>NC_092726.1:74590224-74914669 GCF_047496885.1 Scyliorhinus torazame | reverse complement strand
ACAGTCAGTCACAACTCACACAAGCAATCTAGATTGAAATGTTGTAGTTCCTCCTTCCACTATTCCCCATTTTGCTTTTCTCAGCAATCCATAGATCCCAGGACGGCGCATTGTTCCTCTTCATCATGGTACACACTGGATTGCAAGTGGTTAACTGAACCTGTTTGTTCCGTGACTGGAATTAATGTCGGTCACTCTGGAACCCAACTGTGTCACTGGAGAGATACCTACTCCTTTAAATATGTTGATTAATGAGGGATAGATCAGAATCTGAAACCAACAGATGAGTATTTTACAACATCTGGTGAGAAACCGAGAATAACCGAATGAATGTTACAGCAATGAATCAGAGTCAGAGTAACATTTATTGGACTGTGACAGAAATGTCTGTGAATTTGAATATATCAGCTTTGGAATGTTAAAGCAGCCGACAGAGCATTATCCGTGGCTCTTTTCTGTCTATTTTCATTTTACGAAAGGGTGCGCGGCGTTCTGGCGGTTCGAGTGCATACTGAAAGTTATTCAGGCTGGTTACTATCCATTCCTCGCCATCGTGGCGGTACCCAGTAAGTACTTCTACCGTTTATAAACGTTAAGCACGATGTTTAACTGCGTTATTTTATTGTCTTCGATTTTAGATACAGTGCATGCATTGGATTCAGTTTTCCACACAATCTATGTTCACATGGTCAGTGATTCCAATCCTTTCCTGGTCAGTAGCTGAGGTGGCCGCTTTGTCCCAGAATTGACCTGAAATTCCCTATCCTCTCAATCATTAGTGCTGCTAACGACTCTCTCCATAATTTCAGCATTGCATTAAAACAATCTAAATGCTTCATCATGTTCAATCCTCTACAAAATGATCTGTTCATATTTTCTGCGTAAGACGAACATTCCAACATTCAGCAGTCTGCCCTTGTAACTGCACCATCCCTCATCCATGGAACCATTTGAGCAGAGATGTGCTCTCTGCCAATACGATGCATGTTAAGCTATCGTACCCAGTATTTGACACACATGTATTAAACATAGAAAATAGGTGCCGGTTCGGCCATTCGGTCCTTTGAGCCTGCACCACGATTCAGTATGATCATGGCTGATCATGCAAATTCAGTATCCCACTCCTGCTTTCTCTCCATACCCCTTGATTCCTTTATCCTCAAGGGCCACATCCAGATCCCACTTAAATGATTCCAATTAACTGGCCCCAACATCTTTCCGTCGGAGAGAATTACACAGGTTCACAATTCTCTGAGAGAGGATGTTGATCCTCATTCCAATCCTGAATGGCTTACCACGGATTCCTAGGCTGAGAAACCTAGTTCTGGAGGTCCCCAACATCGGGAACATTCTTCCCGCATCTTCTCTGTCCAGTTCCATCTGGATTTTATGTTTCCATGATATCCCCTCTTTTTATTCTAAACTCCAGTGAGTACAAGCCCAGTCGATCCAGTCTTTCTTCATATGCCAGTCCTGCCATCCCGGGAATTAGTCTGGTGAACCTTGGCTGGACACCCACAATAGCAAGAGTGTCCTTCCTCAAACTAGGAGACCAGAACTGCCCACGTTCATGCCTTCAAAACGAAAGGCAGCGCATTCACCCAAGGTCAGGCACTCTGTCCCCCAGATATCCATTCCATCGCTCTGTCTGAAAGCGAGCTGGGGATCACACAATCTGATTCTAGGTGTCCCATTTGTCATCCAAATGAGCTTCCACCACGTAAGCTGGTTATCACCATTTCCGTCTATTTCCTGCTCTGTAAGCTCGCTCATCTTTACTTTCCCCTGTCTCAGCTCATTTGTTGTTTGAAATCACGGCAATAGATTTGTTACTTCTAGACTTGATATTCTAAATCTCTCGTGGCTTAACACCCACGTTATATCTTTCAAAATATCAGGCTTATACAAAATGTTAGTGCCTGTGTCGCAATCCGCCCACATTCCCTATCGCCTAAGCTGTTGCTGCTATGCTGTGTCCCCCGGTCAAGTCACGGGGTCGGAGCATTTGAAAGCACAAAAGAGGCCCTTCAGTCCAATGTGTCTGCGCCGGCCTTCAGGAACATCTCAGGTCCTGTGACATAGCTTCGCAAATTATGCTGTTTAAAGTGTTCATCGAATCGTTTCATGAAAGTTGTGACAGTTCCCGCCTCGACAGTTTCATGCGGTGAGTTCCAGATTTCCACCGCCCTCTTCGTGATGTATTTTTTTCAAGATCCACTCTGAATGTTCTTTATTTAACGGCCTTCTCTTCGCTGTTTGTAAAACCATACATTTTCCTGGAATTTGCGATGTTACAGATTATACTTCCAACTTTCAGGTGTACATCGTTAATGTTTACTCCAAAGAGTAGGGGAGGCAGCGCTCATTCCTGAAGTAGATGACTGGTTATCGGCTTCCAGTCGTATAAACAGTGTCCGCCCATCACTCTCTGTCCCAAGCCCAATGAGCCAATTTTGTATCTCGTAGTCAAATTGCCCTGGATCCCAGGTGTTTTTACCTTGCTGATCACAGTCGCCTGCGAGAACGTGTTCAAACTCTCACTGAAATACATCACCAGCACTGCCTTGCTAAATATACCGCGACTCGAAAAAAGCAATCAAATTTGCACGACATGATCTCCATATGACAAAGTAATGCTCCAACATCTTCATCATAAACTTCATCTGCTTATTTTGAAGTTACACCGGATGGCGTCAGGATTAGGTTCCTCGGGATAATTCGGGCGGGGCATAGTGGAGCTAATTTTGGCAAAGGTTCCAGTTTTAGGAGAACTCGTTAGTGGCAACTGAACAAAGCTGGAGCTGCAGTCTGTACTTGGTGGAAAGGAATGCGGAAGGTGCAGCGACGGCGCCGGCAGTGACACTCAAACCAACACTCTGGAATCGGAGCTGGAGAGGAATGGAACTTGGAGGTGCCAAGTTAGGAGCCCTGGAGAGGCAGTGAGCTGCAGTTCTGGCAGTGGAGATGGCGTTAACTTTTCAGCAAATGTGTGAGTTCGGCTATTTTATTTGGTACTGGAGACTGTGTGGTCCAGGGAGAGATAGGTTAGGAACGCTTGGCGCATGGATATTGCATTTGGATTGAGGAAGATGTTATGCAGTAAGGAAGGACCCATAATTAAAGGATTGATTGTTTGCCGGGGATAACACGGGGAGCTCAATTGCTGGAACTGGGATGAGAAATGTAGGTGTTAGCAGGCAAGTTGGAGAAGGTAGAATACAGTAGTGTGATTTACAACAGCAGAAGTGAAAGGTGTGGACAAATAACATCAACTGAGGCAAAACAAATCAGAAAAAAAGAACAAAACGTTATTTCTTTAATTTGAACAACAACCTCAATGGGCATGTCTTCAACCTCACATAAAATTTGGTTGTAAGTTCAGAATCTTAGTAAAGGTTTATCCAGGGTTCAATCTGTAAGGTGGTAGAACACGGAGAGCCATTTCCCAACGTGTCAGCGGTAAAAGCCTCTGGACCAATATTCAGCATCTATGCCTAGGCCTGAGTGTGCAACCTGGGGTCAAAAGTTGATGCGTCATCGCAGCCACGCTATTCTCCATCTTCCTCTGAGCAGCCCTCAACCCATCGCTAGGAAGCTCCCCGCTGGAGTGGAGCAAACCTACCGGACAGGCGTGAAATATTGACCCTCCGACGCGTCCAGGCCAGAGCGAAGGCCACCACAACATTTGTCATCGGGCGGCAGTACGCACACGTCGCCTGTGTATGTGCACACTCAGAGACCGAACCACAAATCATTGTCGCCGCTTCACCAAGGCCTATGAGAGAATAGGCCTCAGACTAAACATCTGAAAAACAAAGCTTCTCTGCCAGCCCGCTACGACCACGGTGATCCATTGTGAACCGCCAGATAATATGGGTAATTCTCCACACCTCGGGAGCCTCTTCTCATCGTGAGCAAATATCGATGATGAAATCCAGCTTCGACACCAGTGTGAAAGTACACTCTTCGGACGCCAGGGGAACAACGACTTCGAAGGCCAAGGCCTCAGATCCAACTCGCGTACCTGACATTGCCCATATGCCCGACAGAAGACTTCCTAAGCAATTGCTCTACTCCAAGCTTTGCAAAAGCAAACAATTGCTCCAAGTTCAGAGGGAACGCGACAAAGACACTCAGAAGGTCTCCCTAAATAAATGTAACATCCCATGGACACATGTAATCGCCGATATTACAACCCACAAGCCGGGGATGAAGCATCCACAAATGCGCCAATCACCACGAGTGTCACAGAGAGGTGCACGCAGAGGCCATGCTTAAAAAGTGGAAGGGGAGAACTGAATCCAGAGCATTCCACCCACCCAACTCATTAAACACCAGCTGCCAAACCTGTGGTACAGTGTCTGGATCCAGCACTGGACTATTCCGCCACAGCAGAATCCTAGTCACTGGAGGCAAGCAAATCATCCTCGACTCTGAAGGACAGCCCAAAAAGAAGAAGGCAACGAAGCGCTTTGGAGATTAGCAACCTTCAAACCAGGGAAGGAAACAATGATGTGTATTTGGCAGCCATTTTCAACATCATCCCCTTTGCCGTGTAATGTGCCACGCTTTACCCGCATGACGGTCCTTTCTGTTTGTTCCTTCAGGTCAAACTATTCCAATCCACCCCATGATCTTCACCCTTTGACATTACAATTGGTACTTCAGCAAACCGATCATTTTGCTTCCAGCCTGATTCATAAAAATCATGTTTTTTTTCTCTTTCACAGAGTTAATGTAGTGGCAATGGTGATCCTGTCCCGGGGGAAATGTGGCCTTTGCAAATGTGTCACATACTACCTCATCGGCATGGCAGCGGCGGATCTATCGGTTGTTATATTCGATCTCATATTGAGACACATACCAATCGTATTTCGGGAGCAATTTTAGTTCGTGCTTCACATCCCCATGTGTAATATCCACTCCGCCCTGCTTTATGCAACCACTGACTGTTCTGTCTGGTTAACCGTTACTTTCACTTTCGATCGATATGTAGCCATTGGCTGCAAGACGCTGAAACAAAAGTACTGCCCTGAAAAAACGGCGGCTGTTGTTCTGGGAACAGTTACTTTTTTGATCTGTTCAAAGGGTATTTACTGGTATTTCATTCTGGCAGGTCCGTATTGGAGGGGAAACCAACCCTGGTTTTGTCATGTACCCATCAAGGACATGCTTTCTGTGGTCTGGGGAACAATTGAGTTCCTTCATTACATTTTAACACCTGGGGTTCCATTTGTCCTGATTATGCTGCTTAATGTTTTCACCCTCAGACACATTTTAGTGTCCAACAGAGACCGCAAGAGACTCCGAGCTCACAGCTGTGGAGAGAGTACCAGAGGCCCAGAGGTGGCAAATCGAAGAAAATCTATGATTTTACTCTTTGTCATCTCGGCCAATTTAATTATCTTATGGTCTTTGATTATGCTTTTTTCAATAAGGACACGAATGTATTATCGCAGTGGAGAGATATAGAGGACTGTGGGAAGGGTGTTATTTGTACTGGATTGACAGGGGAAATCAGGAGATTGGTTCGTCGCTGGATAAAAGCAAATTACTGCGGATGCTGGAATATGAAACGAAAGAGAAAATGCTGGAAAATCTCAGCAGGTCTGGCAACATCTGCAGGGAGAGAAAAGAGCTAACGTTTTCGAGTTCGATGACGCTTTGACAAAGAGCGGACATATTGAGAAATATTGTCAGAAAGTTGCAGGGGTGGAGTCGAGACTGCAGAGCCTTCTCTCTCCCTCTCGGCCTCCAGCACCGTGAAGAACAAGGCCCGCAGCTACAAGGGAGGTGCACCACATGCAAATCCATCTCAGAAGCACATAACGGCCTAATTTGAAATGTCATTTCTATCAGTGCACTATTGCATTGTCAAAATCAGAGAACTCCCTTTGTAAAAGCTGTAGATGCAGCTACACCACATTGGCTGAAGTGTCTGAAGAGAGAGATTAACACATCGCCATGTAATGGGTATTTACAGATGGACAACAATTATTGGACAGCGGTGCAAAATAACAAAAATAAACAAATAAGCCTCACCATGTGTGATGTATTGATGCACTAGCTACAGTGGGGCAGCCGGCGATATGTCTGTTGCAGCATGGGGACGTGCATCTATGCCATCTGGAGTGGCAGAGTGGGAAGTGATTACCAGGTATCCTTGAGCAGGGTTTCTGATATCACAGCTATCGTGCAGGAGGGGTGTAAGACGATTCTGTAGGTGCACTGGGGTTGATATACCCAGTAAATCATGCAATAGAGTGCAATAAAGCAGGAAGAGTAGCGTAGGGGAAGTAGTCAGCAATGTTAGATGGATAACATTATCACGAACATTCAGGAGCGATGTAGTAAACCAGGAAAACTGTCTCAACAGCTGAAACAGCTACGCTGGGGAGGGATTATGATGTGCCTTAAACAACAAAACGGGGATAAAACGCAGGAAAAGCATGAAAGGAAGATGTCGACAATGGAAAGGTTGTGTGGAAGAACTATTACCAAATATATGGGCAGGGGAATACGATATGCTACCTGAATAGCGGGAATGACGGCACATCGAAGTAATTGGGAAGGAGGACATCTTCCCAGAAAACTGTGGAACGTGATGATACACCAAGTTATTTTGATGTCTGGGGTGATGTACAAGGTACACAGGGAAATGGGTCTACATACCACGTGCATCAGGATAAGCGTGTGGTGTATCAGGCACACCTGCAGGAAGGCGTGATGTAATAGAATATAGAAAATACAGCACAGAACAGGCCCATCGGCCCACGATGTTGTGCTGAACTTTTGTCCCAGGTTAAGAACAAATTAAACTACACCCCATCATTCTACCGTAATCCATGTACTTATCCAATAGCCGCTTGAATGTCCCGAATGTTTCCGACTCAACTACTGCTACAGGCAGTGCATTCCATGCCCCCACTACACTCTGAGTAAAGAACCTGCCTCTGACATCCCCCCTATATCTTCCACATTTCACCTTAAATGTATACCCCTTTGTAAAGGTTTGGTCTACCCGGGGAATACGTCTCTGACTACCTACTCTATCTATTCCCCTGATCGTCTTATCAAGTCATCCCTCAACCTTCTCCGTTCTAATGAGAAAATGCCGAGCACCCTCAAACTTTCCTCGTAAGACCGACTCTCCATTCCAGGCAACAGCCTGGTAAATCTCCTTTGCACCTTTTTCCAAAGCTTCCACATCCTTCCGAAAATGAGGTGACCAGGATTGCACACAGTATTCCAAATGTGGCCTTACCAAGGTTTTGGACAGCTGCATCATCACCTCACGGCTCTTAAATTCAATCCCTCTGTTGATGAATGCAAGCACACCATAGGCCTTCTTCACAGCTCTATCCACTTGAGTGGCAACTTTCAAAGATCTATGAACATAGACCCCAAGATCTCTCTGCTACCCCACATTGCCAAGAACCCTACTGTTAACCCTGTATTCCGCATTCATATTTGCCAATCCAAAATGGACAACCTCACACTTTTCAGGGTTAAGCACCATCTGCCACTTCTCAGCCCAGCTCTGCATCCTATCTATGTCTCTTTGCAGCCGACAACAGTCCTCCTCACTAACCAAAGCCCCACAAATCTTCGTATCGTCTGCAAATATCCTGACCCACCCTTCACCTTCCTCATCCAAGTCATTAATGAAAATCACAAACAGCAGAGGACCCAGAATTGATCCCTGTTGTACGCCACTGGAAACTGGGCTCCAGGCTGAATATTTGCCATCGACCACCACTCTCTGACTTCTAATGGTGCGCCAGTTCGTTATCCAACTGGCCAAATTTCCCACTTTCCCATGCCTCCTTACATTTTGCATAAGCCTACCATGGGAGCCTTATCAAATGCCTTACTAATATTCATGTACACTACATCCACTGCTTCACCTTCATCCACGTGCTTGGTCACCTCCTCAAAGAATGCAATAAGACTTGTGTGGCTAGACCTACCCCTCATAAATCCGTGCTGACTATCCCTAATCAAGCAGTGTCTTTCCAGATGCTCAGAAATCCTATCCCTCAGCACCGTTTCCATTACCTTGCCTACTACGAAGTAAGACTAACTGGCCTGTTATTCCCAGGTTTATCCCTATTATCTCTTTTGAACAGGGGCAAGACATTCGCCACTCTCCAATCCTCTGGTACCACCCCTGCTCACAGTTGGGACGAACAGATCTTTGCCAACAGCTCTGCAATTTCATCTCTTGCTTCCCATAGAATCGCTGGATCTATCCCGTCAGGCCCGGGGACTTGTCTGTCCTCAGGTTTTTCAAAATGCCCAACACATCTTCCTTTATAGCAAGTTTCTCCTCGAGCTTACCAGTCTGTTTCACACTGTCCTCTCCAACAATATGGCCCCTCTCATTCGTAAATACTGAAGAAATGTACTCGTTCAAGACCTCTCCAATCTCTTCAGACTCAATACACAATCTCCCGCTACTGTCCTTGATCGGACCTACCCTCGCTCTCGTCATTCTCATATTCCTCACATATGTGTAAAAGGCCTTGGGTTGTTCCTTGATCCTACTCGCCAAAGATTGCTAATGTTCTCTCGTAGCTCTCCATATCCCTTTCTTCACTTCCCTCCTGGCTATCTTGTATCTCTCCAGCGCCCTGTCTGAATCTTGTTCCCTCAGCCTTACATAAGTCTGCTTCTTCCTCCTAACAAGGTATTCAACCTCTCTTGTCAACTATGGTTCCCTCAGTCGACCATCTTTTCATTGCCTGACAGGTACATACATATCAAGGACACGTAGTATTTGTTCCTTGAACAAGTTCCACATTTCACTCGTGTCTTTCCCTGACAGCCTATGTTCGCAACTTATGCACTTCTGTTCTTGTCTGACAGCATTGTATTTACCCATCCCTCAATTGTTAACGTTGCCCTGTTGCACGCACCTATCCCTCTCCATTACGAAAGTGAAAGTCACAGAATTGTGGTCACTATCTCCAAATGTTCCCCCACTAACAAATCTATCGCTTTCCCTGGTTTATTACCAAGTACCAAATCCAACATGGCCTCCCCTCTGGTCGGACAATCTACATACTTCGTTAGAAAATGTTCCTGGACACACTGCACAAGCACCACCCCATTCAAACTAATTGATCTAAAGAGTTTCCACTCAATAATTGGGAAGTTGAAGTCACCCATGACTACTACCCTGTGACTGCTGCACCTTTCCAAAATCTGTTTCCCAATCTGTTCATCCACATCTCTGCTGCTATTGGGGGGCCTATAGACAACTCCCAACAGGGTTACTGCTACTTTCCTATTTCTGACATCAACCCATACTACCTCAGTTGGCAGATCCTCCTCAAACTACCTTTCTGAAGCTGTTATACTATCTCTAATTAACAATGCCACCCCCACCTCTTTTACCACCCTCCCTAATTTTATTGAAACATCTATAACGAGGAACCTCCAACAATCATTTATGTCCCTTTTCTATCCAAGTCTCCGTGATAGAACATAGAACATTACAGCGCAGTACAGGCCCTTCGGCCCTCGATGTTGCGCAGACAAGTGAAACCACTCTAAAGCCCATCTACACTATTCTCTTATCGTCCATATGTCTATACAATGATCATTTGAATGCCCTTAGTGTTGGCGAGTCCTTTACTGTTGCAGGCAGGCCATTCCACGCTCTTACTACTCATGAGTAAAGAACCTACCTCTCACATCTGTCCTACATCTAACTCCCCTCAATTTAAAGCTATGTCCCCTCGTTCTAGACATCACCATCCGAGGAAAAGGCTCTCACTGTCCACCCTATCCAATCCTCTGATCATCTTGTATGCCTCAATTAAATCACCTCCTAACCTTCTTCTCTCTAACGAAAACAGCCTCAAGTCCCTAACCCTTTCCTCAGAAGATCTTCCCTCCATACCAGGCAACATTCTGGTGAATCTCCTCTGCACCCTTTCCAATGCTTCCACATCCTTCCTATAATGCGGCGACCAGAATTGCACGCAATACTCCAAATGCGGCCGCACCAGAGTTTTGTACAGCTGCAACATGACCTCATGGCTCCGAAATTCAATCCCTCTACCAATAAGAGCTAACACACCGTACGCCTTCTTAACAACCCTATCAACCTGGCTGGCAACTTTCAGGGATCTATGTGATGGCCACCACATCGTCGTCCCAATTACCGATCCATGCCTTATGTTCACCCACCTTATTCCTGATGATTCTTGCGTTGAAGTATAAACACTTCAACCCATTTACGTTCCTGCAACTATTCTCCTTTGTCATTGATACCTTCCCCACTGCCTCACTACACGCTTTGACATCCTGAACATCGGCTAACTTAGTTGCTTGACTACAAATCCGGTTCCCAATCATCTTTGTGACCTCCTCGAAAAACTCTATCAAGTTAAACTGCCAAATTAGTTTAAACATTCCCGAAGAGTACTAGTAAACCTCCGTCCCAGGATATTGGTGACCCTCTGGTTCAGATGCAACCCGTCCTGCTTGTACAGGTCCCACCTTCCCCAGAATGCGCTCCAATTATCCAAATACTTGAAGCCCTCCCTCCTATACATTCCTGCAGCTATGTGTTCAAATGCACTCTCTCCCTATTCCTAGCCTCGCTATCACGTGGCACCGGCAACAAACCAGAGATGCCAACTCTGTCTGTCCTGGCTTTTAACTTCCAACCTACCTCCCTAAACTCGTTTATTACTTCCACATCCCTTTTCCTACCTACGTCGTTGGTACCAGTGCGCACCACGACTTCTGGCTGTTCACCCTCCCCCTTAAGGATCCTGAAGACACAATCCGGGACGTCATGGACCCTGGCACCCTGGAGGCAACACACCATCCGACAGCCTCTCCCGTGCCCACTAGGTGTACCAGGTTCACTGCGAATTGAGATGATTAGCCCGGTCCAGTAGGATGTTCTGCCAGGTATCCTGAATGAATTGTGTGATATACAAGGTCCAATGAGGAATGTCATCATATATCCGACGCAGTGGAGGAATCGGGTGAAATGCCAAATACACTGCAGAATGGGTGAACATAGCAGGTGGACGAGTGAAATGATTGACATAAATTGTACGCGAGAACATGGTGATTCAACACAGAACATAGCACGTAGACATAGAACATTGAACATACAATGCAGAAGGAGGCCATTTAGCCATTCGAGTCTGTACCGACCCACTTAAACCCTCAGTTCCACCCTATTCCCGTAAACCAATAATACCCCTCACATTTTTGGACACTAAGGACAATTTAACATGACCAATCCACCCAATCTGCACGTATTTGGACTGCGGAAGGAAATCGGATCACCTGGAAGAAACCCATGCAGACACGGGGAGAACGTGCAGGCTCCGCACAGACATTGAGCCAAACCGGGAATCAAACCGGGGCCCTGGCGCTTTAAAGCCACAGTGCTATCCACTGTGCTAACGTGTTGCCCTCACAATGTATATTGGTGATGCGATGATATACTAGTTAAACAGGGGAATGGGGTTGCACCATAGGTAAATTAGATGATACACAAGGTCCATCTGGATAATGTAACGTAATTGAAGTTAATCCCAGGGAACATTTATGATATTTCTGAAAGCCATGTCTTACTAGGCTGAAATTGCCTGCACTGAAGGTTCAGTGTGTTATACCTGATTGTCACGCAGTTGTCTGAAGTATCAGGTAACCAAGGAGATAGATAGAAACACCGGGTTGATACACATGCACATTGAGCCAGAAGGCATCATGGGAAAGAGTTCACTGACGAACCTTAAAGAAGCTAACAAGAAAACTGAAGCTCTGTGGACAATGGATTATCATGAGAACCAGGGCCAAGAACATCGCGAGTAACACCCTTGTTTGGAACAGGGAGGACAGGCTCGAAAGACGTCTGAAATAGGGATGGATTGTTTGTTAAACCGTATAAAATATAGTACAGCGAGATTTATCCAGCGATAACCCGGGATCACCGCCGTGGTTAGAACTGCTGCTTCACTGCGCCAGGGTCCCAGTTCTATTCCTTGCTTGAGTCACTGTCTGTGCGGGGTCTGCATGTTCTCCCTGTGTCTGCGTGGATTTCCTCCGGGTGCTACGGTTTCCTCCCACAAGTCCCGAAAGACCTGCTTGTGAGGCAATTTGGACATTCTGAATGCTCCCTCAGTGTACTCGAACAGGCGCCATATTTGGCGACTGAGGGCTTTTCACAGTAACTTCATTGCAGCCCACTTGGGCCAATATTTTTTTTTTTAATTATAGTGCCCAATTATTTTTTTCCATTTAAGGGGCAAATTAGTGTGGCCAATCCACCTAACCTCCCATTTTTGGGTTGTGGGCGTGAAACTCACACAGACACGGGGAAAATGTGCAAACTCAACACAGACAGTCACCATGAGCCGGGATCGAACCTGTGTCTTCAGCGCCTTAGGCAGCAAACTTGTGGCAATAATAAAGATTATTATTATTTGGCCTGACTTTCAAAGCTCATCAGCTCGTGGCCTTCTGAGTGAACGTAGCCAAACTCTCTCAAATGGGAAGTGTACTTCATTCTAGCCGTCAGTCTTGAAAGTTATGTTGCTGTTTAAATAAACACATCGTGGTAGTCTTGTTGAAGTGTTAGAGAAATAATAAAAGCTGCATGTAAAAGGAAACCAACCTGACTGTGAGTATTCAATTCCGCTCGGATTCCTCAGTTGCTGCAAGCAGAGGCACAGCAAGGTACCCAGGCACCTGGAGTGATATACTTGGTAAGAGAAGCATTGCATGAATGCGATGACTGGTGAGCCTGTTACACCGGACAGCTGAATGGTGGAGTATGAATTAGCTGGTACCCATAAGGAGGAGACCACTTCCAGATGCACCATTTGGACTTGTAGGCATGTACACCCGAGGAGCGGAAAATTACGAATTTCAACGTCAGACGGTTTCCGATATCATGTAGCCAGGGGTGCTCGCGGCTGATATAACAGCTTCATGAGCGAGGTGAAAAATGCTTCAGTTGCAGAGAAAGATGGTGCAATGCTATCAGGGAAAGGCAACAAAAGGGGGCCAAGGTAACATTATGGACCCTTCAGCTTGAAGCACAGGCGGTGGATATAGTAACTTGGGAAATCATAGAATCACAGAATCATATAATTTACAGTGCAGGAGGAGGCCATTCGGCGAATCGAGTCTGCAAATGAGAGTCCCTTGGAAAGAGAACCCACCTTAAGCTGGGGTCGAGCGACGTGTACTACAGGAACGGGGCATCTGGTCTGAGGAATAATCAAATATTTTCGGAAGTGTGTGGCTGGCACCGAGAATCGCCAGAAGAGATCAAATCTGAGGATGAGAAAGTGGAAGTTATTGAAACTGTGTGCTTGCAGTAAGTGGGGAGAGATGAAGGGTGATGGAAGGAGTTGTGGTATTGAGTGAGCTTGAAGTACACAGTTGTGGATAGTCCGTGCTGTGAAATGGAGATCGCTTTGTCGGTGAATGCAAAGGACATGTCAGAGGCGACACAAACGCAGGAAAATGATGGTATAATTAAAAACAAAGCAAATATAACCTTTCGGAAATGGCGCCGGTGACTTCATCAATTTTCCAAGGAATCGAAGAAGGACTGGAAAAAAGAATGGAGCTGGATTCTGCGTTACCCAGGCGCGTGATTCTCCGTGGAGCGTCAATCCCTGGCACCAGAATTCTATATCCCTCAGCTTGTTGATGTGACCTGTCATTTATACGTGCAGAACATGAAAGAGGGTAGCCAGGGAAAGGGTTGGCCTATCGACCGACAGGCGACGGAATCTATGTGTGGAGCCAGAGGAAATGGGCAAGGTACGAAATGACTACTTTGCATCAGTATTCACCAAAGAGAAGGAATTGGTGGATGTTGAGTCTGGGGAAGGGTGTGTAGATAGCCTGGGTCACATTGAGATCCAAAAAGATGAGATATTCGGCGTCTGGAAAAATATTAAGGTAGATAAGTCCCCAGGGCCTGATGGGATCTACCCCAGAATACTGAAGGAGGCTGGAAAGGAAATTGCTGAGGCCTTGGCAGAAATCTTGGGATCCTCACTGTCTTCACGTGATGTCCCGGAGGACTGGCGAATAGCTAATGTTGTTCCTTTGTTTAAGAAGGGTAGCATGGATAATACAGGGAACTACAGTGAGCCTTACGTCAGTGGTAGGGAAATTACAGGAGAGAATTCTTCGAGACAGGATCTACTCCCATTTGGAAGCAAATGGACGTATTAGCGAGAGGCAGCATGGTTTTGTGAAGGGGAGGTCGTGTCTCACTAACTTGATAGAGTTTTTCGAGGAGGTCACAAACATGATTGAGTAGGTAGGGCTGTGGAACTTTTCGCTATGGACTTCAGTAAGACCTTTGACAAGGTGCTTCATGGCAGACGAGTACAAAAGGTGAAGTCACACGTGATCAGGGGTGAGCTGGCAAGATGGATACAGAACTGTCTAGGTCATAGAAGGCAGAGAGTAGCAATGGAAGAGTGCTTTTCTGATTGGAGGGCTGTGACGAGTGATGTTCCGCAGGGATCAGTGCTGCGACCTTTGCGTTAGTAGTAAATATAAATGATTTGGAGAAAATGTAACTGGTCTGATTAGTAAGTTTGCAGACGACATAACGGTTGGTGGAATTGCAGATAGCGATGAGGAACTGTCAGAGGATACAGCAGGATTTAGATCGTTTGGAGACTTGGGCAGAGACATGGCAAATGGAGTTTAATCCGCACAGATGTGAGGTAATGCATTTTGGAAGGTCAGATGCAGGTAGGGAATATACAGTGAATGGTAGAACCCTCAAGAGTATTGACAGTCAGAGAGATCTAGGTGTACAGGTCCACAGGTCACTGAAAGGGGCAACACAGGTGGAGAAGGTAGTCAAGAAGGCATACGGCATGCCTGCGTTCATTGGCCCGGGCATTGAGTATAAAAAATGGCAAGTCATGTTGCAGCTGTATAGAACCTTAATTAGGCCACACTTGGAGTATAGTGTTAAATTCTGGTCACCACACTACCAGAAGGATGTACAGGCTTTGGAGAGGGTGCTGAAGCGATTTCCCAGGAAGTTGCCTGGCATGGAGGGCATTAGCTACGAGGAGAGGTTAAATAAACTCGGCTTCTTCTCACTGGAACGACGGAGGTTGAGGGGCGACCTGATGGAAGTGTACAAAAGTATGAGGGGCATAGACAGAGTGGATAGTCAGATACTTTTTCTCAGGGTAGAGGGGTCAATTACTAGGGGACATATGTTTAGGGTGCGAATGGCAAGGGTTTGAGGAGATGTACGAGGTAAGTTTTGTACACACACGGTAGTGGGTGCCTGGAACTCGCTACCGGAGAAGGTGGTATAAGCAGGGACGATAGTGTCGTTTAAGGGGCATCTTGACAATTACATGAATAGGATGGGAATAGAGGGATACGGACCCCGGAAGTGCAGGAGATTTTAGATTAGACGGGCAGCATGGTCGGCACGGGCTTGGAGGGCCGAACGGCCTGTTCCTGTGCTGTACTTTTATTTGTTCTTTGTTCATATTGGGGTGAATTTTCCGCCGGTGGGATTCCCAGCTTTGTCGGTGGAACACTCCAACCTGCGAATTTCCCTGCGTTGTGGGTATGTTAGTGGCTGCACCGGGCTGGAGAATCCTCCCGCCAGCGTTGGCGCGCCGCCGAGAATCACACGGCAGGGGTGGCGCAGAATTCAGAACCCCCAACCCGCTCCCCCGCTTCTCCCCCTCGCCCCCCCCACCCAATGCGGTCGGGTAACTCACGGGCGGGGCTGCGCTGCCGGTGGCAATAGAGAATCGAAACGACCAAAGCGAACATGTCTACACATATTGTACACAGGTATGGTATGGGGAGCACATGCAACCTCCGCGGAAACATTTTAGTTCAGATTCTACTTACTTTAAAACACGTGTTCTGCTCCAGCTGTTCTTTGCCACATATTCCCGGTGCAGAAATGGGGATGAGGATGCGGCCAGCCTATAAAGTTCCAGACTCTCGGTGGTGAGAAAGACACGAAATCCAGCGCAATGTATGTTTTTTTCAAAATAAATGAAATCAATGTGCCCTCGGCATGACTGGCAGGAGTTGCTGGAGAGGAACTGGCCGGTCAATGGACCCGGACTCTCTGACCCGCAATACTGTGAGTTGGGCATAGTTCGTGTTCACCGGACTGTGCAGCAGAGAGGCCAGACTGACAGGGACAGCAATTAGCCGGGACTGTCTGGAGAACAACTCCGAGCTCAAATGGAAGGAGATCACTGGTGTTGTGGGAGAGGAGGGACAATGAGCCAGTCGATAGTCATTTGTCTATTTATTTGTATTTATTTTTTTCTTTTGTGTTTTGGAATTGTAGTTGTATAAGTGAACCTAAGCTTTTAGACATGGCAGAAGATCCCAGACCCGTGTCATGCTCCTCGTGTGATATGTGAGAATCAGGAAAAAGTAAACTGACCCTGGTTCCTTCACGTGCAAGAAGTGTGTCCAGCTGCAGCGCCTGCTAGACCGCTTGACGGCTCTGGAGTTGCGGATGGACTCACTTTGCAGCATATGCGATGCTGAGGATGTCGCGGACAGCACGTCTAGCGAGTTGGTCACACCGCAGGTGAAAACTACTGAGGGAGATAGAAAATGGGTGACCAAAAGACAGCGCAAGAGTAGGAAGGCATTGCAGGTGTCCGCTGTGGTCATCTCCCAGCAAAACAAATATACCGCTTTGGAGACTGTTGAGGGAGATGGTTCACCAGGGGAAGGCAGCAGCAGCCAGTTTCATGGCACCGTGGCCGGCTCTGCTGCGCAGCAGGGCAGGAAGAAGTATGGCAGGGCTAGAAAGGGGACTCAATCGTAAGGGAAATAGACAGGCGGTTCTGCGGACACAAATGGGATTCCTGGATGGTATGTTGCCCTCCTGGTGCAAGGGTCAAGGATGTCTCGGAGCGGCTGCAGGACATTCTAGTGGGGGGGGGGGGGGGAGGATGAACAGCCAGCTGTCGTGGTGCAAATAGACACCATCGATATAGGTAACAAACGGGATGAGGTCCGACAAGCTAAATTCAGGGAGTAAGGAGTTAAACTAAAAAGTAGGGCCTCAAAGGTAGTAATCTCAGGATTGCTACCAGTGCCACGAGCTACTCAGAATAGGAATGTCAGGATAGATAGGATGAAAGTGTGGCTCGAGAGATGGTGCAAAAGGGAGGGATTCAAATTCCTGGGGCATTGGAACCTGTTCTGGACTGGGAAAATCAGGTTGCTAGTGGATCCCAAAAAATTTAATTTGTGGTATGTCGAAGAGATGGTTTTTGGAGATACTTGTGTCGGAGCCTACAAGGGAACAGGCAATTTCGGATTTGTAATGAGGCAGGCTAGATTAGGGAACATAAGGTGAAGGAACCCTGCGGAAGCAGTGACCACAATATGATAGAATTTACCCTGCAGTTTGAGAGGGAGGACCTGCAATCAGATGTTACAGTATTACAATTACATAGGGGTAAATGCAAAGACATGGGGAGGAGCTGGCCAGAGTTGATTGGAAAAGGAGCCTAGAAGAGAAGACAGTGGAACAGCAAAGGCGGAGTTTGGGGGGTTATTAGGGAGGCACAACATAAATTCATCCCAAGGAGGAGGAAACATGCTAAGGGGAGGACAAGGCATCAATGGCTGACGAGGGATGTCAAGGACAGCATAAAGGCTAAGGCAAAAACATAGAAAGTGGCGAGGATTAGTGAGAAATAAGAGGATTAATGAGCCCTTAAAAGCGAGCAGAGGACAACTAAAAAAGCTATAATGGGGGAGAAGATGAAGTATAGTGCAAGCTATATAGATAGGAAGAGTTTCTTTAAATATATAAAAGGTAAGAGAGAGAGGCAAAAATAGGCATTGGCCCACTAGGAAATGTGGCTGGAGAAGTAATAATAGGAAACAAAGAAATGGCAGACGAACTGAATAGTTACTTTGCATCAGTCTTCACGGTGGAAGACACCAGTGGGATGACGGAGCTCCAGGAGAACCATTACTAAAGAAAAGGTTCTGGGGCAACTGAAAGGTCTGAATGTGGTTAAGTCAACTGGTCCGGATGGACTACTCCCCAGGGTCATAAAAGAAATAGCTGAGGAAATCGTGGAGGCATTGTTGGTGATCTTTCCGGAAACACTGGAGGCAGAAAGGGTCCCAGAGGACTTGAAAGTGACTAATGTAACACTGCGGGTTAAGAATGGAGGGAGGCAGAAGACGGGAAATTATAGGCCGGTTAACTTGACTTCGGTCATTGGTAAGATTTTAGAGTCCATTATTAAAGATGAGATTGCGAAGCACTTGGAAGTGCATGGTAAAATAGGAGTGAGTCAGCACGGCTTTGTCAATGGGAAAACGTGTCTGACAAATCTGTTAGAGTTCTTTCAGGATATAACAAGGAAGTGAGACAAAGGAGAACCAGTGGACGTGATTTATTTAGATTTCCACAAGGCCTTTGACAAGGCACCGCATAGGAGACTGTTAAATAGTTTAAGAGCCCATGGTGTTCAGGGTAAGATCCTGGCATGGATAGAGGATTGGCTGACTGGCAGAAGGGAGAGAGTGGGGATAAAGGGATGTTTCAGGATGGCAGCCGGTGACCTAGGGTGTGCCTCAGGGGTCTGTGCTGGGACCACAACTTTTTACAATTTGTATTAGTGATCTGGGAGAAGGTACTGAAGCACTGTTGCTACGTTTGCAGATGATACAAAGATCTGTAGAGGGAAAGATAGTATTGAGGAAGCAAGGGGGCTGCAGAAGGATTTGGACAAGGTAGGAGAGTGGGCAATGAAGTGGCAAATGAAATACAATGTGGACAAGTGTGGGTTTATGCACTTTGGAAGGAGGAATTTAGGCATCGACTATTTTCTAAATGGGAAATGCTTCGGAAATCAGAAGCACAAAGAGACTTGGGAGCCCTTGTTCACGATTCTCTTAAGGTTAATATGCAGGTTCAGTCGGCAGTTGAGAAGGCTAGCATTCATGTCAAGAGGGCTAGAATACAAGATCAGGGATGTACTTCTGAGGTTGTATAAGACTCTGGTCAGACCACATTTGGAGTATTGTGAGCAGTTCTGGGCCAGGTATCTAAGGAAGGATGTGCTGGCCTTGGAGAGTGTCCATAATAGGTTCACAAGATTGATTCCTGGAATGAAGAACTTGTTGTATGGGGAACGTTTGCGGAATCTGGATCTGTACTCGTTGGAGTTTAGAAGGATGAGAGGGGATGTTATTGAAACTTACTGCGAGACCTAAATAGAGTGGACGTGGAGAGGATGTTCCCACTTGTAAGAAAATCTAGAAGCAGAGGACACCATTTCAGATTAAACGGACGATCTTTTAGAACAGGGATGAGGAGGAATGTCTTCAGCCATAGGGTGGTGAATCTGTGGAACTCTTTGCCGCAGAAGGCTGTGGAGGCCAAATCACTGAGTGTCTTTAAGACAGAGAGACATAGGTTCTTGATTAATAAGGGAATCAGGGGTTATGAGGAGAAGGCAGGAGAATGGGGATTTAAAAATATCAGCCATGATTGAATGGGGGAGCAGAATCGATGGGCCAAGTGGCTAGTTCTGCTCCTTTGTCTTATGGTCTTATGATATGGATTTAGAGCCAAGAGAATTAAAGATTACCTCCGCACGTTCTCCCCGTGTCTGCGTGGGTTTCCTCCGGCTGCTCCGGGTTCCTCCCACAAGTCCCGAAAGACGTGCTGTTAGGTGAATTGGACATTCTGTATTCTCTGTCTGTATACCCGAACTTGCGCCGGAATGTGGCGACTAGGAGATTTTCACAGTAAGTTCATTGCAGTATTAATTGAAGTCTGGTTGTGACAAAAATATAGATTATTATTGCGACCGTTCTTAAACAAAAAAAAAACATTCGCTAATCTCCAGTCCTCTGCGACCTCACCGGTAGCCAGTGAGGATGCACGTTTTGTGTCAAAGTCCCAGAAATTTGCTCCCCTGCCTCACTCTGTATTCTGGAGTAGATCCCATGAGGCACTGGGGATTTATCGATCTTAATTATTTTCGAGACAACAATCACCTCCTCCTTTTTGATCACAATGTGACCTAGAATACCTACACATCCTTCGTGAGAGTCAACATCGACAAAGCATTGCTCTTGTGAATAATGACGCAAAGTACTTATTCAGTGCTTCGCCCATTTCCTCTGGTTTCACGGATAGATTACCGTCTCTCTCCTTCAGTGGGCCAACCCTTTCCCTGTGTACCTCTAGATTACAGTCTCTCTCCTTCAGTGGGCCAACCGTTTCCCTGTGTACCCTGTAGATTACCGACGCTCTCCTTCAGTGGGCCAACCCTTTCCCTGTGTACCCTGTAGATTACCGACGCTCTCCTTCAGTGGGCCAAACCTTTCCCTGTGTACACTCTAGATTACCGTCTCTCTCCTTCAGTGGGCCAACCCTTTCCCTGAGTACCCTCTAGATTACCGTCTCTCTCCTTCAGTGGGCCAACCCTTTCCCTGTGTACCCTCTAGATTACCGTCTCTCTCCTTCAGTGGGCCAACCCTTTCCCTGTGTACCCTCTAGATTACCGTCTCTCTCCTTCAGTGGGCCAACCCTTTCCCTGTGTACCCTCTAGATTACCGTCTCGCTCCTTCAGTGGGCCAACCCTTTCCCTGTGTACCCTCTAGATTACCGCCTCTCTCCTTCAGTAGGCCAACCCTTTCCCTGTGTACCCTCTAGATTACCGTCTCTCTCCTTCAGTGGGCCAACCCTTTCCCTGTGTACCCTCTAGATTACCGTCTCGCTCCTTCAGTGGGCCAACCCTTTCCCTGAGTACCCTCTAGATTACCGTCTCTCTCCTTCAGTGGGCCAACCCTTTCCCTGTGTACCCTCTAGATTACCGTCTCTCTCCTTCAGTGGGCCAACCCTTTCCCTGTGTACCCTCTAGATTACCGTCTCTCTCCTTCAGTGGGCCAACCCTTTCCCTGTGTACCCTCTAGATTACCGTCTCTCTCCTTCAGTGGGCCAACCCTTTCCCTGTGTACCCTCTAGATTACCGTCTCTCTCCTTCAGTGGGCCAACCCTTTCCCTGAGTACTCTCTAGATTACCGTCTCTCTCCTTCAGTGGGCCAACCTTTTCCCTGTGTACACTCTAGATTACCGTCTCTCTCCTTCAGTGGGCCAACCGTTTCCCTGTGTACCCTGTAGATTACCGACGCTCTCCTTCAGTGGGCCAACCCTTTCCCTGTGTACCCTCTAGATTACCGTCTCTCTCCTTCAGTGGGCCAACCCTTTCCCTGTGTACCCTCTAGATTACCGTCTCACTCCTTCAGTGGGCCAACCCTTTCCCTGTGTACCCTCTAGATTACCGACGCTCTCCTTCAGTGGGCCAACCCTTTCCCTGTGTACCCTCTAGATTACCGTCTTTCTCCTTCAGTGGGCCAACCCTTTCCCTGTGTACCCTCTTGATTACCGTCTCTCTCCTTCAGTGGGCCAACCCTTTCCCTGTGTACCCTCTAGATTACCGTCTCTCTCCTTCAGTGGGCCAACCCTTTCCCTGTGTACCCTCTAGATTACCGTCTCTCTCCTTCAGTGGGCCAACCCTTTCCCTGTGTACCCTCTAGATTACCGTCTCTCTCCTTCAGTGGGCCAACCCTTTCCCTGTGTACCCTCTTACTCTTTGTATACGCGTAATAAGCCTGGGGATTTTCCTTAATCCTGTTTGTCCATGACTTTTCGTGACTCCGTTTCTCCATCCTGAATCGCTTTACTGAAACAGATGACAGTCCCCATGGGCAGAAAAATATCCAAGATCCGTTCAGCTTTTCAGTGTGTGGGCATTCAAATTATGTTTGGAAGAGCAAAAGTGGCAGACGGTTCAATTGCTCGTTCAACAGACATCCGATTCTGTAATCGCAGATATTGATTTGGAATTACATGTTTTCTCCAAAGAATATGTCAATGACCATCTGGAGATCATGAGGCGCTGCGGATCTGAATGGTGAACAAACCTGGTCACCACTCACACATGGGGGAGGCAGGATGAGGTTCACCTGTCCGAATTCAGAGAGCCGGTTAACAAACAGGTACGGATCAGTGCTAATGCCTGGATAACTACCACTGCCTTAAGTAACTGACTGTATCAATGGAGGATATGTCGCTGGAAATGTTGAACCTGAAGGACGACTCTTGATTATGTGAATTAGTAAATGGATTTGGTGCATATGCTACTTGTGTAGGTCAGACAGATTGCACCTTCACGGTGACAGGGCTGGATTTGTAGTCATGGGTCTTGATCTTGCTATTGAGGAAGGTGTTACAAAAACTGGAAACGAGCTTGGGAACCAGATGGAAATACGAACAGGAATCCAGGAATGAAAGGCCAGGGTGCACAACGAGAGATACAAAACACTAAAGCAGAGGTCTAATTTACTTGTTGGCGTTCCTGAAAGGAGAAAGTAATAGAGTCTCAGCCAGGTTCAGAGTGCATGCCTGCTAATTAATATAGTTGGGTTATGAAGACTGATGAGTTCCAGGCATAGATCTCCACACATCATTCCAATGCATAGATGTAACAGAGACCTGGATCAAATAGAGACAACATTGTGCATTACTTTTTGTGAGGAAGAGGCGAAGGGGTAAGACGAGTTTTAATTTTATGTTGCTCTCAGATCAGTCACGATCGAACACAATGTTGGAACAGTCCGAAGGACTAAAGTTTCTACTGCTAATCTTTATTTGTATGTTCTCGTGGAAGTGGACATGCCCGCACAGAGTCAGGCGGTGGAGGTGGACCTGGAGGGAAGCCGGTACTGATTAATATCATTATAGTTCTGAGAGAATAGATGTCTCAGGAAGACGAAGGAAATGTTTTGTTTGGCTAGAACTTTGGAACAAACATGTGTAATTACATTGGCCTTTGCAATCCATAGTTCAGCAATATAATACTTAATAATAAAATAAAGTGATGTTCAATATTCACCTTCAGTTGGATAGTGCAGCAGGTCCAGTATGGAGAGGGCAGAAAGGAATGGAATGTGGAACTGACGTGACAAATTATTGGGAGCACCGTGTGAGGTTGCAGACTGAACGACGTACATCAGCAAAGTGGCCAGGCTTTGTGTGGATGGTATTTTCCCGATGTCCAGGGCAGTCTATTGTGTGAATTTCAATAAAATTATTTTTTCACCTGGAATGTATGCTTGCGATTTTGTAAAGTGAAAGAGATGGAGGTAACTGAGCACGTGATGCACAATAATAATCTATATTGTCACAAGTATACTTGCACTAACACTGCAATGAAGTTACTGTGAAAATCCCCTGGGCGCCACATTCCGGCGCCTGTTGGGTACACGGAGCAAGAATCCAGAATATCCACTTCACCTCACAAGCATGTGTTTCTGGACATGTGGGAGGAAACCGGAGCACCGGATGAAACCCACGCAGACACAGAGAGAACGTGCAGACTCCGCACAGACAGTGACCCAGCCGGGGATCTAACCTGGGACCCTGAAGCTGTGAAGCCACAATGCTAACCACTGTGCTACCCACGTGATACGTAGGGAATGTTTGAATTATGAGTGGTTCAGTCACCTGGTTTGGGACTCCGGGAAGACTGGGCCTGGGATTGACCACGCACCTGTCCATGTTGTGGTCGCAGCATCATTAATCCCGACAGTGCAGAGTCCAATATCCGTAATCCCATCACCTGACCTGCACATCCCTGGAAATCAAGGGGATTTATCATGGCCAATCTACATAACCTGCATATCTTTGAACTGTGGGAGGAAACTAGAGCAGCTGCAGACATATGGAGAACTTGCAAACACCACCTAGACCGTCACCCAAGGCCGGAATTGAACCCGGCTCCTTGGTGCTGTGAGGGAGCAGCACTAACCACTGTGTCACTGTGCAGCCCATGTTCGAATTCACGGGGAAATTCAAGGCAGATGGAAACTTCAGAGAGATCTGGAGATCCTGGAATTTATCCTTGCTAAAAACGGCTGGGGCGAAGCATGCCGTGGAAGAAGTGGACAGGGCGATTCATTTTGAGAGAGGAATTTACAAATACTCCTGTGGATGCAGGTATCCAAGGAGGCAAGTTGACTTGCAGATAGTGTGTTTTGTGCGGGGAGGGGGGGGGGGGGGATGTTTGTAAGTGTGTGTGCGGGTGGGAGGGCAATTCATTGAAGCTAATATGCCCGGCATCTCGCTCTTGATTTTAGAGTGATGTTCGTTTGAAACGTTTGATCACAGTTAGCTTGTTGGTTTATGAGGCCGAATGCTTAGTGGCAACATTATAGCCTGACTTAATTTGTGTCCTGTAGCATTGTCCAGCATATTGCTGCCCTTGTGAAGATATGTGGGAGTGTTCCTTCTTTTGCTGTTGTAATGTGCGAACTCGTGGACATGTGACTGTTTGGAACTCAGTTTTTTTAAACAAGTTACAGTTCATAGAATTTACAGTGCAGAAGGAGGCCATTCGACCCATCGAGTCTGCACCGGCTCTTGGAAAGAGCAGCCTACCCAAGGTCAACAACGCCATCCTATCCCCATAACCCAGTAACCCCACCCAACACTAAGGGCAATTTTGGACACGAAGGGCAATTTATCATGGCCAATCCACCTAACCTGCACATCTTTGGACTGTGGGAGGAAACCGGAGCACCCGGAGGAAACCCACGCACACACGGGGAGGGTGTGCAGACTCCGCACAGATAGTGACCCAAGCCGGAATCATCCCTGGGTCCCTGGAGCTGTGAAGCAATTGTGCGATCCACAAGGCTACCGTGCTACCCGTTAGTTCGGGTATTTTGAACGAGGGTTTGATTCTGTCACCTTCCGGCCTTGTCGCAATATATCAACCAGTGTCGCAAAGCCAAACGTCATAAGACCATGAGATATTAAGACATAGGAGAAAAATCAGGCTATTCGGCCCATCGAGTCTGCTCCGCCATTCAATCATGGCTGATAAATTTTCTCATCTCCATTCTCCTGCCTTCTACTCAAAATCTCTGATCCCCTTTTTGATCCAAAACATATTTATCGCTGTTTTAAAGACACTCAGGGATTTGGCCTCGACAGCCTTCTGCGGCAAACAATTCCACAGATTCACTACCATCTGGCTGAAGAAATTCCTCCTCATCTCTGTTTTAAAGGATCGTCCCTTCCGTGGAATATCAGATTGGTAGTGGATCCCAAGAAATGGAATTTGTGCAATGCCTACGAGATGGTCCTTTGGAGCAGCTTGTGACAGAGCCTACAGAGGAACAAGCAATTCTGGATTTGGTGATGTGTAATCAGGCAGGCTTCATTAGGGAACTTAAGGTGAAGGACCCTTCGGGAGCATTGACCACAAATGATACAATTTACCCTGCAGTTTGAGAGGGAGAAGCTGCAATCAGATGTAACGGATTTACAATTAAATAAGGGTAACTGCAAAGACATGGGGGAGGAGCTGGCCAGAGTTGATTGGAAAAGGTGCCTAGCAGGGAAGACAGTAGAACAGTGATGGCATGAGATTTTGGGGGTTATTAGGAATGCACAGCAGAAATTCATCCCAAGCTGGAGGAAACATGCTAAGGGGAGGACAAGGCATCCATGGCTGACGAGGGATGTTAAGGACAGCATAAAGGCTAAAGTAAATGCATACAAAGTGGCGAGGATTAGTGGGAAACCAGAGGATTGGGAAGCCCTTAAAAGCGGGCATAGGACAACTAAAAAAGCAGTAAGGGGAGAGAAGATGAAGTACGAGTGCTAGCTAGCTAGTAATATGAAGGAAGATAGGAAGAGATTTTTTCAATACATAAAATGTAAGTGAGAGGCAAAATTGGACATTGGACTACTGGAAATGTGGCTGTAGAAGTAATAATAGGAAACAAAGAAATGTCAGACGAACTAAATAGTTACTTTGCATCAGTATTCACGGTGGAAGACACCAGTTGGATGCCAGAACTCCAGGTTAATCAGGCGGCAGACGTGAGTGCAGTGGCCATCACGAAGGAGAAGGTTCTGGGAAACTGAAAGGGCTGAAGGTTGATAAGTCACGTGGACAGGATGGACTACACCCATGGGTCCTAAAAGAGATAGCTGAGGAAATTGAGGACCATTAGTGATGATCTTTCAGGAATCACTGGAGGCTGGAAGGGTCCCAGAGGACTGGAAGGTAGCTAATGTAACACCACTGTTTAAGAAGGGAGGGAGGCAGTAGTCGGGAAATTATAGGCTGGTGAGACTGACTTCGGTCATTGGTAAGATTTTAGAGTCTGTTATTAAAGATGAGAATGGAAAGTACTTGGAAGTGCATGGTAAAATAGGACCGAGTCAGCACGGCTTTCTCAAAGGGAAGTCGCGTCTGATACATCAGTTAGAGTTTATTGAGGAGGTAATAAGGAAGTTAGACAAAGGAGAACCAGTGGACGTGATTTATTTTGATTTCAAGAAGGCGAGTGGCAAGGTTCCACATAGGAGACTGTTTAATAAGTTAGGAGCTCATGGTGCTCAGGGTCAGATCCTGGCATGGATAGAGGATGGGCTGACTGCTACAAGGCAGAGAGTGGGGATAAACTGGTGTTTTTCAGGATGGCACCGGTGACTAGTGGTGTGCCTCAGGGGTCTGTGCTGGGACCACAACTTTTTGCAAAATACATTATTGATCTGGAAGAAGGTTCTGAAGGTACTGCTGCTAAGTTTGCAGATGATAGACAAATCTGTAGAGGGGCAAGTAGTATTGAGGTACCAAGGGGGCTGCAGAAGCATTTAGACAAGTTAGTGGAGTTGGCAATGTAGTTTCCAATGGAATACAATGAGGAAAAGTGTGAGGTTATGCACTTTGGAAGGAGGAATTTAGGCATAGACTATTTTCTAAATGGAGAAATGCTTAGGAAATCAGAAGCACAAAGGGAGGCCTTGTTCACGATTCTCTTAAGGTTAACGTGCAGGTTCAGTTGGCAATTAAGAAGGCAAATGCAATGTTAGCATTCATGTCAAGAGGAATATCGTACAAGACCGCAGATGTACTTCTGAGGCTGTATACGGCTCTGGTCAGACCCCATTTGGTGTACTGTGAGTAGTTCTGGGCCCCGTATGTAAAGAAGGATGTGCTGGTCTTGGAAAGAGGAGGTTCACGAGAATCCATGGAATGAAGAACTTGTCAAATGAGGAACGGTTGAGTACTCTGGATCTGTACTCGTTGGAATTTAGAAAGTTGAAGGGGATCTTATTGAAACTTACAAGATACTGCGAAACCTGAATAGAGTGGAAATTTCAAGGATGTTTCCACTTGTAGGAAAAGCTAGAATCAGATGACAACATCTCAGACTAATGGGACGATCCTTTAAAACAGAGATGGGGAGGAATTTCTTCAGCCAGAGGATAGTGATCCGTGGAACTTTTTGCCACAGAAGGCTGTGGAGGCGAATATCACTGTGCATTTAAGACAGAGATAGATAGGTTCTGGATTAATAAGGGGTTCAGGGGTAATGTGGAGAAGGCAGGAGAATGGGGATGAGAAAATATCCGCCATGATTGAACGGCGGATCAGACTCGAAGGGCCGAGTGGCCTGATTTTGCCCCTATGTCTTATGGTCTAATGATCTAAAAGAGCAACTCGGCTGAATCAGGCATAGGTGACTCGAGCGAAAGCCATAGTGCCGAATCTACTCTGGGAAAAGGGAGGGAGGTTGGCACGCAGATTTGAAACGTAGTAGCAGTGGGTAACTCAATAGTTCGACGGCCAATCTGGTTTGAGCCAAGTTCCCGATTCCCATCTGGTCTTTTGTCTCCCGGGTGTAACAGTATACATCCAGTCCTACCAGCGAGTAAGCTGTGCTGGATCTGGTCCTAGGAAATGAGGCAGGGCAGCAGGATAACATCAGAGTCGGGGTGCATTTGGAAAATAGCGATCGTGGAAATTACCTTTCAATATTATATTGGGAAAGGATTAAAAAAGATCAGTGGAGGATTAAGATCCCTGACTGGAAAAGGGCAAATTCGAGGCGTCTAAAAGTTGAACTGGAGCAGGCTGATTGGAAACGCATTTTAGTGGAAAATGGGGGGGCTTTCAAAAGAGAGATTAATAAAGTGAAAGTTTGGTACATACCCAAGAGAAATATATCCAGGATATCCAAAGCTGGAGTACTTGGATGCCCAAGGATATTGATAATAAAATACGGAAGAATAAAGAGGTGTATGATATATCCAGGAATATTAAATCAATATAAATCTGGAAAAGGATCTCAATTTCGCGGTAACTAAGGCTGCAATGCGGGTCGCTAAGAGGAAGCACGAGGAACGGACGGCAGGCTGTGCTGAAACAAATAGGAAAATGTTCTGCAAACATATTGATGGTAAAAGATCAGTGAAGGATAGAGTGTGTCCCACAAGGAAAAAGCAAGTTAAGCTTCTCACTGAAATCAAAGGGAAGGCAGTGGGACTAAATGAATAGTTTGCTTCTGCCCTTAAATATTCGAAGCTGGTGACAATAGAAAGTTGAAGGGGTTCTTACTGGAAATGTGCGGCTTGAGCAACTAAGCAGTATAGTGATAGATAAAAAGCAAGGTTGGCAACATTCCAGGTAGAGAAGCCTTTCGCACACACTGGTGTCTTATTTTTACAGGCATACACCGGAGTAAAAGACTGCAATTTCTGTCCGTGCCGTCCGCCCCCCCCCCCCCACCCCCGCCACCTGCCCAACCACCAGACACCACCCTGCCACGTCAGAGGTAAACGTCACGACGCCGTCAATATAGAATGACATGTTGACAACTGCCGTTAAAGTCATGCATCTCTCTGTATCTCTCCTTCTCTCTTCATGTCCTCGGTGACTCTGTGAACTAGGAGCCACATGGCCAAATTTTGAATAATTAGCTAAATGGCAACGACATTCGTACTGCTTTACACTTCTGGCAATTACAGCTGTTCGGCCATTATGGAGCTGTCAATCAGAGACGTAAAACTGGCTTTTGGCAGCACAGATGTCGATCTCTTAGACAAAATGGATCGTTTTGCTCAACTGATAAACGGGCTGATTCGTTGTCCGATGATGAAAGCGGCCCGGGACTGGCAGATAATCCCTGATTGTCTAATGAGTTAGCTAATGATCACCTGGCCATGTTGCAGGACTTGCTGAGGTGACCATTACTGACTCGAGCAACACATCTGAATGCCTAAACTGCGTTGGTTCATCGTGACCGATGATGCTCCTGATCCGGTGATTCAGTCAATGGGCGGAGTTCCTCGATTGGCTGAGTCTCTGTTTAAATGCAGTAAGCGGATATTTCACTGCCAACTTGATTTGCTCTCGGAACTTTGACTGAGTGATCACATAAATAAACATATTTGAGCAGCAATTTAAATTGAGCAGAATATGTCCGACATCTTGGAAGATATACTCAAAATCGCTCATGGCAAATAGCCCTCTAAATTTAATATATACGAATTGTACAACGTTCACCGACCACAGGAAAACGAAGGTGCCAGATATGCTGCACAGCAAAATCATAGACTTCCTTCTGCTCTGCATCTCTGGGTCACTGCTATTTCCACCCTTCCTCTGTGCTCTCAGTTCCGTACGGACTCTACTTGTCAATAAAACGTAACTGACTGTCATAGAGTTGATCAACAAAATTAAACCAAATGGGAGCAATGGCGTTGTAACCTTATCGAACCACTGAAATATAATCCATCTGGGATCAGTGTAAGAGCTTATCTTTGATTGACAGCCCCACGGTACATTGCGATAGATGAATATAGGTTGATTTGTAAAGTAAAAGGGAACGTTCTTTAAAAGCAGCAGGATGCCGGTTGTTGCCAAAGCCACAGTCGCCGTTTTCCCGGTGCAATATTTTGGTTTCAGCTTCTTGCAACGAATAGCCACAAATCGATCAAAGGAAAACGTGACTGTGAACCAGACAGAACAATCTGTTGCTGCGCCCATCAGGACAGAGTTAGTACTACACACAGGGGTGATGTACAGGAAACTCACTGGGAAATAATAATGATTGACGTAGTTCAGTATATCCACCAGAATAATAACCAGTAGATCCTACGTTGCCATGGCGAGGAGGTAACGAGTGGTACAGGTGGAAAGGCCACATTTTCCTCGGGACAGGATAAGAATTCCCAATAAATTAACTGAAAGACAGAAATGGATGGACACACCGGGCGTTACTGATAAAATGTGAGTGTCCTTGGTATTGGTCTCAATTTAAGATATTGACAATCGCAACCTGGACAAAATCACCTCCAATCCGCGCAAGGCACAAATTTGCTGGAGTTGACACAGGCGTCAAGCTGACAGGAGGAACGTTGATTATTGAAAGGTTTTAATGAGTTTGGACATCTGACCTAACTGTTTTGGAGACGTTTAATACAGGCAGGTCACATTTCTATATCGCAAAACAATGTCTGCACGAAGACACCTCCGATTGGCAGCCATACAACATCTAACCCAAACATCCGACCCTATCCGGAATTGACAGATAATGGGGGTTGGACTCTTTTCACGGTTGGAACAGACAGTGGGATTATTGCCTCCCCAAAGGATCAGTACCCACATTGTGTGCTTAGATTCTTTAACATGATAAGAAAGAGAACGAGAACAAACAGGTAGACACTGCGCAGGACACACTCTACTCAGTGAGATACCCTCGCCAAGTTTAACCTCTTTCCAGAGCATACAACTCACAGAAATGACGATCTCCAGGTTTAAGACCTCCTCAGGTATGGCACAAAGTGCTCTTTTCGCTAAACCTCCAACTAGTGCACATGGCCCTTTCCCACCTTCCCCGGGATGGGCTATTTCCTCGGCTCGAAGCAGGGCTGGTGTTTGAAACAGGCGAAGAGCTGTTCCAATCCATGGACATAAGCACCACCGAAAATGCTCGCATGTCTGGTACAGATCCACCGACTGAATTCAACATCTCTCCCAATCATATTTCTCCCAGGATCAGGATTCCACTCCGAAACAGTGATCCGCATGCTCTCAGGAACAGCGCACACTCGGGGGTCAGACCAATATTAAAATCATGCACCCGCACCGCACACAATCTGTATCATATCCCCTCAGAATCATCACATTTACAGGAATTAAAGACATTCCGAGGCATGGAAGAGCCTCGGGATTCGTCAGCTCTCTCTGGGATCTGAACCCGCTGCTAGATCAGACAACTCATTAGAATAAAAAGACAATTAATGACAGACATCACCTTGAAGATCGGTCCTTTCCTAGGATCTATCTGAATCTCAAGTTAACGTGACGCACAGGCGCAGAAACTGTCACGATCAGATCATCCCTTTCAGTCAGATCGTGCCCTCAATAGCAGGCCCCGGAATAATCCCCACCATGGTAACACGTAACGATCCCGTATCCCCGCTCATTGTTCCATTAATTCATTTGGATTATGCGAAGGTTCACTAATAAACGGTCTCAGTGTCAACTAATCGTCCACACTCTGCAAACATTTAACATTTCCTCACTTACAGATCAATTCCATTGGATTGGATCGCCTTTCTCTGGAATCAATGACCAGGGTCTCCAACAAAGGAGCAGCCACGCAGCACACACATCACCACATCCCAGTTTGACTCAGACACTCGAACGGCCATGTCCGTGGATTCACATTTCATTGTTGAACAAATCTAGAAAGATGTGCTGTTCGGTGAATTGGAGATTCTGAATGCTCCCGCAATGTACCCGAACGGTCGCCGAAGTGTGGCGACTAGGGGCTTTCAGAGCAACGTCTTTGCTCTGTTAATGTGACAATAAGGATCATTATTTTATGACGGACAGGCCAACAGTGATTTCGGATAAGATGAGATGTTCAGGTTGAAGTATGTAACTAGTGCCTTTCCACAGCGATAGTTGCAGTAGCTACAATTAATGAGGATACATATATTGATGATTTGGACGAGAGAAGTGAACGTAGTATTGCCAATTTTACGAAAGGCACAAAAACGGTGGAAAGGCAAGTGGTGAGGATGACTCAAAACTATTACACAGGGATAGGAAAAGGTTCAGTGGATGTGCTACAACCTGGCAGATGGAGTACCGTGTCAGAAAAAGTGAAGTTGTGCACTTTGGGCGGAAAAGTAAAGCGACTAAATATTATTCAAATGTTGAACGATTGCAGAACGCAGCAGCATTGAGGGACTTGGGTGTCTGCATACAGAATCACCAAACGCTGGCATACACATTCAGCAGGTCAGAGGGAAGGCATCTGAAATATTGGCGGTTATTTCATAGCGAATAGAGTATTGAAATAGGGAAACATAGCGAAAACTGTAAAAGGTAATAGTCAAACCAAACTTAGAAGAGAAGGTTGATCCGGGAAGAGAGCGATTTACTTATGAGGAGCGGTTGACTAGTTTGGGCCGGTACTTATTCAGATTTAGAGGAAAGAGAGCCGATCTTATTGAGACAGAGTGGATTCTAAACGGGCTGAACGCTATCGATGCTGAAGTGATTTCCCCCTGGCGGAAAGGTCGTGGATCAGAGGGATATTACCGCAAAGTAAGAGGACGTCCAGTTTGTCAGAGATTATGAGGAACTTATTTCTAATTGGTGGCGGGGGGGGGGGGGGCGGGGCGGTGGTGAATGTGTGCGATTCTCCACCGCAAGAGAGCTGTAGAGGCAGGATGTTAATATGTTGAAGGCTCAGATACACATATTTATAAACAGTAAGGGAAACAAGGGTTTTTGAAATCAGGCAGGAAAGTAGAAATGACGATTATTATTTCAGATCAGTTATTATTTCATTGCATGGTGGAACAGACTCGATGGGCCAAATGGTCGATTTCTGCTCCTATCTCTGACGACCTTATAATATAGAACATAGAACAAAGAACATAAGACAGTTCCGCACAGTACAGGCCATTCCGCCTACGATGTTGTGCCGACCATTTATCCTAATCTAAGATCAACCCCTTCAATTTACTGCTGCCCACGTGCCTGTCTAAGAGATGCTTAAATGTCCCTAATGACTCTGACTCCACCACCTCTGCTGGCAGTGCATGCCACACACCCATCACTCTCTGTGTAAAGAACCTACCTCGGACATCTCCCCTATTCCTTCCTCCAATCACGTTAAAATCATGGCCCCTCGTGACAGCCATTTCCACCTTCCAAATGTACCCACAAGAAAACGAAGTTTTGGAACAAAAATGGAAGACACACGCAACATAATGACATCCAAAGGCACACATTTATTACCCAAAAACCAAGGAAGGCTTGGATCATGTGTTAGTCCCACAAACCGGAGCTTCAATATCTACATGCATTCTGCACAAAGACAGCGGAAATTGCGCTCATGAGGGTTCGCTCAACCGGACTATTTCAATGTGAATTATAGCTTCGTACACACGTGAGCTCCACGCATGATTATTCTACAACACCATTCCTTACTAAATCCAGATGATGCAATGCGAGGGTTGAAATTCCGAGATCAAGTCTGGCAAGTAGGAGAGGAAACACCGAATGATGCTAAATCAATAATCGATCTCCGGAAATGTCCAGCAGGCGATAGTGGAGCTAAACTGGACCTGGTACGGCCTAATGATGTCACTCAGGGAAGTTCCCAGCCACTGTAACATGGGTTCACTATACTCTGAATTGAAGAGAGACAGAATAACATGGACATAAATGGAAACGGACCTGTGGAGCACAGCGCCTAGCACAGCAGAAGCTTAGTGTGCCGGGCGCCCGGACAGAATGAACCGGTGGATGGGTCTCTCAAGCCTGTCGAAAGAAGGGTTATCCCGGAGTGGTGGAATTTAACTGTGAACAAGTACTGGAAGCATTGAAACAAAAGCGCATTAGTTGCAAACATGTATGCACGTAATTCGGGAGGGGTCAAAGCCTCTGGTTTCAATGGAATGTATCGAAACAAATTAATAAAAGCATGGGGAGAGACAATAGAACCACCATTATACCTTCAACAATACAAATTATATCAAGGGATTGGAAGGGAGGTAATGTTATTCCTCCATTCAATGCAGAATATAGAAATATTTTTTACGGACTGTTGATCAGATAACACAATGTTGATCTGAGTAAGAAAGATTGTGAAGTAAAATATTAAAGTAAAGTATCGGGAAGCATAGAATATCTTAGAAAGAACTCAGTTCCTGTTCAAGAATATAGTTAATAAAACATTTATTCATACAAATAACGAGCAGAGTTTGCAGATTATGTCAACGATTCAGCTGAACAGATTCACAATCATTTAAAGAGTCAACGCAGTTGAATCAGACCCATGGAAAGTGGCAGGAACACTGGGTTCGATACCCGGCTTGGGTCACTGTCTGTGCGGAGTTTGCACGTTCTCCCCGTGTGTGCGTGGGTTTCCCCCGGGTGCTCCGTATTCCTCCCACAAGTCCCGAAAGACGTGCTTCTTAGTAAATTGGGCATTCTAAGTTCTCCCTCTGTGTACCCGAACAGGCGTCGGGATTTGGCGACGAGGGAATTTTCACTGTAAGTTCATTGCAGTGATAATGTAAGCCTACTTGTAACACTAATAAAGACACTCTTATTTGTAGCAGGTGCTTTGATTTTCTAAAGGATTCCACTCAGTTACAAAGAACAAAGAAACAATACAGCACCGGAACAGTCCCTTCGGCCCTCCAAGGCTGCACCGATCACGTGTCCTATCTAGACCAACCGATTCTATCCTTCTGTACCCCGTCTGTTCATGTGCCTGTCCAGATAATTCTTAAACGTCGCTAACGTCTCTGCTTCAACCACCTCACTTGGCAGTGCATTCCAGGCCACCATCTGCTTCTGCGTAAAATACTTGCCCTGCACATCCCTTCTGAACCTTTCCCCCCTCACCTTGAGCTTGTGCCCCTTGTAATTATTATTCCCGCCCTGGGCGAAAGCCTCCAAATGTTCACTCTATCCATACCGCTAATAATTTGATAAACGTCTCTCAGGTCGCCTCTCAACCGTCATCTCTCGAGGGAGAACAATCCCAGTTGATTCAATCTTTCCTCATAGCTAATGCCTACCATACCAGGCATCATCATGGGAAACGTTTTCTGTACTCTCTCCAAAGCCTCCACGTTCATCTGGCAGTGCGGTGACCAGAATTGGACACAGTGTTCCAAATGTGGCCTAACTAACGTTCTATATAATTGTAACATAATTTTCAAGCTTTTATACTGGATACCCCGTCCTATGAAGGGAAGCATGCCATATGCTTTCTTTACCTCCATTTACACCTGTGCTGCCACTTTTACGGATGTGTGGACCTGCACGCCCAGATCTATCTGTGTCTCTAAGCTCCTAATGGTTCTTCCATTTGTTTTATCGCTCCCACCTGAATTGGATTTACTAAAATGCACTACCTCGCATTTGTTCGGGTTAAATTCCATCTGACATTTCTCTGCCCAATTTTGCAGCCTATCGACATCCTGTTGTATTCTCTGATTCTCTGACAATCTTCATAATTATTCTCAACTCCTGCTATCTGAGCGTCATCCGCAAACGTGTTAATCAGACCCACTACGTTTGCTTCCAAGTCATTTATATGTATTACAAACACCAGAGTTCCCAGAACTGATCCCTGCGGAATACCAATAGTTAAAGACCTCCATTCGGAAAAGCATCAAAATGTTATGTTGTAACACAGGTATGTTACAGCATAACATACCTATGCCTAAGCACAGAACACGCAAAAGAATTGGCAACAAACTGATTAAAACAGAATAGAAAACAGGGGGCAGGGGCTAAAGCGACTGGCTCAGACTGGGAGAATGGTGGTGTTCCACAAAGATCAGCCCTGGGATCAATGTGCCTCAAGATTCATACAACCTATTTGTAATCAGGAAACACTAAGACAATTTCAAAGTTCAGGGTGAATGCAGAGGAATAGTACAACAACATATGGTGCACGATAATAATATTTAAGCAACCGAACGGTTGCACAACGAGTTTCGCGGCAGCGAGCCTTCAGGTGCGTATTTTGATTGACGATCACCTTATCAATACTCCCGGGAAAATACGAGCCTGAATGGTGATAACGATTCCGATGAACAGATTCACAATCATTGAAAGAATTAACTCAATTCAAAAACCCACGGAAAGCAAAACAAATGATAAAAGCGCCTTTTTCGAGGAATGAATGTGAAATGATTGAGTATAAAGTGCATTCGCATTGGGAAACCATTTTTTTCAGGGTTGCTTAAATGCTATTAACTTGGTGACATGTTATTATTTTGGAGCAGGTAGTTAGAGACCAGGAAAAATATATTGACATTTAACTATATTATAATACACGCTGGGTTCAACGAATAGCAGAATGCGCAAATGTTTACATTTATCAAAAACTGAGGCATTTTGTTGTATTCACTACATGTGTATTAGACAATTGATATTCCTGAGCGTCTATTTATCGGTGACCAGTTACAGGTCGACAAGAAAACATCTCCCACACAGATTTACGCATCTTCAACAGTTTTCATCACTTACCAGGAACACCAAGAACAGCAATGAAGGGATAGAATATTTTCTTAGCCGTTTCAATTGTTTCCATTATTTTCAAATCGACGTTCTGTCCTTTTGCGCTGCTTTAATCTATTTGCTTTGGAATTTGTGCTGAGGCAAACCCGAATCCATCAATTTATGTCCCGCACGATATCCTCTGGAGCATTGCAGTTTCAACATCGCTCATTGCTTTCAATTGAAACAAACAGAATACGACATCGATATTTGTCATCAAATATGTGTTTCAGAGAGGGAGGAGCCACTTTGAAAAGACTGGGCTATACTGGCCATATTAAACAAAAAGGAAATACGCTGGCTTCACCTAGACCTGGAGCTTTCCATGTGAACACAAAGAGTTCTGATTCTGACGACCATTATGTCACAGTGATGTTCTTCACTCGACTGTAGTAATTCTATAATTAGCTTCCAAACCGACCAGTGTTTGCAGTAGCGATACTCCACTACACATTCGCAGGTCGGTGCCCTCTCATCTTGTTTTTTGCAAATAAAATAACCAGAAACACTAAATTGAAGAAAATGATGGAGACACTACCTTCGAAAACACAAACGGAACTTCAAATGTCACATCAGAAAGTGATTAAGGTGTTCGATAAGACACCTCAGTCTCTGCGATGCCCAGATGAAATAGGAGGCATCAGCAATGTCTGCGGAGTCCCCGTGCTCTCTCTCCAGGGACATATGGCTAGGAATGAAGCCGCGGGAGTGGGGCACTCTGTTGATCGGACGTTCGCCTCTGTTATGCGTTCCTTGGATCGTTATTAGCGTGTTTTGCCAGGCCCAGGAGCAAGTTCTGAGGAATTCCTCCTCCACGTGGTACCGGTGAATCAGGAACTCGATGCTGAAGTGCAAATAAAACAATAGCCAAATAATTTTCAAGTAACTGAAAAGGTGGTCCACCAAAAGGAACTCATATCAGCATTGTCCAGGGAATATACACGGCCCGGCCCTAAAAAGGTCCGTAATTTGGTACCCCATGGACTCCTGCAACGTCTGGTTGTGTGGGAATGCTGTGAGCAACACCATCCATTCCACGTCCTGGATGTTCGGTGCTGCTCTTGCTCATGTATTTGCTTTGTTTGGCCCAGTGTTCCACAGTGTAACTAATCACTGTCTGTTGATATACCATTTGTCAATATTCTCTGCCGATTATTCTTGTGTCTACTATGTACGTTCTGTGAACGTTCCCCCGGCCGCAGAAAAATACTTTCCACTGCACTTCAGTACATGTGACAATAAATCAATTCAAATCAAATCAAAGGTGACTCTTTGGTGTAATAATCTCCACTGGGGACCTCCACTGCTGTGCGGTGGGAAGGTGAACCTGGACGTGTGAACCTACGCGTGTGAACCTCGGCGTGCGAGACTCGGCATGTTCTGGTTTTGGGCGGGAGCAGGAAGTGAAGGCACAGAGAAGTGATTATCGTCAACAATTATTGCAATGTAAATTTCAACGAATGTAGTGTTCGAAAGTAATTCAGCATCACAACACGGTGAACCACCTCAACGTATAAGAGCACACCAAACTAATAAAACCTTTGCAGAGTGAGGCTCGGGACGAGGTGTTGACGGTGGCAGTGCGGCCTTTCCGGTACCGTGTCGGCGGGAGGCCTTGTGATTGAGGCCCTTGCTTCTGGTGCTTGTGGTGCTACCTGTGGTTTTCCTGGTCTGGCTGGGCTGTTGAAGGCTCTGTTGGTTACAGGTTCCTCTCCTGCTGGTGCCTGCGATGTTGGTACCTGTAACAAGCAAATGATGGAGTTACCACAACGGTCAGATTGAGATCAGCCTGGATAGCTCGTTCATAGGCGTAATACACCACATTGTTTAAAAGTGCACAGAGGCAGAGGGGAGAGCCGCCCGCCTGACAGTCACAAAAGTTAAACACTTGGTCCAGGAGGCTCCGAAGTGCATCACACTCTCGCAAACTAATTCAGCTCTGAGAATTGATAATGGAGGTTCCATTGGTTGCGCAGCCATTACCAAAGGCTTTTCAGCTGCTAAGTGTGTTCGAGGTTTGGAGGAAGTTTGGAAAAGCAAAAGTGATCACTTTATTTGACAAACAGCTCATCAGGTAGCCGGTTCTGCGGTCACACAGAGGAGCCCTCTATGGGGTGCATAGCTTGCTGAAATATATCAACGCGAGGCGGCACATCAGATTGAACGGCGAGCGTGAACAGCCTGCAGGCGCGGTGAACGTTGGTATCAACCAGCAATATAAGGGTGATGACGTTCTGCAGCAGAGTTTTCAGTTTACACATGGAAATTAGCAATCCCCAGAGAGATCAAGGCTAGAAATAGGTTGTCTGGGCCAAATAATAACGGCGCTCTGATTACATTACTTTTTGCAGCCTCTTGATCACCGATTAGTGAGACGGAGGATAACGAACAAATAAGCAGAGAGCACAGTACCGGGAAAATGCAGAGGTGCAATTCTCCAGGGGTCAGAGCTCGCATCTTCGCAGACTCTGTTTTTGTGCGTTAGGAATGTAAAGACCGCTTTCCCCCAGTCATTCCAGAAATAATTAGCTCTTGCACTTTTGACTAAATTCTTCTAGCAGAGATTGTAGAGTGCTTCAATGATGAATATTAATTACTTTAGGACAGGTTATTGGAAATTATCTGTCTTTTGGGTCAGTTTAAAGTAGCAAAAGACCTACAGGAAAACCTATTGATGGAGATTTTATAGCTGGACTGCTGGAAAATCCTGCGTCATCAGTTGTGTCACTGTCCTGTGACTGGGATAGTCATTCAGTGTCCAAGGGCAATGCTCTGGGGACCTAGATTCCAACGGCAGGTGGTGAAATGTGAACTTGACAATATCTGGAATTTAAAGTCATTCACAGGACCCACACGCGAGTTACACATTGGCCAATGAGAGATGAACGATTAATGTTGGCCCAGCCAGCGACGCCCAAATATCATGTAAGAAATTGTTTAGAAACACTGGACTAGTAATCCGGAGACCCAGACTAATGGCCTGGCGGCATAGAAACTTGTGTCTTAGTTGAGGAACATATGGGTAGAGAGTGAGGCACTTGGATCAACTTGGGGATTGATATAGGCCCATGGGGAGAGCGTCAGTCGACGGGATTCGTTTTTGGTTGCTCAAGAACCTAAGGAAGCTCCGCATGGCCACACTGACTATTATCAATCTACACAGGTGTAACATTTAAAGCATCCTTTTATGGCAAATGCTCGGCCCAAGATCGTAAGAAACCTCTGAAAGTGAACACAGCCCAGTGCATCACGAAAACTCGCCTCCAATCCATTGACTATGTCTGCACTTTCCGCTGCCCTGGGAAAGTGGGAAGCATTATCTAAAGCCTCGAAAAGGACATTGGCCTTCCATTTTTTTCTACATAGGTATGCTTGGGGAGGAAGGGAGGGCAGTAGGATTATTTTAGCGATTGATACAGGCGAATCGGAGAGAGCAGGACAGTTGGATTAGTCTGTGACATACTCGGCTATAGGGAGAGTGTGGATCATTGCAGTAATTTCGAAATGATATACGTTTATTGCAGGATTATTGGAGGAACGTGGAACAGGTCGATCTGTTTAGATAAATTTTTGGCGATTTTGAGAGGAGGCAGTGCAGTGGGAGTTTTACTCTCTACTAACCCCATGCTCTAGCTGTGCTGGAGTGATGGATGGGAACACTATGGGGTGAGCTTTACTTTTTTTGGATGTAACCCAATCCAGTATCTGTCCTGGGAGTCTTGTCATGTGTTTGTCTTTTTAGGAAATGTTTTTTGTCTGATCACATGGCTTTCATGATGTTATTGTGTGAGTGGAGCGGGCTTTGGCCCTGGGAGTTGGTGTTACTTTCGCTTTGGTTTGGGGCTGCTTTGTGGCTCTGAGTTTTTGCTTTGGTTTTCACATTTGGCTGCTGTACTCAGACAAAGAACAAAGGACAAAGAAAAGTACAGCACAGGAACAGGCCCTTCGGCCCTTTAAACCTGCGCCAACTGTGCTGTCCGTCTAAACTAAAATCTTCTACACATCCGGGTTCTGTATCCCTCTATTCCCATTCTATTCATGGATTTGTCAAGAAGCCCTTAAACGTTACTATCGTCCCTGCTTACACCACCTCCTCCGGCAGCGCGTTCCAGGCACTCACTACCCTCTGTGTAAAAAAAACTTGCCTCGTACATCTTCTCTAAACTTTGCCCCTCGCACCTTAAAATTATGCACCCTAGTAATTGACCTCCCTACCCGGGGAAAGGCCTCTGACTATCCACTCTCTCTGTGCCCCTCATAAGACAGAGAAGTATCTTGTTCTGTCTCTCAATTGTCATTTCAAAACTGTTTCTGGACTGCTCGATAACTTGAAAAGAGGTAATTGCTATCTGGAAAGAATTCAAACCTGCTGTTTTTCTAAAGGAAACAAGAGCATCCACCCCAGGCCTTGCGTGCTGTGTGCTGGGCCATATCTTTGAATCCTCTAGTTTATGGGATCTTGTTATTAAATTGGAACAGGACATGGGGTAATTAATTAAGTGTTATACATAATTAACTGTGGCTGTGTGGGGTATTTATCTTTGTACTTGATTAAAAATGCTTACTGTGTCTGTTTATAAAAATGTTAACTAAATTCGTAGAATAAAGTTAGTTTTTTGATTAATAGCACCTCAGACCACTGTTGAATAATACCTGACGAGCACGCTCCTGTGCCCATCCTAACTAAAACCAATAAACAGTAGTAGGTAGGTCAGATGAACTCCATGATATACTTTGAAATTTTCTAAACCGTTGCCCATTACCGTGGCTAAACCGATATCTTTAATAAAGAACAACATACAAAGAAAATTTACAACACAGGAACAGACCCTTCGGCCCTGCAAGCCTGCGCCGATCGAGATCCTCTGTCTAAAACTGTCGCCTATTTTCTAAGGAGCAGTATCGCTTTGCTCCCCGCCCATTCATGTATCTGTCGAAATACATCTTAAATGACGCGATCGTGCCCGCCTCCACCACCTCCGCCGGCAATGCGTTCCAGGTACCCACCACCCTCAGCGGAAAGAACTTTCCACGCATATCTCCCTTAAACTTCTCCCCTCTCACCTTGAAGTGGGAACAATGTAGAGTGGCATTTACTCTGCGTGTGTCCAAATGACGTATCTTTGCTGGCAGCGTTTGATGAAGTTCCTCACTCATAAGCAATGCATTTTGCCGGTCTCTCCATCTCTCTTTCTCTCTCTGGGAATCTGTAAATAAAATCCGCAAACATCACTCAACAATAACAATTCTCTTTGCAGTGCCCATTCTCTGTGAGCACAGCAGCGGGACTGAATGATATTCTTGGCTCATCCTTGCTCTTGTACACTGCAGTCCAATGAATAAAGCGCATGTTTCTCTATAATTTATTATTTCACCTTCGAAAAACGCCAAGTGGATAATGTTGATCATATACATTATTTTATCTGTAGTTTCAGAAGGTACTTGATAAGTTTCCTCACAGCAGTTTAATACACAACGTAAGATCACATTTTATTAGGAGTAATTCATTCACGTGAATATAAGACTAGTTATACGACCGAAGGCAACGTTGGGATAAATGTGTATATTTACGGTTGGCAACATGCAACTAATGGTGTGCCATCGGGCGCCAACTATATACAATATATATGAATGACTTGGAAGGTACGATCGCCAAATTTGCAGTTGACAGCAAAAGAGGTGGGATAGCAATGGGTGAGAAAGGAATCCATAAATGGTTATAGACAAATTAGATGAGTGCGGCAAAATGTGGCTTAAATTGGAAAGTTTGGGGTGAGCAGTTATGATTTGTAAATTGCGAAGGCAGCGTATTAATGCATGCATTGTCAAACTCGGGGGCGCGGACCTGCGGGTGTGTCGCGGGCGGGTGTCGGGAGGGTCGCGGAGAGGTACCGCACGGAGCTCCCGATTGCGCAACTTTGCGCGCAACAGCCGCAGTAGCCTGCTGTTAATAACGCGGCTGCAAGCGGCCTTCAAAATAGCCGCGAACCGCGAACATGTACAAGAAATGCGGCCGCACTGCGCATGCGTGCCAGATCATTGGCAGACGATCGGGCACGCATGCGCAGAACGGCTGCTTTTATCTTAAAAGGTCGCAGCTTTTCGTTTTACATGTTGGGGGGGGCTATTCATTTTATTGATTTATTTTATTGATTTAAGTTTTGTTTTTTTTCATTTATTTTATTAATTTTAATATTTTTTTTAGAGGTTCGCGGTGAGGGTGGGGGGGGGGTGGGGGGGGCGCTGTGGGGGGCGGGGGGGACGTTATTTGATAAAACTTTACAGGAAAGAAATGCAGAACGTTGGACAGATGGAGACTCCATACTTTCCGACACCGGAAGGCTTCACCTTCATCCAATAGGTTCCATTGGAGGAGCGTGTACCAGGGCAAAAGGGACCCAAAACTATTTCCTCCCTTTTTGACAGCAGCAAACAAGGTAAGAGAAAATGGTGGGTCGCTCAGATCGGCCGGCGTGGGTCGCGAAGGTCGGCCGGCGTGGGTCACGAAGGTCGGCCAGCGTGGGTCACGAAGGTCGGCCGGCGTGGGTCACGAAGGTCGGCTGGCGTGGGTCGTGAAGGTCGGCCGGCGTGGGTCGCGAAGGTCGGCCGGCGTGGGTCGCGAAGGTCGGCCGGCGTGGGTCGCGAAGGTCGGCCGGCATGGGTCGCGAAGGTCGGCGTGGGCCGCGAAGGTCGGCCGGCGTGGGTCGCGAAGGTCGGCCGGCGTGGGTCGCGAAGGTCGGCCGGCGTGGGTCGCGAAGGTCGGCCGGCGTGGGTCACGAAGGTCGGCCGGCGTGGGTCGCTCAGACCGGCCGGCGTGGGTCACTCAGAACGGCCAGCGTGGGTCGCGAAGGTCGGCCGGCGTGGGTCACGAAGGTCGGCCGGCGTGGGTCGCGAAGGTTGGCCGGCGTGGGTCGCGAAGGTCGGCCGGGTTGGGCCCCAAAGGATGGCCGGGTTGTAAAAATGGGTCCCCGGAAAAAAGGTCTGAAGAACACTGCCCCCTTAGAGGCTCTGGCAGATTCTAGTTGGGAACTAATTAATTCCAAACTATACTTCAAGTTATTATCAGATCCCAAATCTACAAGGAAGAATTTTGACTCACTTACCACTCAATAGAACATAGACCATTACAGCGCAGTACAGGCCCTTCGGCCCTCGATGTTGGGCCGACCTGTGAAACCACTCTAAAGCCCATCTACACTATTCCCTTATACTCCATATGTCTATCCAATGACCATTTGAATGCCCTTAGTGTTGGCGAGTCCACTACTGTTGCAGGCAGGGCATTCTACACCTTTACTACTCTCTGAGTAAAGAACCTACCCCTGACATCTGTCTTATATCTCTCACCCCTCAATTTAAAGCTATGTCCCCTCGTGCTAGACATCACCATCTGAGGGACAAGGCTCTCACTGCCCACCCTATCCAATCCTCTGATCATCTTGTATGCCTCAATTTAGTCACCTCTTAACCTTCTTCTCTCGAACGAAAACAGCCTCAAGTCCCTCAGCCTTTCCTCATACGATCTTCCCTCCATACCAGGCAACAGTCAGGTAAATCTCCTCTGCACCCTTTCCAATGCTTCCACATCCTTCCTATAATGCGACGACCAGAATTGCACGCAATGCGGCCACACCAGAGCATTGTACAGCTGCAACATGACCTCATGGCTCCGAAACTCAATCCCTCTACCAATAAAAGCTAACACACCGTACGCCTTCTTAACAACCCTCTCAACCTGAGTGGCAACTTTCAGGGATCTATGTACATTGACACCGAGATCTCTCTGCTCATCCACACTGCCAAGAATCTTACCATTAGACCAGTATTCATGCAAAGTATTCATTTAGTACCTCGCCCATTTCCTCTGGCCCCACACATAGATTCCCTTGTCTATCCTTCAGTGGGCCATCCCTTTCCCTGGCTACCCTCTTGCTTTTTATGTACGTGTAAAAAGCCTTGGGATTTTCCTTAACCCTATGACCGAAGTCAGGCTATCCGGCCGATAATTTCCCGTCTTCTGCCTCCCTCCCTTCTTTAACAGCGGTGCTACATTAGCCACTTTCCAGTCCTCTGGGACCCTTTCTGCCTTCAGTGATTCCTGAAAGATTCCCGCCACTGCCTCCACAATCTCCTCAGCTATCTCTTTTCGAACCCTGGGATGTAGTCCATCCGTCCAGGTCATTCATCCACCTTCAGACCTTTCAGTTTCCGCAGAACCTTCTTCTTAGTGATGGCCACGGCACTCCCCTCTGCCCCATTGGTTCTCCTGGAGCTCTGGCATCCCACTGGTGACTTCCACCGTGAAGACTGATGCAAAGTAACTATACAGTTCCCCTGCCATTTCTTTGTTACCTATTATTACTTCTCCAGTCACATTTTCCACTGGCCCAATGTCTTTTTCTTGTCTCTCTCTTACCTTTTATATATTGAAAAGAACATCTTCCTATCGTCTTTTACATTACTAACGAGCTTGCACTCATATTTCATCTCTTCCTTCTTTATTGTTTTTTCATTGTCCTCTGCTCGCTATTAAAGGCTTCCCAATCTTCTGGCATCCCACTATTTCGCGCCACATTGTATTTTTTTTATTTTGCTTTACTGCTGTCCTTGACTTCCCTCGTGAGGCATGGATTCCTTGGCCTCCCCTTAGCATGTTTCCTCCTTCATGGGATAACATTCTGTTGTTCCTCCCGAATAACCCCCAAAAACTCCTGCCATTGCTGTTCCACTGTCTTCCCTGCTCGGCTCGTTTTCCAATCAACTCTGGGCAGCTCCTCCCTCATGTCTTTGTAGTTACCCCTATTTAATTGTAATACTGTTACATCTGATTGCAGCTTCTCCCTCTCAAACTGCAGGGTAAATTCTATCATATTGTGGTCACTGCTCCCTCAGGGTTCCTTCACCTTATGTTCACTAATCAAGTCTGCCTCACTACACATCACCAAATCCAGAATTGCCTGTTCTCCAGTCGGCTCTGTCACAAGCTGCTCCCAAAAACATCTCTTAGACTTTCCACAAATTCCTTATCTTGGGATCCACGACCAACCTGATTATCCCAGTCCACCAGCATATTGAAGCCCCCATGATTATTGTAATGTTGCCTTTTTTACATGCCTTTTCTATCTCCTGATTTATTTACTGCTCGGGGTCCTGGAAATAACTCCCATCAGGGTCGTTTTATCGACTCCATTCCTCAACTCTGTCCACAGATAATCTATGCCTTCTGATCCTATATCGCTCCTTGCTATCGATTTAACACCATTCCTTACTGACAATGAAACCACGCCCCCTTTGCCATCTGCCTGTCCTTTCGATAGAACACTTGCATATTTTGATCCCAGCCCTGATCACCTTGCAGCCACGTCTCTGTGATTCCCACCACATCCTCCCAGCCAATGTCAATGTGCGCAACATGCAAATTTACCTTGTTCCGTATACTGCGCACATTTAGGGACATCACCCTCAATCCTGCACTGAGCACATCCCTTCTCATACTCGTCACCTTTTTTGCTCTGCCTGAGGATGATGTTGTTCAGGTATTTGTGTTCTCCATTTCCCCTTCAGTTATTACACCTGCTGAGCTACCGCTCTGGTTCCCACTCCCTTTCATATTAGTTTCAATTCTCCCGGGTGACACTAACAAACCGCCCAGCGAGGATATTGATGCCCCTCCAGTTCAGAAGCTACCCGCCCTTCTTGTCCAGGTCCCACCTTTCCCGGAATATAGCCCAATGGCCCAGAAATCTGAAATCCTCCCTCCTACACCAGCAGTTTAGCCACGTGTTTAGCTGCACTATCCTCTTATTTCTGGCCTCACTGTCACGTGGCACAGGGAGTATTCCTGAGTGTAATCCTCAGAGCACCCGGAGGAAACGCACGCAGACACGGGGAGAACGTGCAGACTCCGCACAGACAGTGACCCAAGCCGGGAATCGAACCTGGGACCCTGGTGCTGTGAAGCAACAGGTTCACGTCTCTGTGCTGCTGTGCCGGCCTTCACATCAGGAATCCTGAAGAATTGGGAGAGTGTCGGTATCACGGAGAGCTGTGGATCTGCTGTGTAATACTGAGAATTAAATCACCAAGGCCATGGCAGGGTTTGATTCTCCTCCAATCCGCCAGCTCCAATCTTAACCATCACATTAGACCCCGGCATTGATTAGTCCATTAAACCTGGGGAACAGACTCTAATTGATGAATAATGAATGGAAACAATGGTTGATCACTCTCTTATTGTGAAACAGTCAGTATTTTCCCGAGGAGCTACACGAGAGGATACAGAAGGGAACCGAAAGGACCAGACTCCCCAACAACACCAGCGGGAGTTTGTAGTTATCCAGTTGTGGCAGTCAGATAGCCTCAATAATTTAAATAAATATGTAACACAATATATAATAGTTTCTCAGCCCATTACTTCACGGATTCCATTATTTAAATTGCTGAGACGTCTTCAGTAGAAACAGGCAGAGAGATCACATTGTATTCCACCACATAGCTGCGATATTTCTAGTAATTCATGGAATTAAAAACTGAAAGATAATTTCTGATACTCATAGACATTTCCAAATGCATATTATTGTGAAAAGTATAAAGATTTCTAGACATATTCACCAATCATTGAACTGAAAATAATCATGTTCCTGGCATGATGATTCTATAGAAAGATAATCACAGTTTAGTTAATTGTGAGCAGAAATGTGCATGTTCAATTTATTGTGTTATTATAGTGAGGTCAGGAATTACTGACTCTATTTGAAAGAACAATCTTAGTATGAATATTGTCTGACAATTTTTTTTACGCCTGTGATTACTGGAAGAATCAATCCTTCAATAATCACATTCAATGTTGTAATTAAATGTTTTTCGTTATTTACTGTGTTCAATGGACTGAAAACGAACGTGATGCTTTCTATCAATGTTGTGCAAACATGATGTCATCCTGCCTTCAACATTGGATTTCATAGATCATAGATCATAGAATTTATAGTGCAGAAGGCGGCCATTCGGCCCATCGAGTCTGCACCGGCTCTTGGAAAGAGCACCCGACTCAAGCCCACACCTCCACCCTAACCCCATAACCCAGTAACCCCATCCAACCTGAGGGCAATTTAGCGTGGCCAATCCACCTAACCTGCACATCTTTGGGCTGTGGGAGACAATCAGAGCACCCGGAGGAAACCCACGCAGACACGGGGAGAACGTGCAGACTCTGCACAGACAGTGACCCAAGCGGGAATCGAACCTGGGACCCTGGCGCTGTGACGTTATAGTGGCACCACTATGCTACCGTGCTGCCCGACTTGCTCAGTTTTCTTTGGTGGAAACAGGCAGAGAGAATTCTCACACTATTCAGTCATGGCACAACTATGATTAATGGAATTAAATCCTGAGATATAATTGCTGGTATCATCGACATGGAAAATATTTCCCAATACTTATTATTGTGGGAAGATTTATTCATTCCGTTAGTGATCAATGGATTAATCAGTATCTTGCCATGATAATTCTCTTGGAAAATGACCATCGGTTTAATGTCCTGTACCCGGTTCTCCATCCCGCCAGCTCCATTATCCGGCGCGGCGCACCCACTGCCACAACGGGATTCTCCGTTCCCGCAGCCGGTCAATGAGGTTTCCCATTGTGACCACCCCACGTCATCGAGAAACCCGCCTACATGGGTGCGCTGCTGGCGGAATTGGAGGATGCTGCCGAGGGAGAATCCCATTGATTGGGATTGTGAGCTGAACAAATGCATTTTTAATTGATGCTATTACTGGTGTGTGGTCATGAATTACAGATTCTGTTCCACTGAATAACAATCTCAATTTGATTATGGTCTGAACAATAATTAGAAACCGCCTGTGATCATTGGAATGAACAATCCTTTGACAATCACAGTGAAAAATGCAATGAAATGTGTTTAGTTATTTGCTGTGTTTAATGGACTGAAAACTAATTTGGTATTTTCTATCAATGTTGCACAAATAATAATTAGTTGTTTAATGCTTGTTGGACTTTAACATAATGAGCTGTTCACTGATTTAATTCAACCTCGCAATGAATGAATGAGATAATTGTTTTTTGGACCAAACAATCAATCAATTCCAGGACCTACTCAGTTCATGGTATGGCGTTGGGGGGAGTTATAGAACAAAGAGATCTAGGAGTACAGGTTCATAGCTCCTTCATAGATTAACAGAATTTACAGTGCAGAAGGAGGCCATTCGGCCCATCGAGTCTGCACCGGCTCTTAGAAAGAGCACCCTACCGAAGGTCAACACCGCCACCCTATCCCCATAACTCAGTAACCCAGTAACCCCACCCAACACTAAGGGCAATTTTGGACACTAAGGGCAATTTATCATGGCCAATCCACCTAACCCGCACATCTTTGGACTGTGGGAGGAAACCGGAGCACCCGGAGGAAACCGGAGCACCCGGAGGAAACCCACGCACACACGGGGAGGATGTGCAGACTCCGCACAGAAAGTGACCCAAGCCGGAATCGAACCTGGGACCCTGGAGCTGTGAAGCAATTGTGCTATCCACAAGGCTACCGTGCTGCCCCAAAAGGTGGAGTCGCCCCTTGAAGGTGGAGTCGCAGGTGGACAGGCTTGTGAAGAAGGCATTCGGCATGCTTGGTTTCATTGGTCAGAACATTGAATTCAGGAGTTGGGACGTTTTGTTGAAGTTGTACAAGACATTGGTACGGCCACACTTGGAATACTGTGTGCAGTTCTGGTCACCCTATTATAGAAAGGATATTATTAAACTAGAAAGAGTGCAGAAAAGATTTACTAGGATGTTACCGGGACTTGATGGTTTGAGTTAGAAGGAGAGGCTGGATAGACTGGGACTTTTTCCCCTGGAGCGTAGGAGGCTTAGGGGTGATCTTATAGAGGTCTATAAAATAATGAGGGGCATAGATAAGGTAGATAGTCAACATCTTTTCCCAAAGGTAGGGGAGTCTAAAATTAGAGGGCATAGGTTTAAGGTGAGAGGGGAGAGATTCAGAAGGGCCCACAGGGGCAATTTCTCCACTCAGAGGGTAGTGAGTGTCTGGAATGTGCTGCCAGAGGTAGTAGTAGAGGCGGGTACAATTGTGTCTTTTAAAAAGCATTTAGATAGTTACATGGGTAAGATGGGTATAGAGGGTTATGGGCCAAGTGCGGGCAACTGGGACTAGCTTAATGGTAAAAACTGGGCGGCATGGACTGGTTGGGCCGAAGGGCCTGTTTCCATGCTGTAAACTTCTATGATTCTAAGTTCACTCTTATTATTGGGATGAACTATGTTAACAGGTGATTAATCTTCCACAGAAAATAATTAAATAATTCAAGTACAAAGCACCAGATCCGTCAGAATTTCACCAGTTTAAAGACATTTAATGTTGGGACTCTGGCAATCATTGGTTAATACATTCTGATCCATTTTAACATCTAGTTCTTCCATATTCGCTTTGATCATTGGGTGTAATGATTACAAGTTAGTTACTCTAACTCTTGGATTGATGAAGAATTTGCTCTTCACTTTTAGACAGAATCCAAGCAGCAGAAAAAGTGTTGGCCCTCAGGACAATCTCAACAAAAGGACATTTGAAAATGGACCTGTTGCAGTGACTGATGTTGTCTCCAAATCCCGCAGCCCACTCACCCCTCACTGGCATTGGGTGATATCTGGCGTTGGGTGATATCTGGGGTTGGGTGATATGAGGGTTTGGGTGATATCTGGGGTTGGGTGATATCTGGGGTTGGGTCTCCCTGGGGTTGGGTGATATCTGTGGTTGGGTGATATCTGGGGTTGGGTGATCTCTGGGGTTGGGTGATATCTGGGATTGGGTGATCTCTGGGGTTGGGTGATCTCTGGGGTTGGGTGATATTTTGGGTTGGTGATATCTGGGGTTGTGTGATATCAGGGTTTGGGTGATATCAGGGTTTGGGTGATATGTGGGGTTGGGTGTTATCTGGGGTTGGGTGATATCAGGGTTTGCGTGATGTCCGTGGTTGGGTGATCTGTGAGGTTGGGTGATCTCTGGGGTCGGATGATATCTGGGGTTGGGTGATATCCGGGGTTGGGTGATATCCGGGGTTGGGTGATATCATGTGTTGGGTGATATCTGGGGTTGGGTGATATCATGTGTTGGGTGATATCTGAGGTTGGGTGATATCATGTGTTGGGTGATCTCTGGGGTCGGATGATATCTGGGGTTGGGTGATATCCGGGGTTGGGTGATATCATGTGTTGGGTGTTGTCTGGGGTTGGGTGATATCTGGGGTTGGGTGATATCCGGGGTTGGGTGATATCATGTGTTGGATGATATCTGTGGTTGGGTGATATCCGGGGTTGTGTGATATCATGTGTTGGGTGATCTCTGGTGTTGGGTGATATCCGGGGTTGTGTGATATCCGGGGTTGGGTGATATCATGTGTTGGGTGATGTCTGGGGTTGGGTGATCTCTGGGGTCGGATGATATCTGGGGTTGGGTGATATCCGGGCTTGGGTGATATCATGTGTTGGGTGATGTCTGGGGTTGGGTGATATCTGGGGTTGGGTGATATCCGGGGTTGTGTGATATCATGTGTTGGGTGATATCTGGGGTTGGGTGATATCCGGGGTTGGGTGATATCATGTGTTGGGTGATCTCTGGGGTTGGGTGGTATCTGGGGTTGGGTGATATCTGGGGTTCGGTATTACCTGGCGTTGGGTGATATCTGCGGTTTGGGTGATATCGGGGTGGTGGGCAGATATCCGTTCTGCGGTGATGGGAGCATGAATTACAGGCTGGGTTCATATCGGGGGGGGGGGGATGATATATTAAAATTAATAATCGCTTACTGTCACAAGTATACTTCACTGAAGTCACTGTGGAAGTCACTGTGAGTTGCCATATTACGGCGCATGTTTGTGGAGACCGGCACTGGAAGTGAACCCGTGCTGCTGGCATTGTTCCCCTTTGCAAGGCGGCTATTTAGCCCACTGTGCTAATCCAGCCCCTGTTGGGCTAGTTCGGGGGTTTGGGGTTGTCATCGGGCGGGATGATACCAGCCTGTGGACATCCGGGGGTTGTGGGTAATATCCGGGGGCTAATATCGAGGGTCGCTATATCTGGGACTGATATACGCGGGGGTGGGCGGGTGGGGGGTGATATTTAGGGGTTGTGGCATTCGGTTGGGTGGGGTTATATCCGGTTGGGACGGGTGACATTTGGCCGGCGGGGGTGATATCCGAGGGAGGGGCGGAGTTGATATCCCAGAGAAGTGACATCTGCTGGGGGGGGGGGGTGGATTTGATGATATCGAGGGGCTGACCTGGGCAGGGGCGATACCTCGAGGGGGGTGGGTTGGGGGGGAGGGGCTGGATCTGGTGGGATCATTGAGTAGAATCATAGCATCAGCAGTGCAGAAGGAGGCCATTCGGTCCATCACGTCTGCACCAGCCCTTGGAAAGAGCGTTTCACCGAAGCCCACACCTCTGCCCCATCCCAGTAACCCAGTGACCCCCTAACTCCGAGGTAACAATATCAGAGAGGCGAATATCCGACGGGGGGTGATGTTTGTGGGGGGATGATATGAAGGGGGTGATATCGGGTGGGTGTGATATCAGGGAGGGGGATATCGGGAGGGGGTGATGTCGTGAGGTGGTGATATCGGGAAGTGGTGTTATCGGGGAGGAGGTGATATTTGGGAGGAGGTGAAATCGGGGAGGGGGTGATATCAGGGTGTGGGTGATATCCGAGAGGTGGCGATATCGGGGAGGGGGTGATATTGCGGAGGGGGTGATAGCGGGGAGGGGGTGATATCGGGAAGGGGTGATGTCGTGAGGGGGTGATATCGGGAAGTGGTGATATCGGGGAGGAGGTGATATTGGGGAGGAGGTGAAATCGGGGAGGGGGTGATATCAGGGTGTGGGTGATATCCGAGAGGTGGCGATATCGGGGAGGGGGTGATATTGCGGAGGGGGTGATAACGGGGAGGGGGTGATATCGGGGAGGGGGTGATATTGTGGAGGGGGTGATATCGGGGAGGGGTGATATCGGGGAGGGGGTGATATCGGGGAGGGGTGATATCGGGGAGGGGGTGATACGGGGGGGGGTGATATAGGGGAGGAAGTTATATCGGGGTTGGGGTGATATTGGGGAGGGGGTGATACGGGGAGGGGGTGATATAGGGGAGGAAGTTATATCGGGGTTGGGGTGATATCGGGGAGGGGGTGATATCGGGGAGGGGGTGATACGGGGGGGGTGTGATATAGGGGAGGAAGTTATATCGGGGGGGTGATATCGGGGAGGGGGTGATATCGGGGAGGGGGTGATATCGGGAGGGGGTGATATCGGGGAGGGGATATCCGGGGTGGGGGAGGGGCAATGCTGCGGTGTCTATTGAGACACAACAATCCCGACGACCCCCAATGGGGCCAATGGGCTGGACTCCGGCTTCACTCTCGGTGCTGAAACACACATTCCCCTTTCCTTGGAGGGACAGCAGAAGCCGCCGCTGCGCCTGTGCCACACCCATCCCAGCATCCCCTGCGTGCTGTCGGCGGTCATCTGTTACCAGTAGGACCTCCGGCAGCCAAATTGTGTTTCCAGGGGAGACTCCCGGTGAACATCTTGTGTTGCCAGGGGAGACTCCAGGTGGCCACCTTGAGTTGCCAGGGGAGACTCCAGGTGGCCACCTTGTGCTGCCAGGGGAGACTCCAGGTGGCCACCTTGTGTTGCCAGGGGAGACTCCAGGTGGCCACCTTGTGTTGCCAGGGGAGACGATGCCAGTCAGTGGGTGGCCCGCGCACTGCCTGCTGGGATAGTGACCCTCCCGCACATGCGCACGGACAGCTCTGTGTGAAGCCTCCATTGTCTGAAGCATTATTACTGCCATAAGCCCCAGTGTCCTCAACCGTTCCTCCTATGACAAGCCCGCCTCTGCTTCCGGACGCTTCACACTAGGTTCTGAAACACCCATTCCCCTTTCCTTGGAGGGACAGCCGCCTCTGGCGGCAGGGGGACAGCCGCCTCTGGCGGCGGGGGGACAGCGGCCTCTGGCGGCGGGGGGAAAACGGCCTCTGGAGGCAGGGGGACAGCGGCCTCTGGCGGCAGGGGGACAGCGGCCTCTGGCGGCAGGGGGACAGCGGTCTCTGGCGGCAGGGGGACAGCGGCCTCTGGCGGCAGGGGTACAGCGGCCTCTGGCGGCAGGGGGACAGCGGCCTCTGGCGGCGGGGGGACAGCGGCCTCTGGCGGCAGGGGGACAGCGGCCTCTGGAGGCAGGGGGACAGCGGCCTCTGGCGGCAGGCGGACAGCGGCCTCTGGAGGCAGGGGGACAGCGGCCTCTGGCGGCAGGGGGACAGCGGCCTGGCGGCAGGGGGACAGCGGCCTCTGGCGGCAGGGGACAGCGGCCTCTGGCGGCAGGGGGACAGCGGCCTCTGGCGGAAGGGGGACAGCGGCCTCTGGAGGCAGGGGGACAGCGGCCTCTGGAGGCAGGGGGACAGCGGCCTCTGGCGGCAGGGGGACAGCGGCCTGGCGGCAGGGGGACAGCGGCCTCTGGCGGCAGGGGGACAGCGGCCTCTGGCGGCAGGGGGACAGCGGCCTCTGGCGGAAGGGGGACAGCGGCCTCTGGAGGCAGGGGGACAGCGGCCTCTGGCGGCATGGGGACAGCGGCCTCTGGCGGCAGGGGGACAGCGGCCTCTGGTGGCAGGGGGACAGCGGCCTCTGGCGGCAGGTGGACAGCGGCCTCTGGCGGCAGGTGGACAGCGGCCTCTGGCGGCAGGGGGACAGCGGCCTCTGGAGGCAGGGGGACAGCGGCCTCTAGCGGCAGGGGGACAGCGGCCTCTGGCGGCAGGGGGACAGCGGCCTCTGGAGGCACGGGACAGCGGCCTCAGGAGGCAGGGGGACAGCGGCCTCTGGAGGCAGGGGGACAGCGTCCTCTTGAGGCAGGGGGACAGCGCCCTCCGGCGGCAGGGGGACAGCGGCCTCTGGAGGCCGCGGGACAGCGGCCTCAGGCGGCAGGGGGACAGCGGCCTCTGGCGGCAGGGGGACAGCGGTCTCTGGTGGCAGGGGGACAGCGGCCTCTGGTGGCAGGGGGACAGCGGCCTCTGGCGGCAGGGGGACAGCGGCCTCTGGCGGCGGGGGGACAGCGGCCTCTGGCGGCAGGGGGACAGCGGCCTCTGGCGGCAGGGGGACAGCGGCCTCTGGCGGCGGGGGGACAGCGGCCTCTGGCGGCGGGGGGACAGCTGCCTCTGGAGGCAGGGGGACAGCGGCCTCTGGCAGCAGGGGGACAGCTGCCTCTGGAGGCAGGGGGACAGCGGCCTCTGGCGGCAGGGGGACAGCGGCCTCTGGAGGCAGGGGGACTGCGGCCTCTGGCGGCAGGGGGACAGCGGCCTCTGGCGGCAGGGGGACAGCGGCCTCTGGAGGCAGGGGGACAGCGGCCTCTGGCGGCAGGGGGACAGCGGCCTCTGGCGGCGGGGGGACAGCGGCCTCTGGCGGCGGGGGGACAGCGGCCTCTGGCGGCAGGGGGACAGCGGCCTCTGACAGCAGGGTGACAGCTGCCTCTAGAGGCAGGGGGACAGCGGCCTCTGGAGGCAGGGGGACAGCGGCCTCTGGCGGCAGGGGGACAGCGGCCTCTGGAGGCAGGGGGACAGCGGCCTCTGGCGGCAGGGGGACAGCGGCTTCTGGCGGCAGGGGGACAGCGGCCCCTGGCAGCAGGGGGACAGCGGCCTCTGGCGGCAGGGGGATAGCGGTCTCTGGCTGCAGGGGGACAGCGGCCTCTGGCGGCAGGGGGACAGCGGCCTCTGGCTGCAGGGGGACAGCGGCCTGTGGTGGCAAGGTGGAGGGACAGCAACTTGTGAGCAGTGAGTGCGGGTGGGACTTGTCTCTGTCTCTGTTTGTGTCAGTGACTCTGTCTGGGTCTGTGTCTGTGCCTCTGTGTCTCTGCCCCTATTTGTGTCTGTGTCTCTGGCTGTGTCTCTGTCTCTGTCTGTGTCTCAGGCTGCGTCTCAGGCTGTGTCTGTGTCTCTGCCTGTGTCTCTGTCTATGTATCTGTCTGCGTTTCAGGCTGTGTCTCTCTCTGTATCTCTGTCTGTGTCAGTCTCTCTGTCTCTGTCTGTGTCTCAGTGTCTCTGCCCTTACCTGTGTCTGTGTCTCTGTCTGTGTCTCTGGCTGTGTCTCTGTCTGTGTCTGTGACTCTGTCTGCGCCTCTGTCTTTGACTCTGGCTGTGTCTCTGTCTCTGTCTCAGGCTGTGTCTCTGTCTGTGTCTCTTCCTGTGTCTCTGTCTGTGTCTCAGGCTGTGTCTCCGTCTGTATCTCAGGCTGTGTCTCTGTCTGTGTCTGTGACTCTGTCTGTGTCTCTGCCTGTGTCTCTGTCTGTGTATCTGTCTGCGTGTCTGTGTCTCTTCCTGTGTCTCTGTCTGTGCCTCAGGCTGTGTCTCCGTCTTTATCTCAGGCTGTGTCTCTGTCTGTGTCTGTGACTCTGTCTGTGTCTCTGTCTGTGTCTCTGTCTGTGTATCTGTCTGCGTTTCTGTCTGTGTCTCTGTCTGTATATCGGTCTGTGTCTCTGTCTTGTCCGTGTCTCTGTCTGTGTCTCTGTTTTGCCTTTGTCTGTGTCTGGGTCTGTGTCTGCGTTCTGTCTGTGTCTGTGTTTCTGTCTGTGTGTGTCTCTCTCTGCCTGTGTCTCTGCCTGTGCCTGTGCCTATGCCTCTGTATGTGTCTATGTCTGTGTCTCTGTCTGTGCCTGTGCCTATGTCTCTGTCTGTATCTATGTCTGTGTCTCTGTGTGTGCCTGTGTCTGTTTCTCCGTCTGGGTCGCTGTCTGTGTCTGTGTCTCTGCCTGTGTCTATGTTTCTGACTGGGTCCATGCGTACATCTGTGTCTCTCTCTGTGGCTGTGTCGGTGTCTGTATCTGTGTCTGTGTCTCTGCATGTGTCTCTGAATCTGTCTGCGTTTCTGTCTGTGTCTCTGCATGTGTCTCTACCTGTGACTTTCTCTCTCCCTCTGGCTGTGTCCATGTCTAAGTATGTGTCTCTGTCTGTGTCTCTATTTGTGTCTCTGTCTTTGTCTCTGTCTATGTCTGTGTCTCTGTCTGTGCCTGTGTATCTGTCTATGTCTCTGTCTGTATATATGACCCTGTCTGTGTCTCAGTCTCTGTCTGGGTCTGTGACTCTGTCTGTGTCTGTGTCTCTGTCTGTTTCTGTGGTTGTCTCTGTCTGTGTCTCTGTTCCTATCTGTGTCTGTGTCTCTGTCTGTTTCTTTGTCTCTGCCCATGTCGGTGTCTCTGCCTGTATCTCTCTCTATGTGTCTGTGTATTTGTCTGTGACTCTGTCTCTGTCTGTGTCTCTTTCTCTGTCTATGTTTGTGTCTGTCTCTGTATCTCTGTCTGTGTCTCTGTCTGAGTCCCTGCCTCTGTCTGGATCTGTGACTCTGTCTGTGTTTATGTCTGTGTCTCTGTCTGTGCCTGTGCCTGTGTCTCTGCCTGTAATTATGTCTCTGACACTGTCTGTGTCTCTGTCTGCATCTCCATCTTTGTCTCTGTCTATGTCTGTGTCTCTGTCTGCATCTCCATCTGTGTCTCTGCCTCTGCCTGTGTCTGTGTCTATGTCTGTGTCTGTCAGTTTGTGTTTGTCTCTGTTTCTGCCTGGATCTGTGACTCTGTCTGTGTTTATGTCTGTGTCTGTGCCTCTGTATCAGTCTGTGCCTGTGTATCTCTATCTATATCTGTCTGTGTCTGTCACCGATTATGTCTCTGTCTGTGTCTCTGTCTGTGTCTCTGTCTGTGCCTGTGCCTGTGCCTGTGTCTCTGTCTGTAATTATGTCTCTGACACTGTCTGTGTCTCTGTCTGCATCTCCATCTGTGACTTTGTCTCTTTCTCTGTCTGTGTCTGTGTCGCTGTCTGTATGCCTCTCTCTGTGTCTGTGTCTCTGTCTGTGTCTCAGTGTCTGCGTCGGTGTCTCTATCTGTGTCCCTGTCTGTGTCTCATTCTCTGTCTGTGTTTGTGTCGGTTTCTGTCTCTCTGTCTGTGTCTCTGTCTGTGTCCCTGACTCTGTCTGTGTCTGTCCCTGTCTCTGTATCTCTGTCTGTGTGTGTGTCTCTGTCTGTGTCACTGCCTCTGTGTGTGTGTGTGTGTGTGTCTCAGTCTGTGTCTCTGTCTCTGTCTGTTTCTGTGATTGTCTCTGTCTGTGTCTCTGTGCCTATGTGTGCCTGTGTTCTCCGTCTGTGTCTTTGTCTCTGCCTATGTCTGTGTCTCTGTCTGTATCTCTCTCTGTGTCCGTGTATCTGTCTGTGTCTCTTTCTCTGTCTGTGTCTCTTTCTCTGTCTGTGTTTGTGTCTGTCTCTGTATCTCTGTCTGTGTCTGTGTCCCTGCCTCTGACTGTGTCTGTGTCTGTCTCTGTATCTATGCCTGTGCCTGTTTCTGTGTCACTGCCTCTGGCTGTGTCTGTGTCTGTGCCTGTGTCTCTGTCTCTATCTGTACCTGTGTTTGTGGCTCTGTCTGTGTCTCTGTCTCTGTCTGTGCCTCTGTCTGGGTCTCTGTCTGGGTCTCTGCCTGTGTTTCTGTCTGTGTCTCTGTCTGTGCCTCAGTCTCTGTCTGTGTTTCTGTCTGTGTCTGTGTCTATGTCTGTGTCTGTGTCTCTGTCTGTGCCCCTGTCTATGTCTAAGTCTATGTCTGTGTCTCCGTCTGTACCTCTATCAGTGTCTCGGTGTCTGTCTGTGTCTGTGTCTCTGCCTGCGTTTCTGTCTGTGTCTCTTCCTGTGTCTGTACCTCTGTCTGTGTCTCTCTCTGAGTCTCTGTTTGTGTCTGCGTCTCTGTCTTTGTCTGTGTCTGTGTCTCTGTCTGTGATTTTGTCTCTGTCTGTGTCTCTGTCTGTGTTTCTGCCTGTGCCTCGGTCTGTGTATGTTTCTCTTTCTCTGTTTGTGTCTGTGTCTCTGGCTGTGTCTCTCTCTGTGTCTCTGTCTGTGGCTGTGTCTATGTCTGTGTCTCTGTCTGTGTCTCTATCTGTGTCTCTATTTGTGTCTCTGTCTGTGTCTCTGTCTGTGCCTGTGTCTCTCTCTGTAATTCTGTCTCTGACACTGTCTGTGTCCCTGTCTGCGTCTCCACCTGTGTCTTTGACTCTGTCTATGTCTGGTACTGTGTCTCTGTCTGTATCTCTCTCTCTGTGTCTGTGTCTCTGTCTGTGTCTCAGTCTCTGTGTCGGTGTCTCTATCTGTGTCTCTGTTTGTGTATCTGTCTGTGTCTCTGTCTCTGTCTGTGTCTCATTCTCTGTCTATGTTTGTGTCTGTCTCTGTCTCTCTGTCTGTGTCTCTGTCTGTGTCACTGACTCTGTCTCTCTCTGTGTCTATCCCTGTCTCTGTATCTCAGTCTGTGTCTGTGTCTATGTCTGTGTCACTGCCTCTGCCTGAGTCTGTGTGTGTGTCTGTCTGTGTCTCTGTCTGTTTCTATGATTGTCTCTGTCTGTGACTCTGTTTCTATCTGTGTCTGTGCCTCCGCCTGTGTCTTGGTCTCTGTCTTGGTCTCTGTCTATGTCTGAGTCTCTGTCTGTATCACTCTCTCTGTGTCTGTGTATCTGTCTGTGTCTCTGTCTCTGTCTGTGTCTCTTTCTCTGTCTGTGTTTGTGTCTATCTCTGTATCACTGTCTGTGGCTCTGTCTGTGTCCCTGCCACTGTCTGTATCTGTCCCTGTCTCTGTATCTCTGTCTGTGCCTGTGTCTCTCTCTGTGTCACTGCCTCTGTCTGTGTCTGTGTCTGTGTCTCTGTCTTTATCGGTGTTTGTGTCTCTGTCTGCGTCTCTGTCTGGGTATCGGACTGGGTCTCTACCTGTGTTTCTGTCTGTGTCTCTCCATGTGTCTCAGTTTATATCTGTGTCTGTGTCTCTGCCTCGGTCTGTGTCTGTGACTTTGTCTGTTTCTCTGTCTCTGCCTGGATCTGTGACTCTGTCTGTGTTTATGTCTGTGTTTGTGCCTCTGTATCTGTCTGTTCCTGTGTCTCTGTCTCTATCTCTGCCTGTGTCTGTCTCCGATTATGTCTCTGTCTGTGTATCTGTTTGTGTCTCTGTCTCTGCCTGTGCCTGTGTCTCTGTCTGTAATTCTGTCTCTGACACTGTCTGTGTCTCTGTCTGCATCTCCATCTGTGTCTGTGTATCTGTCTGTGTCTCTGTCTCTGTCTGTGTCTCTTTCTCTGTCTGTGTTTGTGTCTATCTCTGTATCACTGTATGTGTCTCTGTCTGTGTCCCTGCCACTGTCTGTATCTGTCCCTGTCTCTGTATCTCTGTCTGTGCCTGTGTCTCTCTCTGTGTCACTGCCTCTGTCTGTGTCTGTGTCTCTGTCTGTATCGGTGTTTGTGTCTCTGTCTGCGTCTCTGTCTGGGTATCGGACTGGGTCTCTACCTGTGTTTCTGTCTGTGTCTCTCCATGTGTCTCAGTTTCTATCTGTGTCTGTGTCTCTGTCTGTGTCTCTGCCTCGGTCTGTGTCTGTGACTTTGTCTGTTCTCTGTCTCTGCCTGGATCTGTGACTCTGTCTGTGTTTATGTCTGTGTCTGTGCCTCTATATCTGTCTGTGCCTGTGTCTCTGTCTCTATCTCTGCCTGTGTCTGTCTCCGATTATGTCTCTGTCTGTGTATCTGTTTGTGTCTCTGTCTCTGCCTGTGTCTCTGTCTGTAATTCTGTATCTGACACTGTCTGTGTCTCTGGCTGTGTCTCTGTCTCTGTCTGTGTCTCAGGCTGCGTCTCAGGCTGTGTCTGTGTCTCTGCCTGTGTCTCTGTCTATGTATCTGTCTGCGTTTCAGGCTGTGTCTCTCTCTGTATCTCTGTCTGTGTCAGTCTCTCTGTCTCTGTCTGTGTCTCAGTGTCTCTGCCCTTACCTGTGTCTGTGTCTCTGTCTGTGTCTCTGGCTGTGTCTCTGTCTGTGTCTGTGACTCTGTCTGCGCCTCTGTCTTTGACTCTGGCTGTGTCTCTGTCTCTGTCTCAGGCTGTGTCTCTGTCTGTGTCTCTTCCTGTGTCTCTGTCTGTGTCTCAGGCTGTGTCTCCGTCTGTATCTCAGGCTGTGTCTCTGTCTGTGTCTGTGACTCTGTCTGTGTCTCTGCCTGTGTCTCTGTCTGTGTATCTGTCTGCGTGTCTGTGTCTCTTCCTGTGTCTCTGTCTGTGCCTCAGGCTGTGTCTCCGTCTTTATCTCAGGCTGTGTCTCTGTCTGTGTCTGTGACTCTGTCTGTGTCTCTGTCTGTGTCTCTGTCTGTGTATCTGTCTGCGTTTCTGTCTGTGTCTCTGTCTGTATATCGGTCTGTGTCTCTGTCTTGTCCGTGTCTCTGTCTGTGTCTCTGTTTTGCCTTTGTCTGTGTCTGGGTCTGTGTCTGCGTTCTGTCTGTGTCTGTGTTTCTGTCTGTGTGTGTCTCTCTCTGCCTGTGTCTCTGCCTGTGCCTGTGCCTATGCCTCTGTATGTGTCTATGTCTGTGTCTCTGTCTGTGCCTGTGCCTATGTCTCTGTCTGTATCTATGTCTGTGTCTCTGTGTGTGCCTGTGTCTGTTTCTCCGTCTGGGTCGCTGTCTGTGTCTGTGTCTCTGCCTGTGTCTATGTTTCTGACTGGGTCCATGCGTACATCTGTGTCTCTCTCTGTGGCTGTGTCGGTGTCTGTATCTGTGTCTGTGTCTCTGCATGTGTCTCTGAATCTGTCTGCGTTTCTGTCTGTGTCTCTGCATGTGTCTCTACCTGTGACTTTCTCTCTCCCTCTGGCTGTGTCCATGTCTAAGTATGTGTCTCTGTCTGTGTCTCTATTTGTGTCTCTGTCTTTGTCTCTGTCTATGTCTGTGTCTCTGTCTGTGCCTGTGTATCTGTCTATGTCTCTGTCTGTATATATGACCCTGTCTGTGTCTCAGTCTCTGTCTGGGTCTGTGACTCTGTCTGTGTCTCTGTCTCTGTCTGTTTCTGTGGTTGTCTCTGTCTGTGTCTCTGTTCCTATCTGTGTCTGTGTCTCTGTCTGTTTCTTTGTCTCTGCCCATGTCGGTGTCTCTGCCTGTATCTCTCTCTATGTGTCTGTGTATTTGTCTGTGACTCTGTCTCTGTCTGTGTCTCTTTCTCTGTCTATGTTTGTGTCTGTCTCTGTATCTCTGTCTGTGTCTCTGTCTGAGTCCCTGCCTCTGTCTGGATCTGTGACTCTGTCTGTGTTTATGTCTGTGTCTCTGTCTGTGCCTGTGCCTGTGTCTCTGCCTGTAATTATGTCTCTGACACTGTCTGTGTCTCTGTCTGCATCTCCATCTTTGTCTCTGTCTATGTCTGTGTCTCTGTCTGCATCTCCATCTGTGTCTCTGCCTCTGCCTGTGTCTGTGTCTATGTCTGTGTCTGTCAGTTTGTGTTTGTCTCTGTTTCTGCCTGGATCTGTGACTCTGTCTGTGTTTATGTCTGTGTCTGTGCCTCTGTATCAGTCTGTGCCTGTGTATCTCTATCTATATCTGTCTGTGTCTGTCACCGATTATGTCTCTGTCTGTGTCTCTGTCTGTGTCTCTGTCTGTGCCTGTGCCTGTGCCTGTGTCTCTGTCTGTAATTATGTCTCTGACACTGTCTGTGTCTCTGTCTGCATCTCCATCTGTGACTTTGTCTCTTTCTCTGTCTGTGTCTGTGTCGCTGTCTGTATGCCTCTCTCTGTGTCTGTGTCTCTGTCTGTGTCTCAGTGTCTGCGTCGGTGTCTCTATCTGTGTCCCTGTCTGTGTCTCATTCTCTGTCTGTGTTTGTGTCGGTTTCTGTCTCTCTGTCTGTGTCTCTGTCTGTGTCCCTGACTCTGTCTGTGTCTGTCCCTGTCTCTGTATCTCTGTCTGTGTGTGTGTCTCTGTCTGTGTCACTGCCTCTGTGTGTGTGTGTGTGTGTGTCTCAGTCTGTGTCTCTGTCTCTGTCTGTTTCTGTGATTGTCTCTGTCTGTGTCTCTGTGCCTATGTGTGCCTGTGTTCTCCGTCTGTGTCTTTGTCTCTGCCTATGTCTGTGTCTCTGTCTGTATCTCTCTCTGTGTCCGTGTATCTGTCTGTGTCTCTTTCTCTGTCTGTGTCTCTTTCTCTGTCTGTGTTTGTGTCTGTCTCTGTATCTCTGTCTGTGTCTGTGTCCCTGCCTCTGACTGTGTCTGTGTCTGTCTCTGTATCTATGCCTGTGCCTGTTTCTGTGTCACTGCCTCTGGCTGTGTCTGTGTCTGTGCCTGTGTCTCTGTCTCTATCTGTACCTGTGTTTGTGGCTCTGTCTGTGTCTCTGTCTCTGTCTGTGCCTCTGTCTGGGTCTCTGTCTGGGTCTCTGCCTGTGTTTCTGTCTGTGTCTCTGTCTGTGCCTCAGTCTCTGTCTGTGTTTCTGTCTGTGTCTGTGTCTATGTCTGTGTCTGTGTCTCTGTCTGTGCCCCTGTCTATGTCTAAGTCTATGTCTGTGTCTCCGTCTGTACCTCTATCAGTGTCTCGGTGTCTGTCTGTGTCTGTGTCTCTGCCTGCGTTTCTGTCTGTGTCTCTTCCTGTGTCTGTACCTCTGTCTGTGTCTCTCTCTGAGTCTCTGTTTGTGTCTGCGTCTCTGTCTTTGTCTGTGTCTGTGTCTCTGTCTGTGATTTTGTCTCTGTCTGTGTCTCTGTCTGTGTTTCTGCCTGTGCCTCGGTCTGTGTATGTTTCTCTTTCTCTGTTTGTGTCTGTGTCTCTGGCTGTGTCTCTCTCTGTGTCTCTGTCTGTGGCTGTGTCTATGTCTGTGTCTCTGTCTGTGTCTCTATCTGTGTCTCTATTTGTGTCTCTGTCTGTGTCTCTGTCTGTGCCTGTGTCTCTCTCTGTAATTCTGTCTCTGACACTGTCTGTGTCCCTGTCTGCGTCTCCACCTGTGTCTTTGACTCTGTCTATGTCTGGTACTGTGTCTCTGTCTGTATCTCTCTCTCTGTGTCTGTGTCTCTGTCTGTGTCTCAGTCTCTGTGTCGGTGTCTCTATCTGTGTCTCTGTTTGTGTATCTGTCTGTGTCTCTGTCTCTGTCTGTGTCTCATTCTCTGTCTATGTTTGTGTCTGTCTCTGTCTCTCTGTCTGTGTCTCTGTCTGTGTCACTGACTCTGTCTCTCTCTGTGTCTATCCCTGTCTCTGTATCTCAGTCTGTGCCTGTGTCTATGTCTGTGTCACTGCCTCTGCCTGAGTCTGTGTGTGTGTCTGTCTGTGTCTCTGTCTGTTTCTATGATTGTCTCTGTCTGTGACTCTGTTTCTATCTGTGTCTGTGCCTCCGCCTGTGTCTTGGTCTCTGTCTTGGTCTCTGTCTATGTCTGAGTCTCTGTCTGTATCACTCTCTCTGTGTCTGTGTATCTGTCTGTGTCTCTGTCTCTGTCTGTGTCTCTTTCTCTGTCTGTGTTTGTGTCTATCTCTGTATCACTGTCTGTGGCTCTGTCTGTGTCCCTGCCACTGTCTGTATCTGTCCCTGTCTCTGTATCTCTGTCTGTGCCTGTGTCTCTCTCTGTGTCACTGCCTCTGTCTGTGTCTGTGTCTGTGTCTCTGTCTTTATCGGTGTTTGTGTCTCTGTCTGCGTCTCTGTCTGGGTATCGGACTGGGTCTCTACCTGTGTTTCTGTCTGTGTCTCTCCATGTGTCTCAGTTTATATCTGTGTCTGTGTCTCTGCCTCGGTCTGTGTCTGTGACTTTGTCTGTTTCTCTGTCTCTGCCTGGATCTGTGACTCTGTCTGTGTTTATGTCTGTGTTTGTGCCTCTGTATCTGTCTGTTCCTGTGTCTCTGTCTCTATCTCTGCCTGTGTCTGTCTCCGATTATGTCTCTGTCTGTGTATCTGTTTGTGTCTCTGTCTCTGCCTGTGCCTGTGTCTCTGTCTGTAATTCTGTCTCTGACACTGTCTGTGTCTCTGTCTGCATCTCCATCTGTGTCTGTGTATCTGTCTGTGTCTCTGTCTCTGTCTGTGTCTCTTTCTCTGTCTGTGTTTGTGTCTATCTCTGTATCACTGTATGTGTCTCTGTCTGTGTCCCTGCCACTGTCTGTATCTGTCCCTGTCTCTGTATCTCTGTCTGTGCCTGTGTCTCTCTCTGTGTCACTGCCTCTGTCTGTGTCTGTGTCTCTGTCTGTATCGGTGTTTGTGTCTCTGTCTGCGTCTCTGTCTGGGTATCGGACTGGGTCTCTACCTGTGTTTCTGTCTGTGTCTCTCCATGTGTCTCAGTTTCTATCTGTGTCTGTGTCTCTGTCTGTGTCTCTGCCTCGGTCTGTGTCTGTGACTTTGTCTGTTCTCTGTCTCTGCCTGGATCTGTGACTCTGTCTGTGTTTATGTCTGTGTCTGTGCCTCTATATCTGTCTGTGCCTGTGTCTCTGTCTCTATCTCTGCCTGTGTCTGTCTCCGATTATGTCTCTGTCTGTGTATCTGTTTGTGTCTCTGTCTCTGCCTGTGTCTCTGTCTGTAATTCTGTATCTGACACTGTCTGTGTCTCTGTCTGCATCTCCATCTGTGTCTTTGTCTCTGTCTATGTCTCTGTCTGTATCTCTCGCTCTCTGTCTGTGTTCAGTGTATGTGTCGGTGTCTCTATCTGTGTCTCTGTCTGTGTATCTGTCATTTCTCTGTCTGTGTCTCATTCTCTGTCTGTGTTTGTGTCTATCTCTGTCTCTCTGTCTGTGTCTCTGTCTGTGTCCCTGACTCTGTCTGTGCCTGTGTCTGTCCCTGTCTCTGTATCTCTGTCTGTGTCACTGACTCTGCCTGTGCCTGTGTGTGTGTCTCTGTCTCTGTCTGTTTCTGTGATTGTCTCCGTCTGTGTCTCTGTTCCTATCTGTGTCTGTGTCTCCGTCTGTGTCTTTGTCTGTATCTCTCTCTCTGTGTCTGTGTATCTGTCTGTGTCACTGTCTCTGTCTCTGTCTGTGTCTCTTTCTCTTTCTATGTTTGTGTCTGTCTCTGGATCTCTGTCTGTGTCTCTGTCTGTGTCCCTGCCACTGTCTGTGTCTGTGTCTGTCCCTGTCTCTGTATCTCTGTCCATGCCTGTTTCTCTGTCTGCGTCACTGCCTCTGCCTGTGTCTGTGTCTCTGCCTCTGTCTGTATCGATGTTTGTGTCTCTGTCTGTGTCTTTGTTTCTGTCTGTGTCTGTGCCTCTGTCTGTGTCTGTGACTCTGTCTGTGTCTCCATCTGTGTCTCTGTCTGTGTCTGTGACTTTGTCTGTGTCTCTGTCTCTGCCTGGATCTGTGACTCTGCCTGTTTTTATGTCTGTGTCTGTGCCTCTGTATCTGCCTGTGCCTGTGTCGGTGTCTCTATCTGTGTCTCTGTCTGTGTACCTGCCTGTGTCTGTGTCTCTGTCTTTGTCTGTGTCTCATTCTCTGTCTGTTTCTATGATTGTCTCTGTCTGTGACTCTGTTCCTATCTGTGTCTGTGCCTCCGTCTGTGTCTTGGTCTGTGTCTTGGTCTCTGTCTATGTCTGTGTCTGTGTCTCTGTCTGTATCTCTCTCTCTGTGTCTGTGTATCTGTCTGTGTCTCTGTCTCTGTCTGTGTCTCTTTCTCTGTCTGTGTTTGTGTCTATCTCTGTATCACTGTCTGTGTCTCTGTCTGTGTCCCTGCCACTGTCTGTATCTGTCCCTGTCTCTGTATCTCTGTCTGTGCCTGTGTCTCTCTCTGTGTCACTGCCTCTGTCTGTGTCTGTGTCTCTGTCTCTGTCTGTATCGGTGTTTGTGTCTCTGTCTGCGTCTGTCTTGGTATCGGACTGGGTCTCTACCTGTGTTTCTGTCTGTGTCTCTCCATCTGTCTCAGTTTCTATCTGTGTCTGTGTCTCTGCCTCGGTCTGTGTCTGTGACTTTGTCTGTTCTCTTTCTCTGCCTGGATCTGTGACTCTGTCTGTGTTTATGTCTGTGTCTGTGCCTCTGTATCTGTCTGTGCCTGTGTCTCTGTCTCTATCTCTGTCTGTGTCTGTCTCCGATTATGTCTCTGTCTGTGTATCTGTTTGTGTCTCTGTCTCTGCCTCTGTCTCTGTCTGTAATTCTGTCTCTGACAGTGTCTGTGTCTCTGTCTGCATCTCCATCTGTGTCTTTGTCTCTGTCTATGTCTGTGTCTGTGTCTCTGTCTGTATCTCTCGCTCTCTGTCTGTATTCAGTGTCTGTGTCGGTGTCTCTATCTGTGTCTCTGTCTGTGTATCTGTCATTTCCCTGTCTGTGTCTCATTCTCTGTCTGTGTTTGTGTCTATCTCTGTCTCTCTGTCTGTGTCTCTGTCTGTGTCCCTGACTCTGTCTGTGCCTGCGTCTGTCCCTGTCTCTGTATCTCTGTCTGTGTCACTGACTCTGCCTGTGCCTGTGTGTGTGTCTCTGTCTCTGTCTGTTTCTGTGATTGTCTCCGTCTGTGTCTCTGTTCCTATCTGTGTCTGTGTCTCCGTCTGTGTCTTTGTCTGTATCTCTCTCTCTGTGTCTGTGTATCTGTCTGTGTCACTGTCTCTGTCTCTGTCTGTTTCTCTTTCTCTGTCTATGTTTGTGTCTGTCTCTGGATCCCTGTCTGTGTCTCTGTCTGTGTCCCTGCCACTGTCTGTGTCTGTGTCTGTCCCTGTCTCTGTATCTCTGTCCATGCCTGTTTCTCTGTCTGCGTCACTGCCTCTGCCTGTGTCTGTGTCTGTGTCTCTGTCTCTGTCTGTATCGATGTTTGTGTCTCTGTCTGTGTCTCTGTCTGTGTCTTTGTTTCTGTCTGTGTCTGTGCCTCTGTCTGTGCCTGTGCCTCTGTCTGTGTATCTATCTGTGTCTCTGTCTGTGTCTGTGACTTTGTCTGTGTCTCTGTCTCTGCCTGGATCTGTGACTCTGCCTGTTTTTATGTCTGTGTCTGTGCCTCTGTATCTGCCTGTGCCTGTGTCGGTGTCTCTATCTCTGCCTGTGCCTGTCTCCGATTATGTCTCTGTCTGTGCCTGTGCCTGTGTCTCTGTCTGTAATTCTGTCTCTGACACTGTCTGTGTCTCTGTCTGCATCTCCATCTGTGCCTTTGTCTCTGTCTATGTCTCTGTCTGTGTCTCTGTCTGTATATCTCTCTGTGTGTCTGTGTATCTGTCTGTGTCTCAGTGTCTGTGTCGGTGTCTCTATCTGTGTACCTGTCTGTGTACCTGTCTGTGTCTGTGTCTCTGTCTTTGTCTGTGTCTCATTCTCTGTCTGTGTTTGTGTCTGTCTCTGTCTCTCTGTCTGTGTCTGTGTCTGTGTCCCTGACTCTGTCTGTGTCTGTGTCTGTGTCTGTCTCTGTATCTCTGTCTGTGTCTCTGTCTGTGTCACTGACTCTGTCTGTGTCTGTGTGTGTGTCTCTGTCTGTGTCCCTGTCTCTGTCTGGTTCTGTGATTGTCTCTGTCTGTGTCTCTGTTCCTATCTGTGTCTGTGTCTCCGTCTGTGTCTTTGTCTCTGTCTATGCCTGCGTCTGTGTCTCTGTCTGTATCTCTCTCTGTGTGTCTGTGTATCTGTGTCTGTCTCTGTCTCTGTCTGTGTCTGTGTCTCTTTCTCTGTCTGTGTTTCTGTCTGCTCTGTATCTCTGCCTGTGTCTCTGTCTGTGTCACTGCCTCTGTCTGTGTCTGTGTCTGTGCCTGTGTCTCTGTCTCTGTCTGTATCTGTGTTTGTGTCTCTGTCTGTGTCTCTGTCTGTGTCTCTGCCTTGGTCTCTGCCTGTGTTTCTGTCTGTGTCACTGCCTCTGTCTGTGTCTGTGTCTATGTCACTGTCTGTGTCTGTGCCCTTGTCTATGTCTAAGTCTCTGTCTGTGTCTCAGTCTGTACCTCTGTCGGTGTCTCAGTGGCTATCTGTATCTGTGTCTGTGTCTCTGTCTGCGTTTCTGTCGGTGTCTCTTCCTGTGTCTGTACCTCTGTCTGTGTCTCTCTCTGAGTCTCTGTTTGTGTTTGTGTCTGTGTCTCTGTCTGTGTCTGTGTCTGTGTCTCTGTCTGTGATTTTGTCTCTGTCTATGTCTCTGTCTGTGTTTCTGCCTGTGCCTCTGTCTGTGTCTCTTTCTCTGTTTGTGCCTGTGTCTCTGGCTGTGTCTCTATCTGTGTCTCTGTTGTGTCTCTGTCTGTGTCTCTATCTGTGTCTCTGTCTGTGTCTCTGTCTGTGTTTCTGTCAGTGTCAATTTATGTATCTCTGTCTGTGTCTCTGCCTGTGTCTGTGCCTGTGTATGTGTCTCTGTCTGAGTCTCTGTTTGTGTCTGTGTCTCTGTCTTTGTCTGTGATTTTGTCTCTGTCTCTTCTGTATTTCTGTCTGTGCCTCTGTCTGTGTTTGTGTCTGTATCCCTGGCTGTGTCTCTATCTGTGTCTCTATCTGTGTCTCTGGCTGCGTCTCTGGCTGTGTCCCTGTCTGTGTCTCTATCTGTGTCTCTATCTGTGTCTCTATCTCTGTCTAGGTATGTGTTTCTGTCAGTGTCTCTTTCTGTATCTCTGTCTGTGTCTCTGTCTGTGTCTCTGCCTCTGTCTGTGTCTCTATCTCTGTCTCTGTCTGTGCCTGTGTCTGTTTCTGTGTTTGGGTCTCTGTCTGGGTCTCTGCCTGTGTTTGGGTCTCTGTCTGGGTGTCTGCCTGTGTTTCTGTCTGGGTCTTTGCCTGTGTTTCTGTCTGGGTCTCTGTTCATGTCTGTGTCTCTGTCTGCCTCTGTATTTCTGCCTGTGCCTCTGACTGTATCTCTGTTTGTGTCTCTGTCTGTGTCCCTGCCACTTTCTGTATCTGTGTCTGTCCCTGTCACTGTATCTCTGTCTGTGCCTGTTTCTCTGTCTGTGTCACTGCCTCTGCCTGTGTCTGTGTCTCTGTCTCTGTCTGTATCGGTGTTTGTGTCTCTGTCTGTGTTTCTGTCTGTGTCTCTGTCTGTGTCTTTGTTTCTGTCTGTGTCTCTGTCTGTGTCTCTGCCTCTGTCTGTGTCTCTATCTGTGTCTGTGACTTTGTCTGTGTCTCTGTCTCTGCCTGGATCTGTGACTCTGTCTGTTTTTATGTCTGTGTCTGTGCCTCTGTATCTGTCTGTGCCTGTGTCGGTGTCTCTATCTCTGTCTGGGTCTGTCTCTGATTATGTCTCTGTCTGTGCCTGTGCCTGTGTCTCTGTCTGTAATTCTGTCTCTGACACTGTCTGTGTCTCTGTCTGCATCTCCATCTGTGTCTTTGTCTCTGTCTATGTCTCTGTCTGTGTCTCTGTCTGTATATCTCTCTCTGTGTCTGTGTAGTCTGTGTCTCAGTGTCTGTGTCGGTGTCTCTATCTGTGTCTCTGTCTGTGTACCTGTCTCTGTCTGTGTCTCTGTCTTTGTCTGTGTCTCATTCTCTGTCTGTGTTTGTTTCTGTCTCTGTCTCTCTGTCTGTGTCTCTGTCTGTGTCCCTGACTCTGTCTGTGTCTGTCCCTGTCTCTGTATTTCTGTCTCTGTCTCTGTCTGTGTCACTCACACTGTGTCTGTGTGTGTGTGTCTCTGTCTGAGTCTCTGTTTGTGTCTGTGTCTCTGTCTGTGTCTCTGTCTGTATTTCTGTCTGTGTCTCTGTCTGTGTTTGTGTCTGTGTCCCTGGCTGTGTCTCTATCTGTGTCTCTATCTGTGTCTCTGTCTGCGTCTCTGTCTGTGTCCCTGTGTGTGTCTCTATCTGTGTCTCTATCTCTGTCTCGGTCTGTGTTTCTGTCAGTGTCTCTTTCTGTATCTCTGTCTGTGTCTCTGTCTGTGTCTCTGCCTCTGTCTGTGTCTCTATCTCTGTCTCTGTCTGTGCCTGTGTCTGTTTCTGAGTTTGGGTCTCTGTCCGTCTCTCTGTCTGGGTCTCTGCCTGTGTTTCTGTCTGGGTCTCTGCCTGTGTTTCTGTCTGGGTCTCTGTTCAGGTCTGTGTCTCTGTCTGCCTCTATATTTCTGCCTGTGCCTCTGACTGTATCTCTGTCTGTGTCTGTGTCTCTGTCTGTGTCTATATCTGTCTGTGTCTCTGTCTGTGTTTCTGTCTGTGTCCCTTTCTGGTTCTCTGTGTGTGTCTCTGTCTGTGTCCCTGACTGTGTCCCTGTCTGTGTCTCTGTCTGTGTCTCTGTCTGTATCTCTGCCTGAGTCTCTGTGTCTGTCTCTGTCTCTGTCTGGGGCACATTCTGCTGCACAGACTGTGTTTAAGTGTGAGGCACACACCCACCTGATAGTCATTGGGGAGAGGCACTCACCCAGCTGATCGGCAACGGGGAGAGGCACATACCCAGCTTATCGGCAATGGGGGATTCACACACATCCTGCTGATTGGCCATGGCGGAGACACAACCAGCTGATCGGTAATTGGGGAAAGCACACACCCAGCTGATCGGCAATCGGGGGTAGCACACTCCCAGCTAATCGGCCATGGCGGAGACACAACAAGCTGATCGGCAATTGGGGGAGGCAAACACCCAGCTGATCTCGCATGGGGGAAGGGCACATCCAGCTGTTCGGCAATGCGGGGAAGCACCGACCCAGCTGATCGGCAATTGGGGCAGGCACACATCCAGCTGATCGGCAATGGGGGGAAGCGCACTTCCAGCTGATCGGCAATGCGGGAAAGCACAGACCCAGCTGATCGGCAATTGGTGGAAGCACACAACCAGCTGATCGGCAATGGGGGGGAAGGACACTCCCAGCTGATCGGCAATGCGGGGAAGGACAGACCCAGCTGATCGGCAATGCGGTGAAGCACACACCCAGCTGATCGGCAATGCGGTGAAGCACACACCCAGCTGATCGGCAATGGTGGGAAGCACGAACCCAGCTGATCAGCCATGGGGGGAAGCCGCACAACCAGCTGATGGGCCAATGGGCGAGTCACAGTGACCCAACTGGTCGGCCATGGGGTGAGTCACACACACCCGGGTGATGGGCCATGGGTGAGCCACACAGACTCAGCTGATCGGTCATGGGGGGAGTCACACAGACATAACTGATCGGCCGTGGGGGAGTTACACAGACACAATTGATCGGCCATGGTGGAGTCACACTGATCCTGCTGATAGGCCATGGGGGAGTCCCACTGACCATCAGATTGGCCATGGGGGAGTCACACACACGCACAGATAGTCCCTCCTGCTATTGCAGAATGGTAAATCAGGGTGAGGCTGGCTGGGGAGGGTCAGTTTTACCGGCAGTGCGAGGAGAGAGATGCCGCGTGTGTGGGGTTTCCTCTCAGGGTTTAATGAATTGACGAATTGAACGAAAGGGAACTTTCAACATATTCTTTAACTGCTGCCTGAACTGAGTCTGTGTCACGGCGTAAATCGCAGTGTTTGTGCAGCAACTCAGGAGCTGCAGCATGAAGCCCAATTCCTGAACATAATAATCTAACCATACAGACTGATACCCCAGAAACCACATCCGGCTCCATATAGAATAAACCATTAACGTTGACCATAACAGGATGAAATTGGCGGAGATAATGAAGAGTAAAATGATGGATTTCCTCCGACTCTCCATCTCTGGGTCTCTGGGACTGTGCCCACTGCTGTGAGCCCGGAGTCTCCTGCGGGCCCTGCTGCTCAGGACAATGTGTCTGACGGTGAGAACATTGAGCAGCAGAATCAGGGCGAATGGAACACACGGGGTTAGAATGTGGTGGAGGAACTCGATTGTTACCCAGACCGGAGAGAACACAGCACTCTCTGTGGCATCACAAAACCAGGGTTCGTTCCGCAGCCAATACCAACCGGGCAGCATAAACCCCCAGGAAATGTCCTTCAAACAGCTCAGCATAGCCACTGTTCCCAGAACCACAGCCGCCGTTTTCTCGCTGCAATATTTACTTTTCAGCTTCGGGCAGCAAATGGCCACAAATCGATCAAAGGTGAAAGTGACGGTGAACCAGACAGAACAGTCAGTGGCTGCATAAAGCAGGGCGGCGTGGATATTACACACGGGGATGGAGTACAGGAAATTAAACTGTTCCCTAAAAACTATGGGAATGTGTCTGAATATCAGGTCGAGAATAACGACCAGTAGATCCCCCACTGCCATGGCCAACAGGTAACAAGTCACACATTTGGACAGCCCACAGTTTCTTCTCTTCAGGATCACAATTGTGATGAGGTTCGCTGTGAGGAAGGGAAATAAACAATGAAATTATACATCACCCTGGGAAAGACATCACAAGTATGGTCGGCGTGGTGTTGAGGAAGTCAAACAAATATATACAAATACACACACTCACACACATACAGACACAGTAATATACGCACGTACAGAAACACATAGAACATAGTACATTACAGCGCAGTACAGGCCCTTCGGCCCTCGATGTTGCGCCGACCAGTGAAACCACTCTAAAGCCCATCTACACTATTCCCTTATCGTCCATGTGTCTTTCCAATGACCATTTGAATGTCCTTAGTGTTGGCGAGTCCACTACTGTTGCCGGCAGGACATTCCACACCCTAACTACTCTCTGAGTAAAGAACCTACCTCTGACATCTGTCCTATATCTATCTCCCCTCAAATTAAAGCTATGTCCCCTCGTGCTAGACATCACCATCCGAGGAAAAAGGCTCTCACTGTCCACCCTATCCAATCGTCTGATCATCTTGTATGCCTCAATTAATCACCTCTTAAACTTCTCTCTAACGAAAACAGCCTCAAGTCCCTCAGCTTTTCCTCATAAGATCTTCCCTCCATACCAGGCAACATTCTGGTAAATCTCCTCTGCACCCTTTCCAATGCGTCCACATCCTTCCTATAATGCGGCGACCAGAATTGCACGCAATATTCCAAATGCGGCCGCACCAGAATTTTGTACAGCTGCAACATGACCTCATGACTCCGAAACTCAATCCCTCTACCGATAAAAGCTAACACACCGTACGCCTTCTTAACAACCCTCTCAACCTGGGTGGCAGCTTTCAGGGAACTATGTACATGGACACCGAGATCTCACTGCTCATCCACACTGCCAAGAATCTTACCATGAGCCCAGTACTCTGTCTTCCTGTTATTCCTTCAGAAATGAATCACCTCACACTTTTCTGCATTAAACTCCATTTGCCACCTCTCAGCACAGCGCTGCAGCTTATTTATGTCCCTCTGTAACTTCTAACATCCTTCCGCACTGTCCACAACTCCACCGACTTTAGTGTCAACTGCAAATTTACTCACCCATCCTTCTACGCCCTCCTCCTTGTCATTTATAAAAATGACAAACAGCAGTTGCCCCAAAACAGATCCTTGTGGCACACCACAATAACTGCACTCCAGTCTGAACATTTCCCATCAACCACCACCCTTTGTCTTCTTCCAGCCAGCCAATTTCTGATCCAAACTGCTAAATCACCCTGAATCCCATGCCTCCGTATTTTCTGCAGTAGCCTACCGTGGGGCACCTTATCAAACGCTTTACTGAAATCCACATACACCACATCAACTGTGTTACCCTCATTCACCTGTTTGGTCACCTTCTCAAAGAACTCAATAAGGTTTGCGAGGCACGACCTACCCTTCACAAAACAGTGTTGACTATGTCTAATCAAATTATTCCTTTCCAGATGACTAATGCACACATTCACTGACACATAGTGAAATAAATATACACACTCACACACACATACAGACACACACACACACACAGTAATACACACTCATACACAGATACAGAGACAAACACACACATACAGAGACAGTAATACACTCTCACTCACACATACATTAACACACACGCACACATACAGAGACAGTAATACACTCACAGTCACACATACATTAACACACACACATACAGGGACACACACACATACAGAGAGAGTAATACACTCTCACTCACACATACATTAACACACACACACATACAGAGACAGTAATACACTCACAGTCACACATACATTAACAACACACATACAGAGACAGTAATACACTCACACTCACACATACATTAACATACTCACACACACACACATAGACAGTAATACACTCAAACTCACACATACATTAACACACACACAACCACAGACAATAATGCACTCACACATACATTAACACACTCACACACACATAGAGAGACAGTAATACACTCAAACTCACACATACATTAACACACACACACATACAGAGACAGTAATACCCTCACACTCACACATACATTAACACACTCACACACACATACAGAGACAGTAATACACTCACACTCACGCATACATTAACACACACACACTCAGACAGAGACAGTAATAGACTCACACTCATACAGAGAATAACACGCACACAGACACAGAGACAGTAAGACACTCTCACTCACACATACATTAACACACACACACATACAGAGACAGTAATGCACTCACACACAAAGGCATTAATACTCACTCACAAAGAAACTAATGCACACACTCACACAAACAGACACTAATACACACACTCACTGACACCGATACACTAACACAAACACTCACAGAAACAGTGACACTAATAAACACACTCAAAGACATACAAATGCACTAATACACACTCGCTGACACGCAGATAAACTTATAAAACTCACAGACACACAGACACTAATACACACACTCACAGGCACACACAGACACTAATACAAACAGACACAGACACTAATGCACACATTCACTGGCACTGATCAACACACTCACAGACACAGAGACAATAATACACACACTCACACACAGACACTAATACTGTCTCACAGATACACAGCAACACTAATACACACACTCACACACACAGAGAAACGAATACATATTCACAGACACAGAAACAATAATACACACATACACTAATACACACTCACAGACACACAGACACTGATCAACACACTTACAGATACACAGAAACACTAATACACACACTCACACACAGACACTAATACTCTCTCACAGATACACAGAAACACTAACACACACACTCACACACAGAGAGAAACGAATACACACTCATTGACATACAGAGGCACTAACACACACTCACAGAAACACAGACACACTAATACACACACAGACAGACACTTATACAGACAGTCACACACAAACACGCACACTAATTCACACACTCTCACTCACAAACATTAATGCACACACTCACAGACACACACAAACACTAATCCACAAACACACACAGACACTAATACACACATTCACTGTCACATAGCGACAGTAATATACACACTCAGAGACACAGAGACAATAATACACACACTCACATACAGACACTAATACTCTCTCAAAGATACACAGAAACACTAATACACACACTCACACACAGAGAGAAAGGAATACACACTCATCGACATACAGAGACACTAATATACACTCACAGAAACACACATACACTAATACACACACAGACAGACACTAATACAGGCAGTCATACACACACACACGCACACAAATACACACACTCTCACACACAGTCTCTAATACACAAACTCTCAGACACACAGACTCGAATACACACAGTGACACACACACACTCACAGCCACACACAGGCACTAAAACACATACTCACTGACATGCAGATACACTAATACACACACATGCAGACACACAGAAACAATAATACACACACAGAGACACCCAGAGACACTAATTCACACACTCACTGACACACAGAGACACTAATTTACACACTTACAGGCACAGAGACAATAAAACTCACACACACAGACATACACAGATACACTGATAGATACATTCAAACACAGAGGGACACTAATACACACAATCACACACAGACACTAATACACACACTCACAGACATACAGAGACACTAATACACACACACAGACACACAGAGACACTAATTCACACACTCACTGACACACAGAGACACTAATTTACACACTTACAGACACACACAGAGACACTAATACATACTCACACACAAACAGACCCTAATACACACACTCATACACACATACAGACACTAATACACACACAGTCACACACATACACAAATTCACAGAGAGACTAATACACACTGTCACAGAAACACAGACAATGCTACACACACTCACAGACAATAATACACACGCACAAAAACGTACAAAGACTGTAAATACACACACTCACAGACACACATACACACACTCACACACAGAGACAGTAATATACACATTCATACACACATCCTGGTCACTAATACACACACTGAAAGACACACACTAATACACACACTCACGCACAGCGACGCCAATACACACACTCACAGACACACATGAAATGAAAATGAAAAATGAAAAACGCCGATTGTCACAAGTAGGCTTCAATGAAGTTACTGTGAAAAGCCCCCAGATGCCAAATTCCTGCGCCTGTTCGGGAAGGATGGTACGCGAATTGAACCGTGCTGCTGGCCCACTTGGTCTGCTTTAAACGCAAGCGAAATAGCCCAGTGTGCTAAACCAGCCCCACATGGACTCTAAAACACACATACACAGAGACTCTAATACACGCAATCACAGACAGACATAGTCACAAAAACACACACTCACACACAGAGACACTAATACGCACTCAGACACACAGATACACTTATACAAGCACTCACACACAGAGACAATAGTACACAGCGCATAGACAGGCAGAGACACTAATACACACACTCACACAGACACTAATAGTAACATTCACACAGACACTAATACATTCACACACACAAATACAGACACTAATGCACACATTCTCACACACATACAGACACTCATAGATACATTAATGAACACAGAAACACAGGCACACACAGACTCTAATACACCCACTCACAGACACACACTCAGACACGAATTCACACTCTCACAGACACACAGAGAGAGAAAGACACCCACCCACAGCCACATGGAGACTCTAATGCTCACACCCAGACACTAATACACACACTCACAGACACACAGAGACACTGCCATGTGAGAGTACCTTTAAGAAATGAGTGTTTATGAATGGGTGTGTATATAAATATCTATAGTGAAGTACCTTATAGAAATGGGTGTTTATTACTGCAGTGATATCAGAGACTGAGTGGAGCTGGGATGTCTGTCAGCTTTTTAACTTTCGTTTTGGCTGTTTGCTCCAGTGTGTGTTTTAAATTTGTTTTCTGTGTTGGAGCTGAACCCAGACGGAGCAGGTGTAGTGTTGATCTCTCTGTCATGAAAATACTATCTCTTGATCATTTGGTGAATTCAGAATTATAAATGTTCTCAGTAGTGAATGTAAACCTAATGTCCTTCTCGTAAAAGGTGTTTCTTAAGACTTCTGGATGTCAATAGGACAGCTTACGGATTGCTTCGTGTTGTATTCTTTGGGAGTTTAATTTGAATTAATGGTTGCTATGTTGCTCCCTGCATGTTTTAAAAGATTAACATGAGTTTACAGAATAAACATTGCTTTGCTTGAAAAAGTGCTTTTCCATTTCTGCTGTACCACACCTGTAGTCTGGGCCGTGTGCTCCCCACCAACAATCTATTAAACATTGTGGGTCATGAGAATTCCGTGATACAATTTGGGGTTCTCTAAACCCAGGTCCACAATAACACTAAGACACACACTCACAGACACACAGAGACACTAATACACACACTCACAGACACACAGAGACACTAAGACACACACTCACAGACACACAGAGACACTAATACACACACTCACAGACACACAGAGACACTAAGACACACACTCACAGACACACAGAGACACTAATACACACACTCGCTTACACACAGAGACACTAAGACACACACTCATCGATACACAGAGACACTAATACACACACTCACAGACACACAGAGACACTAATACATACACTCGCAGACACACAGAGACAGTAATACATACACTCACAGACACACAGAGACACTAACACACACACTCGCAGACACACAGAGACACTAAGACACACGCTCATCGATACACAGAGACACTAATACACACACTCACAGACACACAGAGACACTAATACATACACTCGCAGACACACAGAGACACTAATACATACACTCACAGACACACAGAGACACTAACACACACACTCGCAGACACACAGAGACACTAAGACACACACTCGCAGACACACAGAGACACTAATACACACTCGCAGACACACAGAGACACTAACACACACACTCGCAGGCACACAGAGACACTAAGACACACACTCGCAGACACACAGAGACACTAACACACACACTCGCAGACACACAGAGACACGAATAAACACTCTCGCAGACACAGAGAGACAGTAATACACACATTCGCAGACACACATAGATACTAATACACACACTCGCAGACACACAGAGGCACTAATACATATACTCACAGGCACACAGAGACACGAATACAAACACTCAGAGACACACAGTGACACTAATACAAACACTCACAGACACACAGAGACACTAATGCACACACTCGCAGACACAGAGAAACACTCACAGACACACAGATACACTAATGCACACACTCACAGACACTCAGACACTAATACACACATTCAGAGACACACGGACCCTAATACACTCACAAACACACTCAGGCAATAATACACACACACATAGACACTAATACACAGTCACACACAGAGACAATAATATACACACTCACAGATATACGGAGAATCTAAAGCACCCACTCACACACACACACAGCCTCTAATACACACAGTCACAGACCCAGTGACAAGAAAAAACACACTCGCACACACAGGTAGATAGTAATGCACACCTTCTCACACACACATGCAGTAATACACATACTCATAGCCACAGTGACACTAATACACACCCAACAACGCCCCCACACACACACACACTAACCTGCCCACAGACACACACTACCCCCCCACCCCCACACTAACCCCCCCACATACAGACTAACTCCCCACACAAACAATAACCTCCACACACACACACACACACTCACTAATCCACCCACAGAAACACTAACGCCCCCCGGAAACTCACACACTGACCCTCTCCCCTCAAACATTCACCCCACCACACACACTAACCCCCACACACACACATAATTTGACCACACCACACACACACTAACCCCCCAACTCACACAACCCCACCCCACCCCACATTTACCCTCCCACACATTAACCCACGCACACAAATACACGCTAAACCCCCACACACATACTAACCCTACGCACACACACCAACTACACCCCACACACGCACTAACCTCCCCACACGCACACTAACTCCCTGCCACACACACTAAACCCCCCCCACACACACTAACCACCCCAATCTCACACGAGCCCCTGCCCCACATACACAACCCCCCCCACACACACACATTATCCCATCCCCCCCACACACACACGAATAAGCCACACACACGCACACTAACCCACCACACACACGCGCAACACCCCCCCCACACACACACACACACACTAACTACCCCAGCACACTCACTAACCCCCCACACAGACACTAACTGAAACACACATTAACCCCCCCCCACACACACACAGACTAAACCCCCTACCAGACACACACACTAACCCCACACACACAATAACCCCCTCAACACAAACACGAGCCCCTCCCCCACGCACACTAACCCACCTAACACACACGCACACTAACACCCCCACACACACTAAATCCCCCCACACACACTAAACCCTCGACACACACACAGTAACCTCCCCCCCCCACACACAAACCAACGCCCCCCACATAAACACTAACCCACCCAACACACACACTAACACCCCCACACTAACCCCCCCCCCAAACACTAACCCCCAACACACACTAAACCCCCACACACATATTAAACCCCCCCCGCCACACACATGAACCCACACACTCATACTAAGGCCCCCATACACACACATTTACCCCCTAACACATACACTAACACCCCACACACACCAACCCACCACGCACACACTAACACCCCCCCACACACATACTACCCCGCCCCCACACACACACTAACACTCCCCCACACATACACTAACACCCTCCCACACACACTAACCCCCCCACACGCACACTAACCCCCATACACACACAAGCCCCTCCCCCACATACACTATCCCCCACACACATTAACCACACACACACACACGAACCACCCACCCGTCCTCCCCATACACTAACCGCCCAACACACACACACTAACACTCCCAAACACACAGTAACCCCCCCCCCACACACACACTAAACCCACGACAGACAAACACTCACCCACACAACACACACATTAACACACCAACACTAACACCCCCAACACACTAACCCCCCACACACTAACTCCCCCACACACATTAACACCCCAGACACACACATTAACCCCCACACTCACACTAACGCCCCCCCCACACACACTTACCCCCAACACACACACTAACGCTCCGCACACACTAACCCCCCCCCCCACACACAAACCCCCCTTCACACACACACACACTAACCCTCCCCACACACACTAATCCACACACACACGAATCCCCCCTACACACACTAAGCCCCCACACACACTAAGCCCCCCCACACACTAACCCTCCCCACACACACTACCCCCCCCCCACACACACACACACTAAACGCCCCACACACACACTAACCCACCCACACATACACAACAACCCCCCCCCCACACAAACACTAACCCCCCCACACACAGTAAACCCCCCCACACACACTAAACCACCACACATACACAACAGCCCCCCCCACACACACTAAACCCCCCAACACACACACTAACCCCCCCCACACACACACACACTAACCCCCCCCCCCGCAGACACGAACCTCCCAACACACAAAAAATGACCCCCACACACACACACTAACACCCCGACACACTAATCCCCCTGACATACACTAACCCCCCCACACACACTAATTCCCCCCACACACTAACGCCCCCACAGACACTAACACCCCCCACACACACTAACCCCCCACACACTAACACCCCCCCACGCACACTAACCCCCCCTCACATACACTAACCCCCCCCCCCCCGCCCCCCCCCCCCACACACACACTAAATGTAGATTGTCCGACCAGAGGAGGGGCAATATTGGATTTAGTACTGGGTAATGAACCAGGGCAAGTGATAGATTTGTTAGTGGGGGAGCATTTTGGAGATAGTGACCACAATTCTGTGACTTTCACTTTAGTAATGGAGAGGGATAGGTACGTGCAACAGGGCAAGGTTTACAATTCGGGGAAGGGTAAATACGATGTTGTCAGACAAGAATTGAAGTGCATAAGTTGGGAACATAGGCTGGCAGGGAAGGACACAAGTGAAATGGGGAACTTGTTCAAGGAAAAGGTGCTACGTGTCCTTGATATGTATGTCCCTGGCAGGCAGGGAAGAGATGGTCGAGTGAGGGAACCATGGTTGACAAGAGAGGTTGAATGTCTTGTTAAGAGGAAAAAGGTGACTTATGTAAGGCTGAGGAACCAAGGTTCAGACAGGGCATTGGAGGGATACAAGATAGCCAGGAGGGAACTGAAGAAAGGGATTAGGAGAGCTAAGAGAGGGCATGAACAATCTTTGGCGGGTAGGATCAAGGAAAACCCCAAGGCCTTTTACACATATGTGAGAAATATGAGAATGACTAGAGCGAGGGTAGGTCCGATCAAGGACAGTAGCGGGAGATTGTGTATTGAGTCTGAAGAGATAGGAGAGGTCTTGAACGAGTACTTTTCTTCTGTATTTACAAATGAGAGGGGCGATATTGTTGGAGAGGACAGTGTGAAACAGATTGGTAAGCTCGAGGAAATACTTGTTAGGAAGGAAGATGTGTTGGGCATTTTGAAAAACTTGAGGATAGACAAGTCCCCCGGGCCTGACGGGATATATCCAAGGATTCTATGGGAAGCCAGAGATGAAATTGCAGAGCCGTTGGCAATGATCTTTTCGTCCTCACTGTCAACAGGGGTGGTACCAGGGGATTGGAGAGTGGCGAATGCCGTGCCCCTGTTCAAAAAAGGGACTAGGGATAACCCTGGGAATTACAGGCCAGTTAGTCTTACTTCGGTGGTAGGCAAAGTAATGGAAGGATAGGATTTCTGAGCATCTGGAAAGACACTGCTTGATTAGGGATAGTCAGCACGGATTTGTGAGGGGTAGGTCTTGCCTTACAAATCTTATTGAATTCTTTGAGGAGGTGACCAAGCATGTGGATGAAGGTAAAGCAGTGGATGTAGTGTACATGGATTTTAGTAAGGCATTTGATAAAGTTCCCCATGGTAGGCTTATGCAGAAAGTAAGGAGGCATGGGATAGTGGGAAATTTGGCCAGTTGGATAACGAACTGGCTAACCGATAGAAGTCATAGAGTGGTGGTGGATGGCAAATATTCAGCCTGGATCCCAGTTACCAGTGGCGTACCGCAGGGATCAGTTCTGGGTCCTCTGCTGTTTGTGATTTTCATTAATGACTTGGATGAAGGAGTTGAAGGGTGGGTCAGTAAATTTGCAGACGATACGAAGATTGGTGGAGTTGTGGATAGTAAGGAGGGCTGTTGTCGGCTGCAAAGAGACATAGATAGGATGCAGAGCTGGGCTGAGAAGTGGCAGATGGAGTTTAACCCTGAAAAGTGTGAGGTTGTCCATTTTGGAAGGACAAATATGAATGCGGAATACAGGGTTAACGGTAGAGTTCTTGGCAATGTGGAGGAGCAGAGAGATCTTGGGGTCTATGTTCATACATCTTTGAAAGTGGCCACTCAAGTGGAGAGAGCTGTGATGAAGGCCTATGGTGTGCTCGCGTTCATTAACAGAGGGACTGAATTTAAGAGCCGTGAGGTGATGATGCAGCTGTACAAAACTTTGGTAAGGCCACATTTGGAGTACTGTGGACAGTTTTGGTCGCCTCATTTTAGGAAGGATGTGGAAGCTTTGGAAAAGGTGCAAAGGAGATTTACCAGGATGTTGCCTGGAATGGAGAGTAGGTCTTACGAGGAAAGGTTGAGGGTGCTAGGCCTTTTCTCATTTGAACGGAGAAGGATGAGGGGCGACGTGATAGAGGTTTATAAGATGTTCAGGGGAATAGATAGAGTAGACAGTCAGATACTTTTCCCCCGGGTGGAACAAACCATTACAAGGGGGCATAAATTTAAGGTGAAAGGTGGAAGATATAGGAGGGATATCAGAGGTAGGTTATTTACCCAGAGAGTAGTGGGGGCATGGAATGCACTGCCTGTGGAAGTAGTTGAGTCGGAAACATTAGGGACCTTCAAACAGCTATTGGATAGGTACATGGATTACGGTAAAATGATATAGTGTAGATGTATTTGTTCTCAAGGGCAGCACGGTAGCATAGTGGATAGCACAATTGCTTCACAGCTCCAGGGTCCCAGGTTCGATTCCGGCTTGGGTCACTGTCTGTGCGGAGTCTGCACGTCCTCCCCGTGTCTGCGTGGGTTTCCTCCGGGTGCTCCGGTTTCCTCCCACAGTCCAAAGATGTGCGGGTTAGGTGAATTGGCCATTGATAAATTGCCCTTAATGTCCAAATTGCCCTTGGTGTTGGGTGGAATTGTTGAGTTTGGGTAGGGTGCTCTTTCCAAGAGCCGGTGCAGACTCAAAGGGCCGAATGGCCTCCTTCTGCACTGTAAATTCAATGATAATCTATGATTAAGCTAGGACAAAGGTTCGGCACAACATCGTGGGCCGAAGGCCCTTTCACAGATGAATATACATCTGTGCTGTATATTCTATGTTCTATGTTTAAAGGCCCCCACACACACTAACACCACCACATACACTAACACCCCCCACACACTAACCCCCCACACACACTCACCCCCCTCAGATACACTAACCCACCCACACACACACTAAAGGCCCCCCACACACACTAAGCCCCCCCCCCCACACACACACATACACACACAACTCCCCGCCCCACACACACACTAACTCCCCCATAGGCCCACTAACACACCCCCACACACACACGCACACTAACCCCCCAAAACACTAACGACCCCCACACACACACTTAACGCCCACACACCCACTAACTCGCCCACACACACACACACACTAAACCCCCACGTCCACTAACCCCCACACACACACACTAACCCCCCTCACACACTAACACCCCCACACACACACTAAAGCCCCCCCACACACACACTAACCACCCCCCCCCCCCACACACACACACACACTAACCCCCACACACATTAACACCCCCCCCCCCCCACGCACACACACTAACCAACACCGCACACAGACCAACCCGGCCGGACACACACACTAACCACCTAAAAACACACTAACCCACCCCCAGACACGCGCGAACCCACCCCACCACACACATCCCCCCCGCACACACACACTTATCCCCCCACACACATACACTAACCCTAGACACACACTGACCCCCCACACACACTAATCCCCCCACACACACTGACACCCACACACACACTGAACCCCCCACACACTAACACCCCACACACACAACCCCCCACACAGAAACACTAACACCCCCACACACTCAACCACCCAACACACACACACACTAACACCCCCCACACACACTAGTCCCTCCCCCACACATACTAATCCCCCCAACACAAACTAACTCCCCCCACACACACTAACTCTCCACTCACATAAACAAACCACCCCCGCACACAGACTAACCTCCCACAGACACACTAAACCCCCCCCCACACACACACATTAAACTCCCCAACACACACACTCTAACACCCCGACACAAACACTAATCCCCCCCCCCCCACAGACAGTAACACCTCCTCCCACACTCACTAGCCCATCCCCCCACACACTAAATCTCCCACACACGCTAACCCCCCAGACATACACTTACCCCCCCAGCACACACACGCACACACACTAACCCCCCAAAAAACACAACCTCCCTCCAGACACACTAACCCTCCCACACAGAGACGAACACCCCACACACAGACCAGCCCACACAAAATGACACCCCCACACGCACTAACCCCCCGACACACACACTAACCCCCCATACACACACACGTACCCCCCCATACGCACACACTAACCCCCCCCACACACACACACCACCCCCCCCACACACACACTAACACCCCCCCCACACACACACGCACACTAACCCCCCAAAACACTAACGACCCCCACACACACACTTAACGCCCACACACCCACTAACTCGCCCACACACACACACACACTAAACCCCCACGTCCACTAACCCCCACACACACAAACTAACCCCCCTCACACACACTAACACCCCCACATACACACTAAAGCCCCCCCACACACACACTAACCACCCCCCCCACACACACACATACACACACTAACCCCCACAAAAATTAACACCCCCCCCCACGCACACACACTAACCAACACCGCACACAGACCAACCCGGCCGGACACACACACTAACCACCTAAAAACAAACTAAACCCCCCCCAGACACGCGCGAACCCACCCCTCCACACACATCCCCCCGCACACACACACTTATCCCCCCACACACATACACTAACCCTAGACACACACTGACACCCCACACACACTAATCCCCCCACACACACTGACACCCACACACACACTGAACCCCCCACACACTAACACCCCACACACACAACCCCCCATACAGATACACTAACCCCCCCACACACTAAACCACAAAACACACACACACACTAACACCCCCCACACACACTAGTCCCTCCCCCACACATACTAATCCGCCCAACACAAACTAACTCCCCCCACACACACTAACTCTCCACTCACATATACAAACCACCCCCGCACACACACTAACCTCCCACAGACACACTAAACCCCCCCCCACACACACATTAAACTCCCCAACACACAAACTCTAACACCCCGACACAAACACTAATCCCCCCCACACAGACAGTAACACCTCCTCCCACACTCACTAGCCCATCCCCCCCACACACTAAATCTCCCACACACGCTAACCCCCCAGACATACACTTACCCCCCCAGCACACACACGCACACACACTAACCCCCCCAAAAAACACAACCTCCCTCCAGACACACTAACCCTCCCACACAGAGACGAACCCCCCACACACAGACCAGCCCACACAAAATGACACCCCCACACGCACTAACCCCCCGACACACACACTAACCCCCCATACACACACACGATCCCCCCCATACGCACACACTAACCCCCCCACACACACACACACTACCCCCCCCCCCCACACACACACACTAAACCCCCCCACACACACACTAAACCCCTCACACACTCATTAATCCCGCATCACACACTAACCCCCCACACACATACACACTAACCCCCCCCCCCCACACACACACACTCACCCACCCACACACACACAGTACCGCCCCACACACACGCACTAACCCCTCATCACACACTAGCCGCCCCAGACAGGCTAAGCCACCCACACAGACTAACCCCCACACACACTCACCCCCAACAGACACTAACCGCCACAGACACACTAAACCCGCCCACACACAATAACCCACCCACACATACACAATACCCCCCACACACACACACTGACCCCCACACACAGACTAAACCCCTACACACACTAACAAACCCACACATACACAACAACCCCCTCCACACACTAAACCTCCCACACACACTAACCCACCCACACATACACAACAACCCCCCACACAAACTAAACCCCCCCCACACACACGAACCCCCCACACACACACTAAACCCCCCCCCCACACACACTAATCTCTCTCCCACACTCACTAACCCACCCACACATACACAACAACCCCCCACATACACACTAAACTTCCCACACACACTACCCTACCCAGACACACACAACAACCCCCCCACACACACACTAAACCCCTCACACACTCATTAACCCCGTCACACACACTAGCCCCCCAAACACACATTAAACACCGCCCCCACACACATACACACTACCCCCCACACACACCACACTCACCCACCCACACACACACTACCGCCCCACACACACACGCACTAACCCCTCAACACACACTAACCGCCCCAGAAAGGCTTTGCCACCCACACAGACAAACCGCCACACACACACTAACCCCCGAACACACAGTAACCGCCACAGACACACTAAACCCGCCCACACACACTAACCCACCCACACATACACAACACCCTCCCACACACACACACTAACCCCCACACACAGACTAACCCCCCCACACACACTAACCCACCCACACATACACAACAACCCCCCCCACACACATGAAACTTCCCACACACACTAACCCACCCATACATACACAACAGCCCCCCCCACACACACACTAAACCCCCCACACACCGACTAACCCCCCCCACACACACACTAACCCCCCACACACACACTAACCCCCCCCACACACACACACTAACCCCACGCACACACTAACCCCCCCCACACACACACTAAACCCCCCACACACCCACTAACCCCCCACACACACTAACCCCCCCCACACACACTAACCCCCCCCATACACACACTAACCCTCCTCACACACACTAACCCCCCCCCACACACACACTACCCCGCCCCACACACACACTAAACCCCCCACACACACTAAACCCCCCCACACACACGGACCCCCCACCCACACACTAAACCCCCCCACACACACTACCCCCCCCACACACACTAAACCCCCCACACACACTAAACCCCCCACACACTAAACCCCCCCACACACACGAACCCCCCACACACACACTAACCCCCCCCCCACACACACACTACCCTACCCAGACACACACAACAACCCCCCACACACACACACTAATCCCTCCTCCACACACACACTAAACCGCCCCACACACACTAACCCACCCACGCATACACAACAACCCCCACACACACTAACCCCCCAAAACACACTGAACCCCAACACATACTAACTCCCACACACACTAACCCCCAACCCGCACACACATACACACACAGCTCCCCGCCCCACACACACACACTAACTCCCCCACAGGCCCACTAACCCCCCCCCCCACACACGCACACTAATCCCCCCCAAACACTAATGACACCGACACACACACTTAACCCCCACACACCCACTAACTCGCCCACACACAAACACACTAAACCCCCCACACCAACTAACCCCCCCCACACAAACTACCCCCCCACACACACACTAACCACCACCCCAGACGCACACACACAAACTAACCCACCTCACACACACTGACACCCCCCCACACACAACCCCCCCCCCCCACAGACACACACACACTAACCCCCCCACACACTAACCCCCCCCCCCACACACACACACAATCTCCCCCAGATAAACAGGCAGATTAACAATCCCCCCCAGACACACACGCACAAACTAACCCCCACAAACTAACGCACCTCACACACGCACTATCCGCCCCACACACCCTCTAACTCACCTACACGCACACACAGTAACCCCTCCCACACACATACACACACTAACCCCCACACACGCTAACTCCCCCAACGCACACTAACCCCCCCACACACACACTAACCCCCCACACACACACTAAGCCCCACACACTAATCCCCCCACACACACTAACCCCCCCCCACACAAACGATCCCACCACACACACTAACCCCCCCCACACACTAACCCCCTCCAAACACACTAACACCCCCCACACACACTAATCTGCCACACACACTAACCCCCCACCACACATACACACACCAACCCCCCACACAGACTAACTCCCCCAACGCACACTAAGCCCCCCACACACACACTAACCCCCACACACACACACTAACCCCCAGACACTAATCCCCACACACACACTAACCCCCCCCACACAAATTATCCCCCCACATACACTAACCCCCCCACACACACTAATCCCCCCAAACACACTAACACCCCCCCACACACACTAACCCCCCACACACTAACACCCCCACACACACTAACCCCCCCCACACACACACTAATCCCCCACACACTAACCCCCCCACACACACTAACCCCCCCACACACACACTAACCCCACACACACACTATGCCCCCACACACACTAACCCCCCACACACATTAACCCCCCCACACACACTAACCCCCCACACACACTAACCCCCCCACACACTAACCCCCCACACACACTAACCCCCACACACACTAACCCCCCCACACACACACTAACCCCCACACACACTAACCCCCCCACACTCACTAACCCCCCACACACACTAACTCCCCCAACGCACACTAACCCCCCCACACACACACTAACCCCCCACACACACACTAAGCCCCACACACTAATCCCCACACACACACTAACCCCCCCCACACAAACGATCCCACCACACACACTAACCCCCCACACACTAACCCCCACCAAACACACTAACACCCCCCACACACACTAATCCCCCCACACACTAACCCCCCCCCACACATACACACACCAACCCCCCACACAGACTAACTCCCCCAACGCACACTAACTCCCCCACACACACACTAACCCCCCCCTCCACACACACACACTAACCCCCACACACTAATCCCCACACACCCACTAACCCCCCCACACAAACTATCCCCCCACATACACTAACCCCCCCCACACACTAATCCCCCCAAACACACTAACACCCCCCACACACACTAACCCCCCACACACTAACATCCCCCACACACTAAGCCCCCACACACACTAATCCCCCCCACACACTAACCCCCCCACACACACTAACCCCCCACACACACTAACACCCCACACACTAACCCCCCCACACACACTGACACACCCCACACACACTAACCCCCCACACACTAACACCCCCACACACACTAACCCCCCCACACACATACTAGTCCCCCACACACTAACCCCCCCACACACACTAACCCCCCACACACACTAACCCCACACACACACTATGCCCCCACACACACTAACCCCACACACACATTAACCCCCCCCCCCACACACACACTAACCCCCCACACACACTAACCCCCCACACACACTATCCCCCCACACACACTAACCCCCACACACACTAACCCCCCCACACACACACTAACCCCCACACACACTAACCCCCCCCCCCGCACTCACTAACCCCCCACACACACTAATGCCCCCACACACTAACCCCCCGAAAAACACGAACCCCGCACACACACTAACCCACACACACTAACCCCCCACACACTAACACCCCCACACACACTAACCCCCCCCACACACACTAATCCCCCCCCCCCCCACAAACTAACCCCCCCACACACAGTAACCCCCACACACACTAACACCCCACACACTAACCCCCCCCACACACACTAACACCCCCGCACACAATAACCCCCCACACACTAACACCCCCACACACACTAACCCCCCACACACACACTAATCCCCCACACACACTAACCACCCCCCACACACTAACCCCCCACACACACTAAGCTCACACACACACTATGCCCCCCCCACACACTAACCACCCACACATATTACCCCCCCCACACACACTAACTCCCCCCCACACACACTAACCCCCCCACACACTAACCCCCCCCACACAGACTAACCCCCACACACACTAACCCCCCCACACACACACTAACCCCTCACACACACTAACCTCCCCCCACACTCACTAACCCCCCACACACACTAACGCCCCCACACACTAACCACAGACACACACTAAACCCTCAAAATACAAACAACCCCCACATACTAACATCACCCCCCACACACACACACAGACTCTAACCCCCCACACACACTAAACTCCCCCCACACACACACTAACACCCCACACACACTAATCCCCCCCACACACACACTAACACCCCATACACATATACTAACCCCCACCCCATAGTCACTAACAACCCCGCACACATTAAGACCCACACTCACTAACCCAACCACACCCACGCTAACCCCACCCGCCCCCCACAAACACTATCCCCCTCACACACTAACACACCTACACACACCAACCCCCCCACACACACACCAACCCACCCAACACACTCTAACCCCGTCACACACTTACTAACACCCCCACACGCACCAAGCCACCCACCCACACACACCAAGCCCCCCAAACACACACGAAAGACCCCCCCACACGCACACTAACCACCCCACACACACTAACCCCCCCACACACACTAACACCCCGCCCACACACACTAACCCCACCACACACTAACTCCCCCTCACAAACTAACACCCCCACACACACCAACACCCCGAAACACACTATCCCACACACTAACCCACATACACACACAATAACACCCCCCACACGCACACTAACCCGCCGACACACACTAACCCGCCCACACTAATACTAAACCCCCACACACACATTCTAACCCCCCACACTCACTAACCCCCCCCACACACACACACACGGACCCCCCACACACACACACTAACCACCTCAAAGACTCAGCCCCTTCCCCACACACACCAACACACCTCCACGCACAACCCCCCAACATATACAACCCCTTCCCCACACTCACCAACGCCCCCCACACACACAACGTCCTCACAGACACTAAACCCCCCAAGCACACACTAACCCCCCATACACACACACTCACCCTCCGACACATACTAACACTCCCACACACACTGTCTCTCTCCCCCCACACACACACTAGCCCCCCACCACACACACATACACTCACCCACACACACACACACGCTAACCCCCCCCACACACACTAACCCCCCCCCACGCACACATTAACCCCCCCCCATACACACACACTAACCCACCCATACACACAAACTATCCCCCACACACACACTAAACCCCTCCCCCACACACACGCTAACCCCCTCACACACTCATTCACCCCCCAAACACACTAGCCCCCCAAACACAGACTAACACCCCCCCCCACACACACACACACTACCCCCCACACACACACACACCCACCCACTCACACGACCGCCCAACTCACACACACACTAACCCCCCCCATACACACACACTAAAACCCCCACACACACTAACCCTCAAACACACACTAACCCCCCAACACACACTAACCGCTCCAGACATACTAAGCCCCCCACACATACACCAACCCCCTCCCCACACCCACACACACAAAACCCCACACACACACTAACCCACCCACACATACACAACAACCCCCCCACACACACACTAACCCCCCCACACACACACTAAACCCCCCACACACACTAAACCATCCACACATACACAACAACCCCCCCACACACACACTAAACCCGCCCCCCACACACACATTAACCCCACCCCACACACACACACGCACTAACCCCCCCCCGCAGACACGAACCTCCCAACACACAAAAAATGACCCACCCACACACACACTAACACCCCGACACACTAATCCCCCTCACAAACACTAACCCCCCCCACACACACACTAATTCCCCCACACACACACTAACACCCCCACATACTCTAACACCCCCCCACACACACACTATCCCCTCCACACACACTAACCCCCCTCACATACACTAACCCCCCCACACACACACTAATGCCCCCCACACACTAACACCCCCACATGCATTAACACCCCCCCACACTAACCCCACACATACACTAACCCCTCCACACACTAACCCCCCACACATACACTAACCCCCCCCCCACACACACACACTAAGCCCCCCACAGACCCACTAATCCAACCCCCCCCCACCCACACACTAACCCCCCACACACACACTAACCCCCCACACACACTAACCCCCCACACACACACTAAACCCCCCACACACCCACTAACCCACCCCCCACACACACTAACCCTCCATACACACACTAACCCCCCCCACACACACACTAACCCCCTCACACACACTAAACCCCCCCACACACACACTACCCCCCACACACACACTAGACCCCCCCACACACACTAAACCCCCCCACACACACAAACCCCCATCACACACACTAAATCCCCCCACACACACACTACCCCCCACACACACTAAAACCCCCCACACACACTAAACCCCCCACACACACTAACCCCCCCCCACTCACTAACCCACCCACACATACACAACAAACCTCCACACACACACTAAACCTCCCACACACACTACCCTACCCAGACACACACAACAACCCCCCACACACACAAACTAATCCCTCCCACACACACACTAAACCACCTAACACACACTAACCCACTCACACATACACAACAACCCCCCACACACACTAACCCCCCAAAACACACTAAACCCCAACACATACTAACCCCCACACACACTAACCCCCAACCCCCCCCCACACATACACACACAGCTCCCCGCCCCACACACACACACTAACTCACCCACAGGCCCACTAACACCTCCACTCACACACACGCACACTAACCCCCCCAAAAAACACTAACGACTCCCACACACACAATTAACCCCCACACACCCACTAACTCGCCCACACACACACACACTAAACCACCCACACCAACTAACCCCCCCACACACAAACTAACCCCCAACACACACTAACCACCACCCCAGACGCACACACACAAACTAACCCACCTCACACACACACTAACCCCCCCCCACACACACAACCCCCACAGACACACACACACTAACCCCCCCCCACACTAACCCCCCCCCACACACACACACACTAACCCCCCCCACACACACACACAACCTCCCCCCCAGATAAACAGGCAGATTAACGATCCCCCCCAGACACACACGCACAAACTAACCCCCACACACACTAACGCACCTCAAAAACACACTAAGCCGCCCCACACGCACAATATCACCTCATAAACACTAACCCCCCCACACACACTCACTATCCCCCACACACACTAACCCCCCACACACACTATCCGCCCCACACCCCCGCTAACTCACCTACACGCACACACATTAACCCCGCCCACACACTAATCCCCCCCACACACTAACCCCCCCCACACATACACACACCAACCCCCCACACACACTAACTCCCCCAACGCACGCTAACCCCCCCCCACACACACTAACCCCCCCACACACACACTTACCCCCACGCACTAATCCCCACACACACACTAACCCCCCCCACACCAACTATCCCCCCACATGCACTAACCTCCCCCCACACACTAATCCCCCCAAACACACTAACACCACCCCACACACACTAACCCCCCACACACGAACACCCCCACACACTATGCCCCCACACACACTAATCCCCCCCACACACTAACCCCCCCCACACACACTAAACCCCCACACACACTAACACCCCACACACTACCCCCCACACACACTAACACCCCCCACACACACAAACCCCCCACACACTAACACCCCCACACACACTAATCCCCCCCCACACACACTAATCCCCCACACACTAACCCCCCCCCACACACACACTAAACCCCCCCCCACACACTAACCCCACACACACACTATGCCCCCACACACACTAACCCCCCCACACACATTAACCCCCTCACACACACTAACCCCCCACACACACTAACCCCCCACACACACTAACCCCCCCCCACACACACTAACCCCCACACACACTAACCCCCCACACACACACTAACCCCTACACACACTAATCCCCCCCACACTCACTAACCCCCCACAAACACTAATGCCCCCACACACTAACCCCCCTAAAAACACGAACCCCGCACACACACTATCCCCCACACACACTAACCACAGACACACACTAACCCCCCCAAAATGCAAACACCCCCCACATACTAACATCACCCCCCCACACACACACACACACACTCTAACCCCCCACACACACTAAACTCCGCCCACACACACACTAACACCCCACACACACTAATCCCCCCCCCACACACACACACTAACACCCCCATACACATACTAACCCCCACCCCATAGTCACTATCAACCCCGCACACATTAAGCCCCACACTCACTAACCCAACCACACCCACGCTAACCCCACCCGCCCCACAAACATACTATCCCCCTCACACACACTAACACACCGACACACACCAACACCCCCACACATACACTAACCCACCCAACACACTCTAACCCCGTCACACACTTACTAACACACCCACACGCACCAAGCCACTCACCCACACACTCCAAGCCCCCCAAACACACACACGAAAGACCCCCCCCACACACGCACACTAACCCCCCCCCCCACACGCACACTAACCCCCCCACACACACTAACCCCACCACACAAACTAACAACCCCACACACACCAACACCCCAAACACACTAACTCCCACACACTAACCCACATACACACACAATAACACCCCCACACGCACACTAACCCGCCGACACACACTAACCCGCCCACACACACTAACTCCCCCACACAAACTAACAACCCCACACACACCAACACCCCAAACACACTAACTCCCACACACTAACCCACATACACACACAATAACACCCCCCACACGCACACTAACCCGCCGACACACACTAACCCGCCCACACACATACTAACCCCCCCACACACACATTCTAACCCCCCACACACACACTAACCCCCCCCCACACACACACACACGACCCCCCCCCACACACATACTAACCACCCCAAAGACTCAGCCCCTTCCCCACACACACCAACCCACCTCCACGCACAACCCCCCAACACATAAAACCCCTTCCCCACACTCACTAACGCCCCCCCACACACACACTGACACCCATATGCTTACTAACCCTCCCAAACACACACTCGAAAAATAACTATAAGGTTCGGGGTGGGAGATATAGGAGGGATGTCCGAGGTAGGTTCTTTACTCAGAGAGTGGTTAGGGTGTGGAATGGACTGCCTGCTGTGATAGTGGAGTCGGACACTTCAGGAACTTTCAAGCGGTTATTGGATAGGCACATGGAGCACAGCAGAATGACAGGGAGTGGAATAGCTTGATCTTGGTTTCGGACAATGCTCGGCACAACATCGAGGGCCGAAGGGCCTGTTCTGTGCTGTACTGTTCTATGTTCTATGTAGTCATCACCTCCAATAACTTACTAATAACACAACCTCCAGAAACCCCTCCACATCACCCCCACTAAGTTACCAATAACACATCCTCCAGAAACACATCCACAGCACCTCCACTAACCTCCCAATAACACAACCTCCAGAAACACAAGCTCATCACCTCCACTAAATCCCCAACACAAACTGCAGAAAATTATCCCCATCACCAACACCAACCATCCAATAACACAACCTCCAGAAACCCATCCACATCACCTCCACAAACTTTCCAATACGACTACCACCAGAAACATATCCTCATCACCTCCAGTAACTTCCCAATGACACAACCTCAAGAAACACATCCTCATCACATCCACTATCTTCACAATAACACAACCTCCGCAAACGCATCCACATCACCCCCTCCAACATCCCAATAGAACAACCACCAGAAACTCAACCACATCGTATCTAATAACTCCCCAATAACACAACTTCCATAAATGCATCCTCATCACCCTCACTTTCTTCCCAATTTCACAACCACCACAAACATATTCACATCACCACCACTAACTTCCCAATAACACAACCTCCAGGAACACATTCACTTAACCTCCACTAACCACCCAAAACCAGAAACACCAGAAACACATTCAAATCATCTCCACTAACTTCCCAAGAACAAAACCTCCAGGTACACATCATCATTACCTCGACTATCATCCCAATAACACAAACTTCAGCATCCCATCCTCATCACCTCCACTCACTCCCCAATAACACAACCTCCAGAAACCCATCCACATCCAATGACACCCGTCTCCGAACGGGTAGAGGGAATCCTGAAGGGGGAGGGCAAACAGACAGAGGCCGTTGTACATATTGGTACTAACGACATAGGCAGGAAGGGGCATGAGGCCCTGCAGCAGGAGTTCAGGGAGCTAGGCAGAAAGTTAAAAGACAGGACCTCGAGGGTTGTAATCTCGGGATTACTCCCTGTGCCACGTGCAGTGAGGCTAGAAATAGGAAGATAGAGCAGATAAATACGTGGCTAAACAGTTGGTGTAGGAGGGAGCGTTTCCATTATCTGGACCACTGGGAGCTCTTCCGGGGCAGGTGTGACCTGTATAAGAAGGACGGGTTGCATCTAAACCGGAGAGGCATACATATCCTGGCCGCGAGGTTTGCTAGTGTCACACGGGAGGGTTTAAACTAGTATGGCAGGGGGGTGGGCACGGGAGCAATAGGTCAGACGGTGAGAGCATTGAGGGAGAACGAGGGAATAGGGACAGTGTGGCTCTGAGGCAGAGCAGACGGGGAGAAGCTGCTGAACACAGCGGGTCTGGTGGCCTGAAGTGCATATGTTTTAATGCAAGGAGCATTACGGGTAAGGCAGATGAACTTAGAGCTTGGATTAGTACTTGGAACTATGATGTTGTTGCCATTACAGAGACCTGGTTGAGGGAATAGCAGGATTGGCAGCTGAACGTTCCAGGATTTAGATGTTTCAGGCGGGATAGAGGGGGATGTAAAAGGGGAGGCGGAGTTGCGCTACTTGTTCGGGAAAATATCACAGCTGTACTGCGAGAGGACACCTCAGAGGGCAGTGAGGCTATATGGGTAGAGATCAGGAATATGAAGGGTGCAATCACAATGTTGGGGGTATACTACAGGCCTCCCAACAGCCAGCGGGAGACAGAGGAGCAGATAGGTAGACAGATTTTGGAAAAGAGTAAAAACAACAGGGTTGTGGTGATGGGAGACTTCAACTTCCCCAATATTGACTGGGACTCATTTAGTGCCAGGGGCTTAGACGGGGCGGAGTTTGTAAGGAGCATCCAGGAGGGCTTCTTAAAACAATATGTAGACAGTCCAACTAGGGAAGTGGCGGTACTGGACCTGGTATTGGGGAATGAGCCCGGCCAGGTGGTAGATGTTTCAGTAGGGGAGCATTTCGGTAACAGTGACCACAATTCAGTAAGTTTTAAAGTACTGGTGGACAAGGATAAGAGTGGTCCGAGGATGAATGTGCTAAATTGGGGGAAGGCTAATTATAACAATATTAGGCGGGAACTGAAGAACATAGATTGGGGGCGGATGTTTGAGGGCAAATCAACATCTGACATGTGGGAGGCTTTCAAGTGGCAGTTGAAAGGAATACAGGACCGGAATGTTCCTGTGAGGAAGAAAAATAAATACGGCAATTTTCGGGAACCTTGGATGACGAGTGATATTGTAGGCCTCGTCAAAAAGAAAAAGGAGGCATTTGTCAGGGCTGAAAGGCTGGGAACAGACGAAGCCTGCGTGGAATATAAGGAAAGTAGGAAGGAAGTTAAGCAAGGAGTCAGGAGGGCTAGAAGGGGTCACGAAAAGTAATTGGCAAATAGGGTTAAGGACAACCCCAAGGCTTTTTACACGTACATAAAAAGCAAGAGGGTAGCCAGGGAAAGGGTTGGCCCACTGAAGGATAGGCAAGGGAATCTATGTGTGGAGCCAGAGGAAATGGGCGAGGTACTAAATGAATACTTTGCATCAGTATTCACCAAAGAGAAGGAATTGGTAGATGTTGAGTCTGGAGAAGGGGGTGTAGATAGCCTGGGTCACATTGTGATCCAAAAAGACGAGGTATTGGGTGCCTTAAAAAATATTAAGGTAGATAAGTCCCCAGGGCCTGATGGGATCTACCCCAGAATACTGAAGGAGGCTGGAGAGGAAATTGCTGAGGCCTTGACAGAAATCTTTGGATCCTCGCTGTCTTCAGGGGATGTCCAGGAGGACTGGAGAATAGCCAATGTTGTTCCTCTGTTTAAGAAGGGTAGCAAGGATAATCCCGGGAACTACAGGCCGGTGAGCCTTATTTCAGTGGCAGGGAAATTACTGGAGAGAATTCTTCGAGACAGAATCTACTCCCATTTGGAAGCAAATGGACGTATTAGTGAGAGGCAGCACGGTTTTGTGAAGGGGAGGTCGTGTCTCACTAACTTGATATAGTTTTTCGAGGCGGTCACTAAGATGATTGATGCAGGTACGGCAGTAGATGTCTATATGGACTTCAGTAAGGCCATTGACAAGGTCCCTCATGGTAGACTAGTACAAAAGGTGAAGTCACACGGGATCAGGGGTGGGCTGGCAAGGTGGATACAGAACTGGCTAGGCCATAGAAGGCAGAGAGTAGCAATGGAGGGATGCTTTTCTAATTGGAGGGCTGTGACCAGTGGTGTTCCACAGGGATCAGTGCTGGGACCTTTGCTCTTTGTAGTATATATAAATGATTTGGAGGAAAATGTAACTGGTCTGATTAGTAAGTTTGCAGACGACACAAAGATTGGTGGAATTGCGGATAGCGATGAGGACTGTCGGAGGATACAGCAGGATTTAGATTGTCTGGAGACTTGGGCGGAGAGATGGCAGATGGAGTTTAATCCGGACAAATGTGAGGTAATGCATTTTGGAAGGTCTAATGCAGGTAGGGAATATACAGTGAATGGTAGAACCCTCAAGAGTATTGAAAGTCAAAGAGATCTAGGAGTACAGGTCCACAGGTCATTGAAAGGGGCAACACAGGTGGAGAAGGTAGTCAAGAAGGCATACGGCATGCTTGCCTTCATTGGCCGGGGCATTGAGTATAAGAATTGGCAAGTCACGTTGCTGCTGTATAGAACCTTCGTTAGGCCACACTTGGAGTATAGTGTTCAATTCTGGTCGCCACACTACCAGAAGGATGTGGAGGCTTTAGAGAGGGTGCAGAAGAGATTGACCAGAATGTTGCCTGGTATGGAGGGCATTAGCTATGAGGAGCGATTGAATAAACTCGGTTTGCTCTCACTGGAACGAAGGAGGTTGAGGGGAGACCTGATAGAGGTATACAAAATTATGAGGGGCATAGACAGAGTGGATAGTCCGAGGCTTTTCCCCAGGGTAGAGGGGTCATTTACTAGGGCGCATAGGTTTAAGGTGAGAGGGGCAAGGTTTAGAGTAGATGTACGAGGCAAGTTTTTACGCAGAGGGTAGTGGGTGCCTGGAACTCGCTTCCGGAGGAGGTGGTGGAAGCAGGGACGATAGTGACATTTAAGGGGCATCTTGACAAATACATGAATAGGATGGGAATAGAAGGATACGGACCCAGGAAGTGTAGAAGATTGTAGTTAAGTCGGGCAGCATGGTCGGCACGGGCTTGGAGGGCCGAAGGTCCTGTTCCTGTGCTGTACATTTCTTTGTTCTTTGTTCTTTATCACCTCCACTAAACACCCAAAAACACACCCTACAGAACCACATTCACATCATGTCCCCTAACCCCCCCAATAACACAACATCCAGAAACATATCTTCGTCACCCCCACTAACTTCCATTTAACAAGCCTCCAAAAACATTCACACCACCTATACTAATCTCTCAATAACACAACCTCCAGAAACACATCCACATCACCTCCACTAACTTCCCAATACACAACCTCCAGAAACACATTCCTCATAACCTCCTGTAACTTCCCAATAAAACAACCTCCAGAAACACATCCTCATCACCTCCAGTAACTTCGCAATAACACCACCTCCAGAATCACATTCCTCATCACCTCCAGTAACTTCCCAATAACACAACCTCCTGAAACACATCCTCATCACCTCCACTAACTTCGCAATAACACAACATCCAGAGACCCATCCACATCACCTCCACTAACTTCCCAATAACACAACCTCCAGAATTACATCCACATCGCTTCTACTAACGCCCCAATAACACAAATTCCATTAATACATCCTCATTACACCCACTTTCTTCCCAATATCACAACCTCCACAAACATATTCACATCACCACCACTAACTCCCCAATAACATAAACTGCAGAAAACTATCCACATCACCTCCACCTACCATCCAATAACACAACCTCAAGAAACACATTCAGAGCACCCCCACTAACTTCCCAATAACACAACCTCCAGAAACACATCCACAGCACCTCCACTAACTTCGCAATAACACAATCTCCAGAAACACATCCACATCGCCTCTACTAACGCCCCAGTAACACAACTTCCATAATACATCTTAATCACCCCCACTATCTTCCCAATATCACAACCTCCACAAACATATTCACATCACCTCCACTAACCTCCCAATAACAATACCTCCATAAACCCATCCTCATCACCTCCAGTAACTTCCCAATAACACAACCTCCAGAAACACATTCAGGACACATCCACTAACTTCCCAATAACACAACCTCTGCAAACACATCCACATCACCCCCTCTAACATCCCAATATCACAACAACCAGAGACACATCCACATCGCGTCTACTAACGCCCCAATAACACAACTTCCATTAATAAATCCTCATCACCCCCACTATCTTCCCAATATCACAACATCCACAATCATATTCACAACACCTCCACTAACTCATCAATAGCAAAGCCTCCAGAAACCCATCCTCATTACCTCCACTAACTTCCCAATAACACAGCCTCCACAAACACATTCAGGACACATCCACTAACTACCCCATAACAGAATGTCCACAAACATATTCACATCACCACCACTAACTTCCCAATAACACAACCTCAAGAAACCGATCCACATCATCTTCACTCACTTCCCAATAATACAACCTCCAGAAACACATCCTCATCTCCTCCACTAGCTACCCAATAACACAACCACCAGAAACACATTCACATCACCACTACGAACTCCCTAAGAACACAACTTCCATAAATGCATGCTCATCAGCCCCAATATCTTCTCAATATCACAACCTCCACAAACATATACACATCACCGCCACTAACTTCCCAATAACACAACCTCCAGAAATACAATCTCGTCACCTCCATTAACTTCCCAATAACACAACCTCCAGAAGTACAATCTCATCACCTCCATTAACTTCCCAATAACACAACCTCCAGAAACCCATCCAGATCACCTCCACTAGCTACCCAATAACACAACGTCCAGAAACACATCCTCATCACCTCCACTAGCTACCCAATAACACAACCTCCGCAAAAGCATCCACATCACCCCCTACAACATCCCAATCGAACAACCACCAGAAACTCATCCACATCGTCTCTACTAACTCCCCAATAACACAACTTCCATAAATGCATCCTCATCACGCTCACTATCGTCCAAATATCACAACCACCACAAACATATTCACATCACCACCACTAACTCGCCAATAACACAACCTGTAGAAACCCATCCACAGCACCTCCACTAACTTCCCAATAACACAGCCTCCACAAACACAGTCAGGACACATCCACTAACTTCCCCACAACAGAATCTCCACAAACAGATTTACATCACCTCCACTCACTCCCCAATACCACAACCTCCAGAAACCATCCACATCACCTCCACTAAGCACCCAAAAACACACCCTACAGAAACACATTCACATCATGTCCACTAACTTCCCAACAGTACAACCTCCGGAATCACATCCTCATTATCTCCGCGAACTTCCCAATAACACAAACTCCAGTAACACATCCACATCACCTCCACTAACTTTCCAATAACACAACATTCAGAAAAACATCCACATCACCTCCACTCACTTCCCAATAACAATACCTTCAGGTACACATCCTCATTATCTCGACTATCTTCCCAATAACACAAACTTCAGCATCCCATCCTCATCATCTTAACTAACTCCCCAATGACACAACCTCCAGAAACACACCCACATCACCTCCACTAACCTCCCAATAACACAACCTCCAGAAACACATCCTCATCACATCCACGAACTTCCCAATAACACAGCCTCCAGAAAAACATCCTCATCACCACCACTATCTACCCAATAGCACAACCTCCAGAAACACCTCCTCATCACCTCCAGTAACTTCCCAATAACACAACCTCCAGAAACACATCCTCAACACCTCCACTAACTTCCCAATAACACAACCTCCAGAAACACATCCTCATCACCTCCAGTAACTTTCCAATAACACAACCTCCAGAAACACATCCTCAACACCTCCACTAACTTCCCAATAACACAGCCTCCAGAAAAACATCCTCATCACCACCACTATCTACCCAATAACACAACCTCCAGAAACACCTCCTCATCACCTCCAGTAACTTCCCAATAACACAACCTCCAGAAACACATCCTCATCACCTCCACTAACTTCCCAATAACACATCCTCCAGAAACACCTCCTCATTACCTCCACTAACTCCCCAACAACACAACCTCCAGAAACCCATCCACATCACCTCCACTAAACACCCAAAACCACACCCTCCAGAAACACATTCACATCATGTCCACTAACCCCCCAATAACACAACATCCAGAAACATATCTTCGTCACACCACTAACTTCAATATAACTAAGCCTCCAAAAACACATTCACACCACCTATACTAAGCTCCCAATAACACAACCTCCAGAAACACATCCACATCAGCTCCACTAACCTCCCAATAACACAACCTCCAGAAACATATCCTCATCACCTCCACTAACTCCCCAATAACACATCCTGCAGAAAACTATCTACGTCACCTCCATCAAACATCCAATAACACAACCTCCAGAAACACATTCAAAGCACCTCCCCTAACTTCCCAATAAGACAAACACGACGAACCCATCCACATCACCTCCACTAACGTCGCAGTAAAACAACGTCCAGAAACCGATCCACATCACCTCCACTAACTTCCCAATAACACAAACTGCAGAAAACTATCCACATCACCTCCACCAAACATTCAATAACACAACCTCCAGAAACACATCCACAGCACCTCCACTAACTTCCCAATAACACAGCCTCCACAAACACATTCAGGACACATCCACTGACTTCCCACCTAAAAGAATCTTCACAAACAGATTTACATCACCTCCACTAATATCCCAATAACACAACCTCAAGAAACCCATCCACATCACCACCACTAACTTACCAATAACACAACCTCGAGGAACACATTCACTTAATCTCCACTAACCACCCAAAACCAGAAACTCCAGAAACACATTCAAATCATCTCCACTAACATCCCAAGAACAAAACCTCCAGGTACACATCATCATTACTTCGACTATCATCCCAATAACACAAACTTCAGCATCCCATCCTCATCACCTCCACTCACTCCCCAATACCACAACCTCCAGAAACCATCCACATCACCTCGACTAAGCACACAAAAACACACGCTACAGAAACACATTCACATCATGTCCACTAACTTCCCAACAATACAACCTCCGGAATCACATCCTCATTATCTCCGCGAACTTCCCAATAACACAAACTCCAGTAACACATCCACATCACCTTCACTAACTTTCCAATAACACAACATTCAGAAAAACATCCACATCACCTCCACTCACTTCCCAATAACAAAACCTTCAACGTACACATCCTCATTACCTCGACTATCTTCCCAATAACACAAACTTCAGCAGCCCATCCTCATCATCTTAACTAACTCCCCAATGACACAACCTCCAGAAACACACCCACATCACCACCACTAACGTCCCAATAACACAACCTCCAGAAACACAACCTCATCACATCAACGAACTTCCCAATAACACAACCTCCAGAAACACATCCTCATCACCAGCATTATCTTCCCAATAACACAACCTCCAAAAACACCTCCTCATTACCTCCACTAACTCCCCAACAACACAACGTACAGAAACCCATCCACATCACCTCCACTAAACACCTAAAACCACACCCTCCAGAAACGCAGTCACATCATGTCCACTAACCCCCCAATAACACAACATCCAGAAACATATCTTCGTCACACCACTAACTTCAATATAACAAAGTTTCCAAAAACAAATTCACACCACCTATACTAAGCTCCCAATAACACAACCTCCTGATACACATCCACATCAGCTCCACTAACCTACCAATAACACAACCTCCAGAAACATATCCTCATCACCTCCACTAACTCCCCAATAACACATCCTGCAGAAAACTATCTACATCACTTCCATCAAACATCCAATAACACAACCTCCAGAAACACATTGAAAGCACCTCCCCTAACTTCCCAATAAGACAAACACGACGAACCCATCCACATCACCTCCACTAACTTCGCAGTTACACAACGTCCAGAAACCTATCCACATCACCTCCACTAACTTCCCAATAACACAACCTGCAGAAAACTATCCACATCACCTCGACTAACTTCCTCATAACACTACATCCAGAATCACATCCTAATCACCTCCAGTAACTTCCCAGTAACACTACCTCCAGAAACCATCCACATCACCTCCACTCACTTCCCAATAACAAAACCTCCAGGTACACATCCTTATTACCTCGACTATCTTCCCAATAACACAAACTTCAGCGTCCCATCCTCATCATCTGAACTAACTCCCCAATAACACAACCTCCAGAAACACACCCACATCACCTCCACTAACCTCCCAATAACACAGCCTCCAGAAAAACATCCTCATCACCACCACTATCTACCCAATAACACAACCTCCAGAAACACCTCCTCATCACCTCCACCATCTTCCCAATAACACAACCTCCAGAAACACCTCCTCATTACCTCCACTAACTCCCCAACAACACAACCTACAGAAACCCATCCACATCACCTCCACTAAACACCCAAAACCACACCCTCCAGAAACACATTCACATCATGTCCACTAACCCCCCAATAACACAACATCCAGAAACATATCTTCGTCACACCACTAACTTCAATATAACTAAGCCTCCAAAATCACATTCACACCGCCTACACTAAGCTCCCAATAAAACAACCTCCAGAAACACATCCACATCAGCTCCACTAACCTCCCAATAACACAACCTCCAGAAAGATATCCTCATCACCTCCACTAATTCCCCAATAACACATCCTGCAGAAAACTATCTACGTCACCTCCATCAAACATCCAATAACACAACCTCCAGAAACACATTGAAAGCACCTCCCCTAACTTCCCAATAAGACAAACACGACGAACCCATCCACATCACCTCCACTAACGTCGCAGTAAAACAACGTCCAGAAACCGATCCACATCACCTCCACTAACTTCCCAATAACACAAACTGCAGAAAACTATCCACATCACCTCCACCAAACATTCAATAACACAACCTCCAGAAACACATCCACAGCACCTCCACTAACTTCCCAATAACACAGCCTCCACAAACACATTCAGGACACATCCACTAACTTCCCACCTAAAATAATCTTCACAAACAGATTTACATCACCTCCACTAATCTCCCAATAACACAACCTCAAGAAACCCATCCACATCACCACCACTAACTTACCAATAACACAACCTCGAGGAACACATTCACTTAACCTCCACTAACTACCCAAAACCAGAAACTCCAGAAACACATTCAAATCATCTCCACTAACTTCCCAAGAACAAAACCTCCAGGTACACATCATCATTACTTCGACTATCATCCCAATAACACAAACTTCAGCATCCCATCCTCATCACCTCCACTCACTCCCCAATACCACAACCACCAGAAACCATCCACATCACCTCCACTAAGCACACAAAAACACACGCTACAGAAACACATTCACATCATGTCCACTAACTTCCCAACAATACAACCTCCGGAATCACATCCTCATTATCTCCGCGAACTTCCCAATAACACAAACTCCAGTAACACATCCACATCACCTTCACTAACTTTCCAACAACACAACATTCAGAAAAACATCCACATCACCTCCACTCACTTCCCAATAACAAAACCTCCAGGTACACATCCTCATTACCGCGACTATCTTCCCAATAACACAAACTTCAGCAGCCCATCCTCATCATCTTAACTAACTCCCCAATGACACAACCTCCAGAAACACACCCACATCACCTCCACTCACCTCCCAATAACACAACCTCCAGAAACACCTCCTCATCACCTTCAGTAACTTCCCAATAACACAACCTCCAGAAACACATCCTCATCACCAAAACTATCTACCCAATAACACAACCTCCAGAAACACCTCCTCATCACCTCCAGTAACTTCCCAATTACACAACCTCCAGAAACACATCCTCATCACCACCACTATCTACCCAATAACACAACCTCCAGAAACACGTCCTCATTACCTCCACTAACTAACCAACAACACAACCTCCAGAAACCCATCCACATCACCTCCACTAAACACCCAAAGCCACACCCTACAGAAACACATTCACATCATGTCCACTAACTCCCCAATAACACAACATCCAGAAACATATCTTCGTCACACCACTAACTTCAATATAACAAAGCCTCCAAAAACACATTCACACCACCTATACTAAGCTCCCAATAACACAACCTCCAGAAACACAACCAAATCACCTCCACTAACTCCCCAATAACACAACCTGCAGAAAACTATCCACATCACCTCCATCAAACATTCAATAACACAACCTCCAGAAACACATTCAAAGCACCTCCACTAACTTCCCAATAAGGCAAACACGACGAACCCATCCACATCACCTCCACTCACTTCCCAATAACACCACCTCCAAAATCACATCCTAATCATCTCCAGTAACTTCCCAGTAACACTACCTCCAGAAACACATCCACATCACCTCCACTAACTTCCTAATAACACTACCTCCAGAATCACATCCTAATCACCTCCAGTAACTTCCCAATAACACAACCTCCAGAAACACATCCTCATCTCCTCCACTAACTTCCCAATAATACAACCTCGAGAAATACATCCTCAACACACCCAAAATCTTCCCAATATCACAACCTTCAGAATCACATCCTAATCACCTCCACTAACTTCCCAATAACACAAGCACCACAAACATATTCACATCACCTCCACCTACTCCCCAATAACACAACCTCCAGAAACCCATCCACAGCACCTCCACTAACTTCCCAATAACACAGCTTCCAAAAACACATTCAGGACACATCCACTAACTTCCCCATAACAGAATCTCCACAAACATATTCACATCGCCTCCACTAACTTCCAAATAACACAACCTCCTGAAACCCATCCACATCATCTCCACTAACTTCCCAATAATACAACCTCCAGAAATCCATCCACATCACCTCCACTAAACACTCAAAAACGTAACCTCCAGAAACACATCCTCCTCAACAACACTAGCTCTCCAATAACACAACCTGCAGAAAACTATCCACATCACCTCACCAAACATTCAATAACACACCCTCCAGAAACATATTCACATCACCTCCACAAACTTCTAAATAACACAACCTCAAGAAACCCATGCATATCACCTCTACTAACTTCCCAATAACACAACCTCCAGAAATACAATCTCATCAGCTCCAGTAAAGCATGAATAGCACAACCTCCAGAAACGCATCCACAGCACCTCCACTATCTTCCCAATAACACAGCCTCCACAAAGACATTCAGGACACCCACTAACTTCCCCATAACAGGATCTCCACAAACATATTCACATCACCTCCACTAACATCCAAATAACACAACCTCAAGAAACCCATCCACATCACCGCCACTGACTTCCCAATAACACAACCTCCAGAAACCCATCCACATCACCTCCACTAACCTCCCAAAAACACAACCTCCAGAAACACATCCTCATCACCTTCACATACCTCCCAATAACAAAACCTCCAGATACGCATCCTCATCACCTCCACTAACTTCCAAAAGCAGAAACTTCAGCATCCCATCCTCATCACCTCCACCAGCACCCCATTAACACAACCTCCAGAAACCCATCCACATCACATCCACTAAACACCCAAAAACGCAACCTCTAGAAACACATTCACATCACCGCCACTAACTTCACAATAACACAACCTCCAGAAACCCATCCACATCACCTCCACTAACCTCCCAAAAACACAACCTCCAGAAACACATCCTCATCACCTTCACTAACCTCCCAATAACAAAACCTCCAGATATGCATCTTCATCACCTCAACTAACTTCCAAAAGTAGAAACTTCAGCAACCCATCCTCATCACCTCCACTAATTCCCCAATTACACAACATCCAGAAACATATCTTCGTCACCCCCACTAACTTCCATATAACACAACCTCCAAAAACATTCACACCGCCTCTACTAATCTCTCTAATAACACAACCTCCAGAAACACATCCTCATCACCAACACTAATTCCACAATAACACAACCTCCAGAAACACATCCTCATCACCACCACTAACTCCCCAATAAGACAAACTGCAGAAAACTATCCACATCACCTCCACCAAACATTCAATAACACAACCACCAGAAACACATCCTCATCACCACCACTAACTCCCCAATAAGACAAACTGCATAAAACTATCCACATCACCTCCACCAAACCTTCAATAACACAACCTCCAGAAACACATCCACATCACCTCCCCTAACTTCCAAATAACACAACCTCAAGAAATCCATCCTCATCAACTCTACTAACTTCCCAATATCACAACCACAACAATCATATTCACATCACCTCCACGAACTTCCCAATAACACAACCTCCAGAAAGCCATCCACATCACCTCCACTAACTTCGCAAAAACACAACCTCCAGAAACATCCTCATCACCTTCACTAACCTCCCAATAACAAAACCTCCAGATACGCATCCTCATCACCTCCACTAACTTCCCAATAACACTGCCTCGAGAAACACATCCTCCTCACCTCCAGTAACTTCCCAATCACACTACCTCCAGAAACACATCCTCATCTCCTCCACTAGCTACCCAATAACATAACCACCAGAAACACATTCACATCACCACTATGAACTCCCTAAGAACACAACTTCCATAAATACATGGTCATCAGCCCCACTATATTCTCAATATCACAACCTCCACAAACGTATTCGCATCACCTCCACTAACTTCCCAATAACACAAACTCCAGAAATACAATCTCATCACCTCCAGTAACTCATCAATAGCACAACCTTCAGAAACACTTCCACTAACTTCCCAATAACACAGCCTCCACAAACACATTCAGGACACATCCACTAACTTCCCCATAACAGAATCTCCACAAACATATTCATATCACCTCCACTAACTTCCCAATAACACAACCCCCACAAACATATTCACATCACCTCCACTAACTTCCCAATAACACAACCCCCACAAACATATTGACATCACCTCCACTAACTTCGCAATGACACAACCTCAAGAAAAGCATCCTCATCAACTCCACTAATCACCCAAAAACACATCTCCAGAAACACATCCACATCACCTCCAATAACTTCCCAATAACACAACCTCAAGGAACATATCCTCATCACCTTCACTATCTCCCCAAAACACAACATCCAGAATCACATCCAAAACACCTCCACTAATTTCCGAAAACCAAAACATCCAGAAACCCATCCAGATCAGCTGAATTACACAACCTCCACAAACACATTCACATCACCTCGACTAACTTCCCAACAATACATCCTCCAGAAACACAGCCTCATAAACTCCACTAACTTCCCAGTTACACAACCTCCTGAAACACATCCTCATCACCTCCACTAACTCCCCAATAACACAACCTCCAGAAACACCTCCACTAACTCCCCAAAACACAACCTCCAGAAATCCATCCACATCACGTCAACTAACTTCTCAATAACACACCATCCAGAAACAAATCCTCATACCTCCACTAACTTCCCAATAACACAACCTCCAGAAACACCTCCACTAACTCCCCAAAACACAACCTCCAGAAATCCATCCACATCACGTCAACTAACTTCTCAATAACACACCATCCAGAAACAAATCCTCATACCTCCACTAACCTCCGAATAACACAACCTCCAGAAACACATCCACATCACCTCCACGAACTCCCCAATAACATAAACTCCAGAAACCCATTCCCATCACCCCCTTAAACTTCCCAATAACACAACCTCCAGAAATCCATCCACATCACGTCAATTAACTTCTCAATAACACAACCTCCAGAAACAAATCCTCATATCTCCACTAACCTCCGAATAACACAACCTCCAGAAACACATCCACATCACCTCCCCTAACTTCCCAATAACAGAACCTCCAGAAACCCACCCTCATCACCTCCACTAACTTCCCAATAACACATCGTCCAGAAACCCATCCACATCACAATGATCTTTAAGAACATAAGAACTAGGAGCAGGGGTAAACCATCTGGGCCCTAGAGCCTGCTCCGCCATTCAATGAGATCATGGCTGATCTTTTGTGGACTCAGCTCCACTTTCCGGCCCGAACACCATAACCCGTCATCCTTTTATTCTTCAAAAAACTATCTATCTTTATCTTAAAAACATTTAATGAAGGAGCATCAACTGCTACACTGGGCAAGGAATTCCATAGATTCACAACCATTTGGGTGAAGAGGTTGCTTCTAAACTCAGTCCTAAATCTACTTCCCTTATTTCACCCTCCAGTGGAAGCAACCTGGCCGCATCTATCCAATCTATTACTTTCATAATTTTATATGTTTCTGTAAGATCCCCCCTCATCCTTCTAAATTCCAACGAGTACAGTCCCAGTCTATTCAACCTCTCCTCGTAATCCAGCCCTTTCAGCTCTGGGATTAACCTAGTGAATCTCCTCTGCACCCCCTCCAGCGCCAGTACGTCCTTTCTCGGGTATGGAGACGAAAACTGAACACAATACTCCAGGTGTGGCCTCACTAACACCTTATACAATTGCAGCAGAACCTCCCTAGTCTTAAACTCCATCCCTCTAGCAATGAAGGAGAAAATTCCATTTGCCTTCTTAATCACCTTTTGCACCTGTAAACCAACTTTTTGCGACTCATGCACTAGCACACCCAGGTCTCTCTGCACAGCAGCATGTTTTAATATTTTATCATTTAAATAATAATCCCTTTTGCTGTTATTCCTACCAAAATGTATGACCTCACATTTGTCAACATTGTATTCCATCTGCCAGAGTAAAGGCCTTTCACTTAACTTATCCAAATCCCTCTGCAGACTTCCAGTATCCTCGGCACTTTTTGCTTTACCACTTATCTTAGTGTCGTCTGTAAACTTTGACACATTGCCCTTGGTCCCCAACTCCAAATCATCTATGTAAACTGTGAACAGTTGTGGGCCCAACACTGATCCCTGAGAGACCACTAGCTACTGATTGCCAACCAGCGAAACACCCATTAATACTCACTCTTTGCTTTCTATTAATCAACCAATCCTCTATCCATGCTACTACTTTCCCCTTAATGCCATGCATCTTTATCTTATGCAGCAACCTTTTGTGTGGCTCGAAGTTCAAAGGCTTTCTGGAAATCCAGATATACCACATCCATTGGCTCCCCGTTATCTACCGCAGTGGTAATGCACTCAAAAAATCCACTAATTTAGTTAGGCACGGCCTGCCCTTTAGGAACCCTTGCTGCGTCTGCCCAATGGGACAATTTCCATCCAGATGCCTCGCTATTTCTTCCTTGATGATAGATTCCAGCATCTTCCCTACTACCGAAGTTAAGCTCACTGGCCTATAATTACCCGCTTTCTGCCTACCTCCTCTTTTAAACAGTGGTGTCACGTTTGCAAATTTCGAATCCGCCGGGACCACCCCAGAGTCTAGTGAATTTTGGTAAATTATCACGAGTGCATTTGCAATTTCCCGAACCATCTCTTTTAGCACTCTGGGATGCACTCCATCAGGTCCAGGAGACTTGTCTACCTTTAGCCCCATTAGCTTGCCCATCACTACCTTCTTACTGGTAACAATCATCTCAAGGTCCTCCCTGTCAGAGCCTCATTTCAATCAGTCACTGGCATGTTATTTGTGTCTTCCACTGCGAAGAACGACCCAAAAAACCTGTTCAGTTCCTCAGCCATTTCTTTATCTTCCTTCTCATCCTCTAAAGAGTCAATATTTACCTTACTACTCTATTTTGTTTTATATATTTGTAGAAACGTTTCCTATCTGTTTTTATATTCTGAGCAAGGTTACTCTCATAATCTATCTCAGTCTTCTTTATCGCTTTTTAATAGCTTTCTGATGCTACCTAAAGGTTTCCCAGTCCTCGAGTCTCCCACTGATCTTTGCTACTTCGTATGCTTTTTCCTTCAATTGGATACACTCCCTTATTTCCTTAGATGTCCACGGTCGATTTCCCCACTTTCTAACGTCCTTCCTTTTTGTTGGTATAAACCTTTGCTGAGCACTGTGAAAAATCGCTTGGAAAGTTTTCCACTGTTCCTCAACTGTTTCACCATAACGTCTTTGCTCCCAGTTTACCTCAGCGAGCTCTTCTCTCATCCCATTGCAATCTCCTTTGTTCAAGCACAAAGAACTAGTGTTTGATTTTACCTTCTCACCCTCCATCTGTACTTTAAATTCCACCATATTGTGATCGCTCCTCCGAGAGGATCCCTAACTATGAGATAATTAATCAATCCGATCTCATTACACAGGACCAGTTGTAGGACCGCTTGTCCCCCCCCCCCCCCCCCCCCCCCCGTAGGTTCCATTAAATACTGTTCTCGGAAACTATCGCGGATACATTCTATAAACTCCACCTCAAGGCTGCCTTGACCGACCTGGTTAAACCAATCGAAATGTAGATTAACCCATATCTTCATATAACAACCTGCCGCGTCGCTTACCATTTATGTTTTCACTTCCCGTTTTATTCCTTTTAGTATTCCTGGTCATATTCACTGAGCTCCCCTCAGTCACTGTACCTTGTACTGTCGCTCTTTTTAATTTTTGACTATGGCTCCTCTGCCTTACAATTTCCCCCTCACTGCCTTTTTCTTCTGACCCTATTTTACTAACTTCCCACTTCCTGCATCGGTTCCCATCACCCTGCCACATTAGTTCCAACCCCCCCCCCCCGCCCCCCCCCCCCGCCACCAACAGCTCTGGCAAACACCGCCCCTCCTTCTGGACGCAATAATACAACCTCCAGAAATACATGCATAATTACCTCCACGAACGCCCCAATAATATAACTTCCAGATTCACATCCACATCACCTCCACTAACTTCACAATAACACAATCTCCAGAAATACACCCTCATCACCTCCACTAACTACCCAATAACACAACCTCCAGAAGCACATCCACATCACCTCCACCAACTTCCCAATAACACAACCTCCAGAAACCCATCCACAGCAGCTCCACTAATTTCCCAATAACACAACCTCCAGAAATCAATCATCATCACCTCCATTAACTTCCCAACAACACAATCTACATAAAGACATCTTCATCACCTCCAGTAACTTCCCAATAACAGAACCTACAGAAACACATCCAGAGAACCGCCACTGTTTCCAGTAGGGACTGGTTCCAGTAGGGACTGGTTTGCACAGGGCTACATCGCTGGCTTTGAAAGCAGACCAAGCAGGCCAGCAGCACGGCTGAATTCCCGTCCCAGCCTCCCCGAACAGTCGCCGTAATGGGGCGACTAGGGGCTTTCACAGTAACTTCATTTGAAGCCGACTTGTGACAATAAGCGATTTTCAATTTTCCTTTTCATTTCAATAACACAACCTCCAGAAACACATCCACAGCACCTCCACTATCTACCCAATAACAAAACCTCCAAAAACACATCCACAGCACCCCCACCAACCTCCCAATAACACAGCCTTGGTAAACACATCCTCATCACCTGCACTAAACTTCTAATAATACAATCTCAAGAAACCCAACCACAGCAACTCCACTAAATTCCCAATAATACAACCTCCAGAAACCCATCCTCATCACCACCCCTAACCTCCCAATAACACAACCTCCAGAAACCCATCCACATCACCTCCCCTAACTTCCCAATAACACAACCTCCAGAAACACATCCACAGTACCTCCACTGTCTACCCAATAACAAAACCTCAAAAAACACATCCACAGCACCCCCACCAACCTCCCAATAACACAGCCTTGGTAAACACATCCTCATCACCTGCACTAAACTTCTAATAATACAATCTCAAGAAACCCAACCACAGCAACTCCACTAAATTCCCAATAACACAACCTCCAGAAACCCATCCTCATCACCACCCCTAACCTCCCAATAACACAACCTCCAGAAACACATCCACAGCAACTCCACTAACTCCCTAAAAACACAACCTCCATAAAAACATCCTCATCACCTCCACTAACTTCCCAATCACACACCCTGCAGAAACCCATCCACATCACCTCCAATAACTCCCCAATAACACAACCTCCAGAAAACCCATCCTCATGACCTCCAGTAATTTCCCAATAACACAACCTCCAGAGACACATCGTCATCACCAACACTAACTTCCCAATTAGAAAACATCGACAAACCCAACCACAACATCCCCAATAACTTCCAAATAACACAACCTCCAGAAACGCATCCACATCACCTCCACTAACTTCCCAATAACACAACCACCAGAAACCCATTCACATCACCTCTGTGTTTTGCTCTGAGTGCTGAATTTGGTGCATTTGAGTGCTGTAGTTAGAGTTTGGTGACCAAGGGAGTTAGGTGAGGAGGGAGTAAGGTGCTCCTTTCATTTTGTTTCCCATATTTCCGCAAAGAGTGAGAAGAGAGCCAGGAATTTACATAAAGTGTAGGTGACTGGGAGCAGAGTCGGAGGGCGGAGATCTAGTTAGCCCACAGGGCAGCTATATTCTGCCAGGTAAGAGGGGATGGAGGCTAGGCCAGTTGCATGCTCCTCCTGTAGGATGTGGATGGTGAGGGATACCACCGGTGTCCCCACTGACTATACCTGCGGGAAGTGCACCCAACTTCAGCTCCTCAAAGACCGTGTTAGGGAACTGGAGCTGAAGCTGGATGAACTTCGGATCATCCGGGAGGAAGAGGGGGTGATTGAGAAGAGTTACAGGGAGGTAACTACACCCAAGGTACAGGACAAGAATAGCTGAGTTACAGTCAGGGGCAAAAAAACACACAGGCAGACAGTGCAGGGATCCCTCGTGGCCGTTCCCCTTCAAAACAAGTATACCGTTTTGGATGCTGTTGGGGGGGATGACCTACCGGGGGAAGGCCCTAGCGGCCATGTCTCAGGCACTGAGTCTGGCTCTGGCGCTCAGAAGGGAAGGGGGGAGAATAGTAAAGCAATAGTTGTAGGAGATTCAATGGTTAGGGGAATAGATAGAAGATGATTCTGTGGTCGCGAGCGAGACTCCCGGAAGGTATGTTGCCTCCCGGGTGCCAGGACCAGGGATGTCTTCAGGATCCTTAAGGGGAGGGGGGGGGAGCACCCAGAAGTCGTGGTGCACATTGATACCAACGACATAGGTAGGAAAAGGGGTGTGGAGGTAATAAACAAGTTTAGGGAGTTAGGCTGGAAGTTAAAAGCCAGGACACACAGAGTTGTCATCTCTGGTTTGTTGCCGGTGCCACGTGATAGCAAGGCTAGGAATAGGGAGAGAGTGCAGCTGAACACGTGGTTGCAGGAATGGTGTAGGAGGGAGGGCTTCAGGTATTTGGATAATTGGAGCGCATTCAGGGGAAGGTGGGACCTGTACAAGCAGGACGGGTTGCATCTGAACCAGAGGGGCACCAATATCCTGGGAGGGAGGTTTGCTAGTACTCTTCGGGAGGGTTTAAACTAATTTGGCAGGGGAATGGGAACCGGATTTGTAGTACTCTTCGGGAGGGTTTAAACTAATTTCGCAGGGGAATGGGAACCGGATTTGTAGTCCAGCAACTAAGGTAGCCGATATTCAGGACGCCAAAGCATGTAGTGATGCAGTGGGGAAGGGAACACTGACAAAGGAGAGTACTTGCAGGCACGGAGATGGGTTGAGCTGTGTATACTTCAACGCAAGAAGCCTCAGGAATAAGGTGGGAGAACTTAAGGCATGGATCGGTACTTGGGACTGCGATGTGGTGGCCATCACGGAAACTTGGATAGAAGAGGGGCAGAAATGGTTGTTGGAGGTCCCTGGTTATAGATGTTTCAATACGATTAGGGAGGGGGGTAAAAGAGGTGGGGGTGTGGCATTTTTAATTAGAGATAGAATAACAGCTGCAGAAAGGCAGTTCGAGGAGTATCACCCTACTGAGGTAGTATGGGTTGAAGTCAGAAATAGGAAAGGAGCAGTCACCTTGTTAGGAGTTTTCTATAGGCCCCCCAATAGTAACAGGGATGTGGAGGAACAGATTGGGAAACAGATTTTGGAAAGGTGCAGAAGTCACAGGGTAGTCGTCATGGGCGACTTTAACTTCCCAAATATTGAGTGGAAACTCTTTAGATCAAATAGTTTGGATGGGGTGGTGTTTGTGCAGTGTGTCCAGGAAGCTTTTCTAACACAGTATGTAGATTGTCCGACCAGAGGAGGGGCAATATTCGATTTAGTACTGGGTAATGAACCAGGGCAAGTGATAGTTTTGTTAGTGGGGGAGCATTTTGGCGATAGTGACCAAAATTCTGTGACTTTCACATTAGTAATGGAGAGGGATAGGTGCGTGCAACAGGGCAAGGTTTACAATTGGGGGAAGGGTAAATACGATGTTGTCAGACAAGAATTGAAGTGCATCAGTTGGGAACATAGGCTGTCAGGGAAAGGCACAAGTGAAATGTGGAACTTGTTCAAGGAACAGGTACTACGTGTCCTTGATATGTATGTCCCTGTCAGGCAGGGAAGAGATGGTCGAGAGAGGGAATAAGAGAGGTTGAATGTCTTGTTAAGAGGAAAAAGGAGACTTATGTAAGGCTGAGGAAACAAGGTTCAGGCAGGGCATTGGAGGGATAGAAGATAGCCAGGAGGGAACTGAAGAAAGGGATTAGGAGAGCTAAGAGAGGACATGAACAATCTTTGCGGGTAGGGTCAAGGAAAACCCCAAGGCCTTTTACACATATGTGAGATATATGAGAATGACTAGAGCGAGGGTAGGTCCGACCAAGGACAGTAGCGGGAGATTGTGCATTGAGTCTGAAGAGATAGGAGAGGTCTTGAACGAGTACTTTTCTTCTGTATTTACAAAGGAGAGGGGCGATATTGTTGGAGAGGACAGTGTGAAACAGCTTGGTAAGCTCGAGGAAATACTTGTAAAAAGGAAGATGTGTTGGGCATTTTGAAAAACTTGAGGATAGACATGTCCCTCGGGCCTGACGGGGTATATCCAAAGATTCTATGGGAAGCAAGATATTAAATTGCAGAGCCGTTGGCAATGATCTTTTCGTCCTCACTGTCAACAGGGGTGGTACCAGGGGATTGGAGAGTGGCGAATGTCGTGCCCCTGTTCAAAAAAGGGACTAGGGATAACCCTGGGAATTATAGGCCAGTTAGTCTTACTTCGGTTGTAGGCAAAGTAATGGAAAGGGTACTGAAGGATAGGATTTTTGAGCATCTGGAAAGACACTGCTTGATTAGGGATAGTCAGCACGGATTTGTGAGGGGTAGGTCTTGCCTTACAAATCTTATTGAATTCTTTGAGGAGGTGACCAAGCATGTGGATGAAGGTAAAGCAGTGGATGTAGTGTACATGGATTTTAGTAAGGCATTTGATAAGGCTCCCCATGGTAGGCTTCTGCAGAAAGTAACGAGGCATGGGATAGTGGGACATTTGGCCAGTTGGATAACGAACTGGCTAACCGATAGAAGTCAGAGAGTGGTGGTGCATGGCAAATATTCAGCCTGGATACCAGTTACCAGTGGAATAATGCAGGGATCAGTTCTGGGTCCTCTGCTGTTTGTGATTTTCATCAATGACTTGGATGAGGGAGTTGAAGGGTGGGTCAGTAAATTTGCTGACGATGCGAAGATTGGTGGAGTTGTGGATAGTAAGGAGGGTTGTTGTCGGCTGCAAAGAGACATAGATAGGATGCAGAGCTGGGCTGAGAAGTGGCAGATGAAGTTGAAGCCTGAAAAGTAAGAGGTTGTCCATTTTGGAAGGACAAATATTAATACGGAATACAGGGTTAACGGTAGAGTTCTTGGCAATGTGGAGGAGCAGAGAGATCTTGGGGTCTATGTTCATACATCTTTGAAAGTTGCCACTCAAGTGTATAGAGCTGTGAAGAAGGCCTATGGTGTGCTAGTGTTCATTAACAGAGGGTTGCATTTAAGAGCCGTGAGGTGATGATGCAGCTGTACAAAACTTTGGTAAGGCCACATTTGGAGTAATGTGTACAGTTTTGGTCGCCTCATTTTAGGAAGGATGTGGAAGCTTTGGAAAAGGTGCAAAGGAGATTTACCAGGATGTTGCCTGGAATGGAGAGTAGGACTTACGAGGAAATGTTGAGGGTGTTGGGCCTTTTCTCATTGGAACGGAGAAGGATGAGGGGCGACTTGATCGAGGTTTATAAGATGTTCAGGGGAATAGATAGAGTAGACAGTCAGAGACTTTTTCCCCGGGTGGAACAAACCATTACAAGGGGACATACATTTAAGGTGAATGGTGGAAGATATAGGAGGGATATCAGAGGTAGGTTCTTTACCCAGAGAGTAGTGGGGGCATGGAATGCACTGCCTGTGGAAGTAGTTGAGTCGGAAACAATTAGGGACCATCTAGCAGCTATTGGATAGGTACATGGATAGCGGTAAAATTATATAGTGTATATGTATTTGTTCTTAAGGGCAGCACGATAGCATTGTGGATAGCACAATTGCTTCACAGCTCCAGGGTCCCAGGTTCGATTCCGGCTTGGGTCACTGTCTGTGCGGATTCTGCACGTTCTCCCCGTGTCTGCGTGGGTTTCCTCCGGGTGCTCCGGTTTCCTCCCACAGTTCAATGATGTGCAGGTTAGGTGGATTGGCCATGCTAAATTGCCCTCAGTGTCCAAAATTGCCCTTGGTGTTGGGTGGAGGTGTTGTGTTTCGGTAGGGTGCTCTTTGCAAGAGCCGGTGCAGACTCAAAGGTGCAGACTTCTGCACTGTAAATTCAATGATAATCCAGGACAAAGATTCGGCACAACATCGTGGGCCGAAAGGCCTGTTCTCTGCTGTATTTTTCTATGTTCTCTGTTCTACCTCCTCTAACCCCTCAATTACACACCCTCCCGAAACACATCCACATCACCTCCACTAACCTCGCAATAACACAATCTCCAGAAACCCTACCACAGTAACCCCACTAGCTTCCCGATAGCACAGCCTCCAGCATTTCACTCAAAGCACCGCCACTAACTTCCCAGTAACAAAATCTCCAGAAGCCCATCCACAGCGCCTCCACTGTGAATAACACAACCTCCAGAAACTCATCCTTATGACTTCCACTAACTTCCCAATAACACAACCTCGAGAAAACCATCCTCATCAACTCCACTAAACTCCCAATAACACAATCTCAAGAAACCCAACCACAACACCCCCAATAACTTCCAAATAACACAACCTCCAGAAAAACACCCACAGCAACTACACTAAACTCCCAATAATTCAACCTCCAGAAACACATCCTCATAACCTCCACTAACTTCCCAATAACACAACCTCCAAAACCACATCCTTATCACCTCCAGGAACTCCCCAATAACACAATCTCCCGAAACACATCCACAGCCCCTGCACTAACTTCCCAATAACACAACCTCCAGAAACACTTCCACATCACCTCCACAAATTTACCAATAACACAACCTCCAGAGACCCATCCACATTACCTCCACTAACTCCCCAATAACACAACCTCCAGAAACACTTCCACATGACCTCCACAAATGTACCAATAAAACAACCTCCAGAAACCCATCCACATCACCTCCACTAACCCTCCAATAACACAACCTCCAGAAACCCATCCACATCACCTCCACTAACTCCCCAATAACACAACCTCCAGAGATCTATCCACAGCACCTCCACCGTCTTTCCAATAATATAACTGGACATGGAATGAAAATTTACTGTTTTCCCATTCGTTGTAAATGGGATAAATGTTTTGCGTGAGACTGTGGAGAATTACAATCACAGAATGAGAACATTGCTATTGAGAGCTGCAAGATTGGGAACCAATGTAGCTCAGTGAGCAGAGGGGAGGTACGTGACTGGTGTTGAGTGTGTGTTAGGATATGGACAGCAGAGATGGGGGTGAACTGTGCTTCATGAAGATTTGTAACAGCAATTGGGTGACTAGAATTTAATCATTTAATCGCAATAGTCCAATCTGGATTTGACACAGACACAGATGATGGATTATTCTGCAGCTGTGATGAGGCGATGGAAAGAGGGCAGGATTGGGAATAGAAAGAACATCTGGATATAAATAATTTCAGTGTCAAAGGGAGCGCGGAGATTGTGACCGCAGTCTCCGATTTCAGCCAGAGAACTGTGTGTGGATACTGGATAGGGAGTGAGATTCGTGACTGGAACTGAAGAACATGCATTAAATCTTTCCAAGATGGAAATGATCAGAGCAATAATACATTTAAAGTAGATTATACAATGAACAACTGGATAGTGAGACTTACCAGGGACACCGACAACAGCCAGGAGGGGATAATAACCCGCCTGAATTATATAGAGTACATCTTGCATCCAATCTGGTGAAAGGAAAGGATCTCGAGCAATCCAATAAAGACCCCAGGATAAACGCCTGTCCATTGCTGTAACGTCCCAGTGGTCACTACCCAGATTCTGATCCATTGCTGTAACGTTCCTGTGGGTAGTTCCCAGAATCTGATCCATTGCTGTAACGTTCCTGTGGGTAGTTCCCAGATTCTGCTCCTTTACTGTAACGTTCCTGTGGGTAGTTCCCAGAATCTGATCCATTGCTGTAACGTTCCTGTGGGTAGTTTCCAGAATCTGATCCATTGCTGTAACGTTCCTGTGGGTAGTTCCCAGATTCTGCTCCTTTACTGTAACGTCCCTGTGGGTAGTTCAAAGATTCTGCTCCCTCCTCTCGGTTTTTTTTTTGCCGCAGATCTCTGGCAGTGTTGGAGCTGATGCTCCCGCTGACTTTTTGGGATAACACAGTGAAAGGAATCGCTTATTAATAGCAGATACAAACCCTCCAGCGACACGCCTAGATCCATAGAGACGAACATTAATCACAGTCACTAAACAAACAGGCTCAGTTAACCCCTTTCAATCCAATACTTTTTATATCACAATGAAATAGAAGATTAACCGGATCTGGATTGGCTGTGTGACAGTTACTGAGGGATGGAGTGTGGAAATAGTGGACACACTGACCCTGATACTCAATCCTCATTGATATCTCAGTGGTTCCAGGAGACTAGAGCATTTTCAATGTCCCATCCTGTTTATAAAAGGAGAGAGAGGGATAAAACCAGGAGTGACAGAGCAGTCACTATAATTTTAGTCAACAGGACATCTCTCTCTCTCTATCTCTCTCTGTATATCTCTCTGTATCTACCTCTGCACCTCTCTCTGTATCTCTCTCTGTATCTCTCCCTGTATCATTCTCTGTCACTCTCTGTCTGCCTCTGCATCTCTCTGACTCTGTATCTCTCTGTCTCTGTATCTCTGTCTCTGCATCTTTCTGTCTCTGTATCTATCTGTCTCTGCATCTCTCTGTCTCTGCATTTCTCTGTCTCTGAATCTCTCTGTCTCTTCAGCTCTCTGTCTCTGAAACTCTCTTTCTCTGAATCTCTCTATCTCTTCATCTCTCTCTGTATATCTCTGTCTCTGTATCTCTCTGTATCTGTATCTCTCTGTCTCTGTATCTCTCTGTCTCTGAGTCTCTCTGTCTCTGTATCTCTCTGTCTCTTAAGTCTCTGTCTCTGTATCTCTCTCTGTATCTGTCACTATCGCTCTCTTTCTGGCTTACGCGGTATCTCTCGCTGTATCTCTCTCTGTATCTCACTTTGTATTTCGCTCTATATCTCTCTCTGTATCACTCTCTGTATCTCGAAGTATGTCTCTCTTTATCTTTCTCTGTATCTCGCGGATTATCACTCTTTGTAGCTCTCTCTATATCTATCTCTCTATCATTCTCTGTATGTCGCTGTCTATCACTCTCTGTATCTCTCTCTGTATCTCTCTCTGTATCTCTCTCTGTATCTCTCGCTGTACCTCTCGCTGTATCTCTCTCTGTATCTCTCACTGTATCTCTCTCTCTGTATCTCTCTCTGTATCTCTCTCATTATCTCTCTCTGTATCTCTCTCTGTACCTCTCTCTGTCTCTCTCTGTATCTCTCTCTGTATCGATCTCTCTCTCTCTCTCTGTATCTCTCTTTCTCTCTGTATCTCAATCTATATCTCTCTATGTATCTATATCTATCTCTCTCTGTATCAATCTCTGCATCTCTCCCTGCACCTCTCTCTGTATCTCTCTCTGTATCTCTCTCTGTATCTCTCTCTATGTATCTCTCTCTGTATCTCTCTCTGTATCTCTCTCTGTATCTATCTCTGTATCTCTCTCTGTATCTCTCTCTGATTGTCTCTCTGCATCTCTCTCTGTGTTTCTCTCTGTAGTTCTCTCTCCCTCTGTATCTCTCTTTCTCTCTGTATCTCCCTCTGTCTCTCTCTCTGTATCTCTCTCTGTATCTCTCTCTGTATCTCTCTCTATGTATCTCTCGCTGTACCTCTCGCTGTATCTCTCGCTGTATCTCTCTCTGCATCTCTCTCTCTGCATCTCTCACTACATCTCTCTCTGCATCTCTCTCTGTCTCTCTCGCCGCATCTCTCTCTGTATCTCTCTCTGTATCTCTCACTGTATCTCTCTCTGTATCTCTCTCTGTATCTCTCTCTGTATCTCTCTCTGTATCTCTCTCTGTATCGATCTCTCTCTCTCTGTATCTCTCTTTCTCTCTGTATCTCACTCTGTATCTCTCTATGTATCTATGTCTATCTCTCTCTGTATCTCTCTCTGCATCTCTCCCTGTACCTCTCTCTGTATCTCTCTCTGTATCTCTCTCTGTATCTCTCTCTCTGTATCTCTCTCTGTATCTCTCTCTGTATCTCTCTGTGTATCTATCTCTGTATCTCTATCTGTATCTCTCTCTGATTCTCTCTCTGCATCTCTATCTGTGTTTCTCTCTGTATTTCTCTCTCCCTCTTTCTCTCTCTTTCTCTCTGTATCTCCCTCTGTATCTCTCTCTGTATCTCTCTCTGTATCTCTCGCTGTACCTCTCGCTGTATCTCTCGCTGTATCTCTCTCTGCATCTCTCTCTCTGCATCTCTCTCTGCATCTCTCTCTGCATCTCTCTCTGTCTCTCTCGCTGCATCTCTCTCTGTATCTCTCTCTGTATCTCTCACTGTATCTCTCTCTCTGTATCTCTCTCTGTATCTCTCTCTGTATCTCTCTCTGTATCTCTCTCTGTATCTCTCTCTGTCTCTCTCTGTATCGCTCTCTGTATCTCTCTCTGTATCTCTCTCTGTATCGATCTCTCTCTCTCTCTCTCTGTATCTCTCTTTCTCTCTGTATCTCACTCTGTATCTCTCTATGTATCTATGTCTATCTCTCTCTGTATCTCTCACTGCATCTCTCCCTGTACCTCTCTCTGTATCTCTCTTTGCATCTCTCTCTGTATCTCTCTCTCTGTATCTCTCTCTGCATCTCTCTCTGTATCTCTCTCTGATTCTCTCTCTGCATCTCTCTCTGTGTTTCTCTCTGTATTTCTCTCTCCCTCTGCATCTCTCTTTCTCTCTGTATCTCCCTCTGTATCTCTCTCTGTATCTCTCTCTGCATCTCTCCCTGTACCTCTCTTTGTATCTCTGTCTGTATCTCTCTCTGTATCTCTCTCTGTATCTCTCTGTCTCTGTATCTCTCTGTCTCTGCATCTCTCTGTCTCTGTGTCTCTCTGTCTTTGCATCCCTCTATCTCTGCATATCTCTGGCTCTGCATCTCTCTGTCTCTGTATCTCTGTCTCTGAATCTCTCTGGCTCTGAATCTCTCTGTCTCTGAATCTCTCTTTCTCTGAATCTCTCTATCTCTTCAACTCTCTCTCTCTCCGTATCTCTCTGTCTCTGTATCTCTCTGTCTCTTAAGTCTCTGTCTCTGTATCTGTCACTATCGCTCTCTCTCTGGCTCACGCTGTATTTCTCTCTCTGTATCTCCCTCTATATCTCTCTTTGTATTTTGCTCAATATCTCTCTCTGTATCTCTCTATGTATCTCGAAGTATCTCGCTCTCTATCTTTCTCTATATCTCGCTGATTATCACTCTTTGTAGCTATCTCTATATCTATCTCTCTATCTTTCTCTATCTCTCTCTCTGTATCTCTCTCTGTATCTCTCGCTGTATCTCTCGCTGTATCTCTCTCTGCATCTCTCTCACTGCATCTCTCTCTGTCTCTCTCGCTGCATCTCTCTCTGTATCTCAAACTGTATCTCTCTCTGTATCTCTCTCTGTACCACTCTCTGTCTCTCTCTCTGTCTCTCTCTCTGTATCTCTCTCTGTATCTCACTCTGTATCGCTCTCTCTCTCGCTGTATCTTTCTTTCTCTCTGTATCTCTCTCTGTATCTCTCTGTGTATCTCTGTCTATCTCTCTCTGTATCTCTCTCTGGATCTCTCCCTGTACATCTCTCTGTATCTCTCTCTGTATCTATCTCTGTATCTATCTCTATGTATCTCTCTCTGTATCTCTCTCCGTATCTCTCTCCGTATCTCTCTCTGTATCTCACTCTGTATCTCTCTCTGCATCTCTCTCTGCATCTCACTCTGTGTTTATCTCTGTATCTCTCTACCTCCCTCTGTATCTCTCTTTCTCTCTGTATCTTCCTCTGTATCTCTCTATGTATCTCTCTCTCTCTCTGTATCTCTCTTTCTCTCTGTATCTCTCTCTGCATCTCTCTCTGTATATCTCTCTGTATCTCTCTCTGTATCTCTCTCTGCATTTCTCTCTGTATCTCTCTCTGTATCTCTCTCTGTATCTCTGTCTTTCTCTCTCTGTATCTCTCTCTTTATCTCTCTGTGTATCTCTGTCTATCTCTCTCTGTATCTCTCTCTGGATCTCTCCCTGTACATCTCTCTGTATCTATCTCTGTATCTATCTCTGTATCTATCTCTATGTATCTCTCTCTGTATCTCTCTCTGCATCTCTCTGACTGCATCTCTCTCTGTCTCTCTCGCTGCATCTCTCTCTGTATCTCAAACTGTATCTCTCTCTGTATCTCTCTCTGTACCACTCTCTGTCTCTCACTCTGTCTCTCTCTCTGTATCTCTCTCTGTATCTCTCTCTGTATCGCTCTCTCTCTCTCGCTGTATCTTTCTTTCTCTCTGTATCTCTCTCTGTATCCCTCTGTGTATCTCTGTCTATCTCTCTCTGTATCTCTCTCTGGATCTCTCCCTGTACATCTCTCTGTATCTCTCTCTGTATCTATCTCTGTATCTATCTCTATGTATCTCTCTCTGTTTCTCTCTCTGTATCTCTCTCCGTATCTCTCTCCGTATCTCTCTCTGTATCTCACTCTGTATCTCTCTCTGCATCTCTCTCTGCATCTCTCTCTGCATCTCTCTCTGTGTTTCTCTCTGTATCTCTCTACCTCCCTCTGTATCTCTCTTTCTCTCTGTATCTTCCTCTGTATCTCTCTCTGTATCTCTCGCTCTCCCTCTGTATCTCTCTTTCTCTCTGTATCTCTCTCTGCATCTCTCTCTGTATATCTCTCTGTATCTCTCTCTGTATCTCTCTCTGCATTTCTCTCTGTATCTCTCTCTGTATCTCTCTCTGTATCTCTGTCTTTCTCTCTCTGTATCTCTCTCTGTATCTCTCTGTGTATCTCTGTCTATCTCTCTCTGTATCTCTCTCTGGATCTCTCCCTGTACATCTCTCTGTATCTCTCTCTGTATCTATCGCTGTATCTATCTCTATGTATCTCTCTCTGTATCTCTCTCTGCATCTCTCTCACTGCATCTCTCTCTGTCTCTCTCGCTGCATCTCTCTCTGTATCTCAAACTGTATCTCTCTCTGTATCTCTCTCTGTACCACTCTCTGTCTCTCTCTCTGTCTCTCTCTCTGTATCTCTCTCTGTATCGCTCTCACTCTCTCTCGCTGTATCTTTCTTTCTCTCTGTATCTCTCTCTGTATCTCTCTGTGTATCTCTGTCTATCTCTCTCTGTATCTCTCTCTGGATCTCTCCCTGTACATCTCTCTGTATCTCTCTCTGTATCTATCTCTGTATCTATCTCTATGTATCTCTCTCTGTATCTCTCTCTGTATCTCTCTCCGTATCTCTCTCCGTATCTCTCTCTGTATCTCGCTCTGTATCTCTCTCAGCATCTCTCTCTGCATCTCTCTCTGTGTTTCTCTCTGTATCTCTCTACCTCCCTCTGTAGCTCTCTTTCTCTCTGTATCTTCCTCTGTATCTCTCTCTGTATTTCTCTCTCTCCCTCTGTATCTCTCTTTCTCTCTGTATCTCTCTGCATCTCTCTCTGTATATCTCTCTGTATCTCTCTCTGTATCTCTCTCTGCATTTCTCTCTGTATCTCTCTCTGTATCTCTCTGTATCTCCCTCTCTCCCTCTGTATCTCTCTTTCTTTCTGTATCTCTTTCTGCATCTCTCTCCGTATCTCTCTCTGTATCTCTCTCTGTATCTCTCTCTGCATCTCTCTCTGTATCTCTCTCTGTATCTCTGTCTTTCTCTCTCTGTATCTCTCCCTGTATCTCTCTCTGCATCTCTCTCTCTGTATCTGGCTCCCTGTATCTCGCTTTGTATCTTTCTCTGTATCTCTCACTGGAACTCGCACTGCGTCTCTCTCTGTACCTCTTTGTATCTCTCTCTGTACCTGGTTCTCTCTGTACCTCTTTGTATCACTCTCTGTATCTCTTTCTCTCTACACCTCTCTCTGTATCGCTCTCTGCATCTCTCTCTCTGCATCTTTCTCTTTATCTATCTTTGTAACTCTCTCTGTATCTCGCTCTGTACCTCTCTCTGTATCTCTCTCCGTACCTCTCTCTGTATCGCTCTCTGTATCTCTCTCTCTGCATCTCTCTCTGTATCTATCTTTGTAACTCTCTCTGTATCTCTCTCTGTATCTCTCGCTGTATCTCTCGCTGTATCTCTCTCTGCATATCTCTCACTGCATCTCTCTCTGTCTCTCTCGCTGCATCTCTCTCTGTATCTCAAACTGTATCTCTCTCTGTATCTCTCTCTGTACCACTCTCTGTCTCTCTCTCTGTCTCTCTCTCTGTATCTCTCTCTGTATCTCTCTCTGTATCGCTCTCTCTCTCGCTGTATCTTTCTTTCTCTCTGTATCTCTCTCTGTATCTCTCTGTGTATCTCTGTCTATCTCTCTCTGTATCTCTCTCTGGATCTCTCCCTGTACATCTCTCTGTATCTCTCTCTGTATCTATCTCTGTATCTATCTCTATGTATCTCTCTCTGTATCTCTCTCCGTATCTCTCTCCGTATCTCTCTCTGTATCTCACTCTGTATCTCTCTCTGCATCTCTCTCTGCATCTCTCTCTGTGTTTCTCTCTGTATCTCTCTACCTCCCTCTGTATCTCTCTTTCTCTCTGTATCTTCCTCTGTATCTCTCTCTGTATCTCTCTCTCTCTCTCTGTATCTCTCTTTCTCTCTGTATCTCTCTCTGCATCTCTCTCTGTATATCTCTCTGTATCTCTCTCTGTATCTCTCTCTGCATTTCTCTCTGTATCTCTCTCTGTATCTCTCTCTGTATCTCTGTCTTCCTCTCTCTGTATCTCTCTCTTTATCTCTCTGTGTATCTCTGTCTATCTCTCTCTGTATCTCTCTCTGGATCTCTCCCTGTACATCTCTCTGTATCTCTCTCTGTATCTATCTCTGTATCTATCTCTATGTATCTCTCTCTGTATCTCTCTCTGCATCTCTCTCACTGCATCTCTCTCTGTCTCTCTCGCTGCATCTCTCTCTGTATCTCAAACTGTATCTCTCTCTGTATCTCTCTCTGTACCACTCTCTGTCTCTCACTCTGTCTCTCTCTCTGTATCTCTCTCTGTATCTCTCTCTGTATCGCTCTCTCTCTCTCGCTGTATCTTTCTTTCTCTCTGTATCTCTCTCTGTATCTCTCTGTGTATCTCTGCCTATCTCTCTCTGTATCTCTCTCTGGATCTCTCCCTGTACATCTCTCTGTATCTCTCTCTGTATCTATCTCTGTATCTATCTCTATGTATCTCTCTCTGTATCTCTCTCTGTATCTCTCTCTGTATCTCTCTCCGTATCTCTCTCCGTATCTCTCTCTGTATCTCACTCTGTATCTCTCTCTGCATCTCTCTCTGCATCTCTCTCTGTGTTTCTCTCTGTATCTCTCTACCTCTCTCTGTATCTCTCTCTCTGCATCTCTCTCTGTATCTATCTTTGTAACTCTCTCTGTATCTCGCTCTCTATCTCTCTCTGTATCTCGCTCTGTATCTCTCTCTCTATCCCTCTCTCTCTATCTCTATATGTATCTCTCTCTCTCTCTCTCTGTCTCTCTCTCTGTATCTCTTTCTCTCTGTATCTCTCTCTGCATCGCTCTATGTATCTCTCTCTGTATCTCTCTCGGTATCGCCCTCTACATCTCTCTCTGCATCTCTCTCTGCATCTATCTCCGTACCTCTCTCTGTATCGCTCATTGTATCTCTCTCTCTCTGCATCTCTCTCTGTATCTAACTTTGTAACTCTCTCTGTATCTCGCTCTCTATCTCTCTCTGTATCTCGCTCTGTATCTCGAAGTATCTCGCTCTCTATCTTTCTCTATATCTCGCTGATTATCACTCTTTGTAGCTATCTCTATATCTATCTCTCTATCTTTCTCTATCTCTCTCTCTGTATCTCTCTCTGTATCTCTCGCTGTATCTCTCGCTGTATCTCTCTCTGCATCTCTCTCACTGCATCTCTCTCTGTCTCTCTCGCTGCATCTCTCTCTGTATCTCAAACTGTATCTCTCTCTGTATCTCTCTCTGTACCACTCTCTGTCTCTCTCTCTGTCTCTCTCTCTGTATCTCTCTCTGTATCTCACTCTGTATCGCTCTCTCTCTCGCTGTATCTTTCTTTCTCTCTGTATCTCTCTCTGTATCTCTCTGTGTATCTCTGTCTATCTCTCTCTGTATCTCTCTCTGGATCTCTCCCTGTACATCTCTCTGTATCTCTCTTTGTATCTATCTCTGTATCTATCTCTATGTATCTCTCTCTGTATCTCTCTCCGTATCTCTCTCCGTATCTCTCTCTGTATCTCACTCTGTATCTCTCTCTGCATCTCTCTCTGCATCTCACTCTGTGTTTCTCTCTGTATCTCTCTACCTCCCTCTGTATCTCTCTTTCTCTCTGTATCTTCCTCTGTATCTCTCTCTGTATCTCTCTCTCTCTCTCTGTATCTCTCTTTCTCTCTGTATCTCTCTCTGCATCTCTCTCTGTATATCTCTCTGTATCTCTCTCTGTATCTCTCTCTGCATTTCTCTCTGTATCTCTCTCTGTATCTCTCTCTGTATCTCTGTCTTTCTCTCTCTGTATCTCTCTCTTTATCTCTCTGTGTATCTCTGTCTATCTCTCTCTGTATCTCTCTCTGGATCTCTCCCTGTACATCTCTCTGTATCTATCTCTGTATCTATCTCTGTATCTATCTCTATGTATCTCTCTCTGTATCTCTCTCTGCATCTCTCTGACTGCACCTCTCTCTGTCTCTCTCGCTGCATCTCTCTCTGTATCTCAAACTGTATCTCTCTCTGTATCTCTCTCTGTACCACTCTCTGTCTCTCACTCTGTCTCTCTCTCTGTATCTCTCTCTGTATCTCTCTCTTTATCGCTCTCTCTCTCTCGCTGTATCTTTCTTTTTCTCTGTATCTCTCTCTGTATCCCTCTGTGTATCTCTGTCTATCTCTCTCTGTATCTCTCTCTGGATCTCTCCCTGTACATCTCTCTGTATCTCTCTCTGTATCTATCTCTGTATCTATCTCTATGTATCTCTCTCTGTATCTCTCTCTGTATCTCTCTCCGTATCTCTCTCCGTATCTCTCTCTGTATCTCACTCTGTATCTCTCTCTGCATCTCTCTCTGCATCTCTCTCTGTGTTTCTCTCTGTATCTCTCTACCTCCCTCTGTATCTCTCTTTCTCTCTGTATCTTCCTCTGTATCTCTCTCTGTATCTCTCTCTCTCCCTCTGTATCTCTCTTTCTCTCTGTATCTCTCTCTGCATCTCTCTCTGTATATCTCTCTGTATCTCTCTCTGTATCTCTCTCTGCATTTCTCTCTGTATCTCTCTCTGTATCTCTCTCTGTATCTCTGTCTTTCTCTCTCTGTATCTCTCTCTGTATCTCTCTGTGTATCTCTGTCTATCTCTCTCTGTATCTCTCTCTGGATCTCTCCCTGTACATCTCTCTGTATCTCTCTCTGTATCTATCGCTGTATCTATCTCTATGTATCTCTCTCTGTATCTCTCTCTGCATCTCTCTCACTGCATCTCTCTCTGACTCTCTCGCTGCATCTCTCTCTGTATCTCAAACTGTATCTCTCTCTGTATCTCTCTCTGTACCACTCTCTGTCTCTCTCTCTGTCTCTCTCTCTGTATCTCTCTCTGTATCGCTCTCACTCTCTCTCGCTGTATCTTTCTTTCTCTCTGTATCTCTCTCTGTATCTCTCTGTGTATCTCTGTCTATCTCTCTCTGTATCTCTCTCTGGATCTCTCCCTGTACATCTCTCTGTATCTCTCTCTGTATCTATCTCTGTATCTATCTCTATGTATCTCTCTCTGTATCTCTCTCTGTATCTCTCTCCGTATCTCTCTCCGTATCTCTCTCTGTATCTCGCTCTGTATCTCTCTCAGCATCTCTCTCTGCATCTCTCTCTGTGTTTCTCTCTGTATCTCTCTACCTCCCTCTGTATCTCTCTTTCTCTCTGTATCTTCCTCTGTATCTCTCTCTGTATCTCTCTCTCTCCCTCTGTATCTCTCTTTCTCTCTGTATCTCTCTGCATCTCTCTCTGTATATCTCTCTGTATCTCTCTCTGTATCTCTCTCTGCATTTCTCTCTGTATCTCTCTCTGTATCTCTCTGTAGCTCCCTCTCTCCCTCTGTATCTCTCTTTCTTTCTGTATCTCTTTCTGCATCTCTCTCCGTATCTCTCTCTGTATCTCTCTCTGTATCTCTCTCTGCATCTCTCTCTGTATCTCTCTCTGTATCTCTGTCTTTCTCTCTCTGTATCTCTCCCTGTATCTCTCTCTGCATCTCTCTCTCTGTATCTGGCTCCCTGTATCTCGCTTTGTAACTTTCTCTGTATCTCTCACTGGAACTCGCACTGCGTCTCTCTCTGTACCTCTTTGTATCTCTCTCTGTACCTGGTTCTCTCTGTACCTCTTTGTATCACTCTCTGTATCTCTTTCTCTCTACACCTCTCTCTGTATCGCTCTCTGCATCTCTCTCTCTGCATCTTTCTCTTTATCTATCTTTGTAACTCTCTCTGTATCTCGCTCTGTACCTCTCTCTGTATCTCTCTCCGTACCTCTCTCTGTATCGCTCTCTGTATCTCTCTCTCTGCATCTCTCTCTGTATCTATCTTTGTAACTCTCTCTGTATCTCTCTCTGTATCTCTCGCTGTATCTCTCGCTGTATCTCTCTCTGCATATCTCTCACTGCATCTCTCTCTGTCTCTCTCGCTGCATCTCTCTCTGTATCTCAAACTGTATCTCTCTCTGTATCTCTCTCTGTACCACTCTCTGTCTCTCTCTCTGTCTCTCTCTCTGTATCTCTCTCTGTATCTCTCTCTGTATCGCTCTCTCTCTCGCTGTATCTTTCTTTCTCTCTGTATCTCTCTCTGTATCTCTCTGTTTATCTCTGTCTATCTCTCTCTGTATCTCTCTCTGGATCTCTCCCTGTACATCTCTCTGTATCTCTCTCTGTATCTATCTCTGTATCTATCTCTATGTATCTCTCTCTGTATCTCTCTCCGTATCTCTCTCCGTATCTCTCTCTGTATCTCACTCTGTATCTCTCTCTGCATCTCTCTCTGCATCTCTCTCTGTGTTTCTCTCTGTATCTCTCTACCTCCCTCTGTATCTCTCTTTCTCTCTGTATCTTCCTCTGTATCTCTCTCTGTATCTCTCTCTCTCTCTCTGTATCTCTCTTTCTCTCTGTATCTCTCTCTGCATCTCTCTCTGTATATCTCTCTGTATCTCTCTCTGTATCTCTCTCTGCATTTCTCTCTGTATCTCTCTCTGTATCTCTCTCTGTATCTCTGTCTTTCTCTCTCTGTATCTCTCTCTTTATCTCTCTGTGTATCTCTGTCTATCTCTCTCTGTATCTCTCTCTGGATCTCTCCCTGTACATCTCTCTGTATCTCTCTCTGTATCTATCTCTGTATCTATCTCTATGTATCTCTCTCTGTATCTCTCTCTGCATCTCTCTCACTGCATCTCTCTCTGTCTCTCTCGCTGCATCTCTCTCTGTATCTCAAACTGTATCTCTCTCTGTATCTCTCTCTGTACCACTCTCTGTCTCTCACTCTGTCTCTCTCTCTGTATCTCTCTCTGTATCTCTCTCTGTATCGCTCTCTCTCTCTCGCTGTATCTTTCTTTCTCTCTGTATCTCTCTCTGTATCTCTCTGTGTATCTATGCCTATCTCTCTCTGTATCTCTCTCTGGATCTCTCCCTGTACATCTCTCTGTATCTCTCTCTGTATCTATCTCTGTATCTATCTCTATGTATCTCTCTCTGTATCTCTCTCTGTATCTCTCTCCGTATCTCTCTCCGTATCTCTGTATCTCTCTCTCTGCATCTCTCTCTGTATCTATCTTTGTAACTCTCTCTGTATCTCGCTCTCTATCTCTCTCTGTATCTCGCTCTGTATCTCTCTCTCTATCCCTCTCTCTCTATCTCTATATGTATCTCTCTCTCTCTCTCTCTGTCTCTCTCTCTGTATCTCTTTCTCTCTGTATCTCTCTCTGCATCGCTCTATGTATCTCTCTCTGTATCTCTCTCGGTATCGCCCTCTACATCTCTCTCTGCATCTCTCTCTGCATCTATCTCCGTACCTCTCTCTGTATCGCTCATTGTATCTCTCTCTCTCTGCATCTCTCTCTGTATCTAACTTTGTAACTCTCTCTGTATCTCGCTCTCTATCTCTCTCTGTATCTCGCTCTGTATCTCGAAGTATCTCGCTCTCTATCTTTCTCTATATCTCGCTGATTATCACTCTTTGTAGCTATCTCTATATCTATCTCTCTATCTTTCTCTATCTCTCTCTCTGTATCTCTCTCTGTATCTCTCGCTGTATCTCTCGCTGTATCTCTCTCTGCATCTCTCTCACTGCATCTCTCTCTGTCTCTCTCGCTGCATCTCTCTCTGTATCTCAAACTGTATCTCTCTCTGTATCTCTCTCTGTACCACTCTCTGTCTCTCTCTCTGTCTCTCTCTCTGTATCTCTCTCTGTATCTCACTCTGTATCGCTCTCTCTCTCGCTGTATCTTTCTTTCTCTCTGTATCTCTCTCTGTATCTCTCTGTGTATCTCTGTCTATCTCTCTCTGTATCTCTCTCTGGATCTCTCCCTGTACATCTCTCTGTATCTCTCTCTGTATCTATCTCTGTATCTATCTCTATGTATCTCTCTCTGTATCTCTCTCCGTATCTCTCTCCGTATCTCTCTCTGTATCTCACTCTGTATCTCTCTCTGCATCTCTCTCTGCATCTCACTCTGTGTTTCTCTCTGTATCTCTCTACCTCCCTCTGTATCTCTCTTTCTCTCTGTATCTTCCTCTGTATCTCTCTCTGTATCTCTCTCTCTCTCTCTGTATCTCTCTTTCTCTCTGTATCTCTCTCTGCATCTCTCTCTGTATATCTCTCTGTATCTCTCTCTGTATCTCTCTCTGCATTTCTCTCTGTATCTCTCTCTGTATCTCTCTCTGTATCTCTGTCTTTCTCTCTCTGTATCTCTCTCTGGATCTCTCCCTGTACATCTCTCTGTATCTATCTCTGTATCTATCTCTGTATCTATCTCTATGTATCTCTCTCTGTATCTCTCTCTGCATCTCTCTGACTGCATCTCTCTCTGTCTCTCTCGCTGCATCTCTCTCTGTATCTCAAACTGTATCTCTCTCTGTATCTCTCTCTGTACCACTCTCTGTCTCTCACTCTGTCTCTCTCTCTGTATCTCTCTCTGTATCTCTCTCTTTATCGCTCTCTCTCTCTCGCTGTATCTTTCTTTTTCTCTGTATCTCTCTCTGTATCCCTCTGTGTATCTCTGTCTATCTCTCTCTGGATCTCTCTCTGGATCTCTCCCTGTACATCTCTCTGTATCTCTCTCTGTATCTATCTCTGTATCTATCTCTATGTATCTCTCTCTGTATCTCTCTCTGTATCTCTCTCCGTATCTCTCTCCGTATCTCTCTCTGTATCTCACTCTGTATCTCTCTCTGCATCTCTCTCTGCATCTCTCTCTGTGTTTCTCTCTGTATCTCTCTACCTCCCTCTGTATCTCTCTTTCTCTCTGTATCTTCCTCTGTATCTCTCTCTGTATCTCTCTCTCTCCCTCTGTATCTCTCTTTCTCTCTGTATCTCTCTCTGCATCTCTCTCTGTATATCTCTCTGTATCTCTCTCTGTATCTCTCTCTGCATTTCTCTCTGTATCTCTCTCTGTATCTCTCTCTGTATCTCTGTCTTTCTCTCTCTGTATCTCTCTCTGTATCTCTCTGTGTATCTCTGTCTATCTCTCTCTGTATCTCTCTCTGGATCTCTCCCTGTACATCTCTCTGTATCTCTCTCTGTATCTATCGCTGTATCTATCTCTATGTATCTCTCTCTGTATCTCTCTCTGCATCTCTCTCACTGCATCTCTCTCTGACTCTCTCGCTGCATCTCTCTCTGTATCTCAAACTGTATCTCTCTCTGTATCTCTCTCTGTACCACTCTCTGTCTCTCTCTCTGTCTCTCTCTCTGTATCTCTCTCTGTATCGCTCTCACTCTCTCTCGCTGTATCTTTCTTTCTCTCTGTATCTCTCTCTGTATCTCTCTGTGTATCTCTGTCTATCTCTCTCTGTATCTCTCTCTGGATCTCTCCCTGTACATCTCTCTGTATCTCTCTCTGTATCTATCTCTGTATCTATCTCTATGTATCTCTCTCTGTATCTCTCTCTGTATCTCTCTCCGTATCTCTCTCCGTATCTCTCTCTGTATCTCGCTCTGTATCTCTCTCAGCATCTCTCTCTGCATCTCTCTCTGTGTTTCTCTCTGTATCTCTCTACCTCCCTCTGTATCTCTCTTTCTCTCTGTATCTTCCTCTGTATCTCTCTCTGTATCTCTCTCTCTCCCTCTGTATCTCTCTTTCTCTCTGTATCTCTCTGCATCTCTCTCTGTATATCTCTCTGTATCTCTCTCTGTATCTCTCTCTGCATTTCTCTCTGTATCTCTCTCTGTATCTCTCTGTAGCTCCCTCTCTCCCTCTGTATCTCTCTTTCTTTCTGTATCTCTTTCTGCATCTCTCTCCGTATCTCTCTCTGTATCTCTCTCTGTATCTCTCTCTGCATCTCTCTCTGTATCTCTCTCTGTATCTCTGTCTTTCTCTCTCTGTATCTCTCCCTGTATCTCTCTCTGCATCTCTCTCTCTGTATCTGGCTCCCTGTATCTCGCTTTGTAACTTTCTCTGTATCTCTCACTGGAACTCGCACTGCGTCTCTCTCTGTACCTCTTTGTATCTCTCTCTGTACCTGGTTCTCTCTGTACCTCTTTGTATCACTCTCTGTATCTCTTTCTCTCTACACCTCTCTCTGTATCGCTCTCTGCATCTCTCTCTCTGCATCTTTCTCTTTATCTATCTTTGTAACTCTCTCTGTATCTCGCTCTGTACCTCTCTCTGTATCTCTCTCCGTACCTCTCTCTGTATCGCTCTCTGTATCTCTCTCTCTGCATCTCTCTCTGTATCTATCTTTGTAACTCTCTCTGTATCTCTCTCTGTATCTCTCGCTGTATCTCTCGCTGTATCTCTCTCTGCATATCTCTCACTGCATCTCTCTCTGTCTCTCTCGCTGCATCTCTCTCTGTATCTCAAACTGTATCTCTCTCTGTATCTCTCTCTGTACCACTCTCTGTCTCTCTCTCTGTCTCTCTCTCTGTATCTCTCTCTGTATCTCTCTCTGTATCGCTCTCTCTTTCGCTGTATCTTTCTTTCTCTCTGTATCTCTCTCTGTATCTCTCTGTTTATCTCTGTCTATCTCTCTCTGTATCTCTCTCTGGATCTCTCCCTGTACATCTCTCTGTATCTCTCTCTGTATCTATCTCTGTATCTATCTCTATGTATCTCTCTCTGTATCTCTCTCCGTATCTCTCTCCGTATCTCTCTCTGTATCTCACTCTGTATCTCTCTCTGCATCTCTCTCTGCATCTCTCTCTGTGTTTCTCTCTGTATCTCTCTACCTCCCTCTGTATCTCTCTTTCTCTCTGTATCTTCCTCTGTATCTCTCTCTGTATATCTCTCTGTATCTCTCTCTGTATCTCTCTCTGCATTTCTCTCTGTATCTCTCTCTGTATCTCTCTCTGTATCTCTGTCTTTCTCTCTCTGTATCTCTCTCTTTATCTCTCTGTGTATCTCTGTCTATCTCTCTCTGTATCTCTCTCTGGATCTCTCCCTGTACATCTCTCTGTATCTCTCTCTGTATCTATCTCTGTATCTATCTCTCTGTATCTCTCTCTGTATCTCTCTCTGCATCTCTTTCACTGCATCTCTCTCTGTCTCTCTCGCTGCATCTCTCTCTGTATCTCAAACTGTATCTCTCTCTGTATCTCTCTCTGTACCACTCTCTGTCTCTCACTCTGTCTCTCTCTCTGTATCTCTCTCTGTATCTCTCTCTGTATCGCTCTCTCTCTCTCGCTGTATCTTTCTTTCTCTCTGTATCTCTCTCTGTATCTCTCTGTGTATCTATGCCTATCTCTCTCTGTATCTCTCTCTGGATCTCTCCCTGTACATCTCTCTGTATCTCTCTCTGTATCTATCTCTGTATCTATCTCTATGTATCTCTCTCTGTATCTCTCTCTGTATCTCTCTCCGTATCTCTCTCCGTATCTCTCTCTGTATCTCACTCTGTATCTCTCTCTGCATCTCTCTCTGCATCTCTCTCTGTGTTTCTCTCTGTATCTCTCTACGTCTCTCTGTATCTCTCTCTCTGCATCTCTCTCTGTATCTATCTTTGTAACTCTCTCTGTATCTCGCTCTCTATCTCTCTCTGTATCTCGCTCTGTATCTCTCTCTCTATCCCTCTCTCTCTATCTCTATATGTATCTCTCTCTCTCTCTCTCTGTCTCTCTCTCTGTATCTCTTTCTCTCTGTATCTCTCTCTGCATCGCTCTATGTATCTCTCTCTGTATCTCTCTCCGTATCGCCCTCTACATCTCTCTCTGCATCTCTCTCTGCATCTATCTCCGTACCTCTCTCTGTATCGCTCATTGTATGTATCTCTCTCTCTCTGCATCTCTCTCTGTATCTAACTTTGTAACTCTCTCTGTATCTCGCTCTCTATCTCTCTCTGTATCTCGCTCTGTATCTCTCTCTCTATCCCTCTCTCTCTACCTCTATATGTATCTCTCTCTCTCTCTGTCTCTCTCTCTGTATCTCTTTCTCTCTGTACCTCTCTCTGTATCGCTCTCTGTATCTCTCTCTCTGCCTCTCTCTCTGTATCTCTCTCTGTATCTCTCTCTGTATCTCTCTCTGCATCTCTCTCTGCATCTCTCTCTGCGTCTCTCTCTGTATCTCTCTGTATTTCTCTCTCTCCCTCTGTATCTCTCTTTCTCTCTGTATCTCTGTCTGCATCTCTCTCCGTATCTCTCTCTGTATCTCTCTCTGTATCTCTCTCTGCATCTCTCTCTGTATCTCTCTCTGCATCTCTCTCTGCATCTCTCTCTGCGTCTCTCTCTGTATCTCTCTGTATCTCTCTCTCTCCCTCTGTATCTCTCTTTCTCTCTGTATCTCTTTCTGCATCTCTCTCCGTATCTCTCTCTGTATCTCTCTCTGTATCTCTCTCTGCATCTCTCCCTGTATCTCTCTCTGCATCTCTTTCCCTATATCTGGCTCCCTGTATCTCGCTTTGTATCTTTCTCTGTATCTCTCACTGGATCTCGCACTGCGTCTCTCTCTGTACCTCTTTGTATCTCTCTCTGTATCTCGTTCTCTCTGTACCTCTTTGTATCACTCTCTGTATCTCTTTCTCTCTGTACCTCTCTCTGTATCGCTCTCTGCATTTCTATCACTGCATCTCTCTCTGTATCTATCTTTGTAACTCTCTCTGTATCTCGCTCTGTATCTCTCTCTGTATCTCTCTCTGTATCTCTCTCGCTATCCCTCTCTCTCTATCTCTCTATGTATCTCTCTCTCTCTGTCTCTCTCTCTCTGTATCTCTTTCTCTCTGTATCTCTCTAAGTGTCGCTCTATGTATCTCTCTCTGTATCTCTCTCGGTATCGCCCTCTCCATCTCTCTCTGCATCTGTCTCTGTATCTCTCTCAGTATCTCTCTCTGCATCTCTCTCTGCATCTCTCTCTGTACCTCTCTCTGTATCGCTCTCTGTATCTCTCTCTCTGCATCTCTCTCTGTATCTATCTTTGTAACTCTCTCTGTATCTCGCTCTGTATCTCTCTCTGTATCTCGCTCTGTATCTCTCTCTCTATCTCTCTATGCATCTCTCTCTCTCTGTCTCTCTCTCTGTATCTCTTTCTCTCTGTACCTCTCTCTGTATCGCTCTCTGAATCTCTCTCTCTGCATCTCTCTCTGTATCTCTCTCTGTATCTCTCTCTGTTTCTCTCTCTGCATCTCTCTCTGCATCTCTCTCTGCGTCTCTCTCTGTATCTCTCTGTATCTCGCTCTCTCCCTCTGTATCTCTCTTTCTCTCTGTATCTCTTTCTGCATCTCTCTTCGTATCTCTCTCTGTATCTCTCTCTGTATCTCTCTCTGCATCTCTCTCTGTATCTCTCTCTGTATCTCTCTCTGTATCTCTGTCTCTCTCTCTCTGTACCTCTCTCTGTATCGCTCTCTGCATCTCTCTCTCTGCATCTCTCTCTGTGTCTATCTTTGTAACTCTCTCTGTATCTCGCTCTGTATCTCTCTCTGTATCTCTCTCTGTATCTCTCTCGATATCCCTCTCTCTCTATCTCTCTATGTATCTCTCTCTCTCTCTGTGTCTCTCTCACTGTATCTCTTTCTCTCTGTATCTCTCTCTGTATCGCTCTATGTATCTCTCTCTGTATCTCTCTCGGTATCGCCCTCTACATCTCTCTCTGCATCTGTCTCTGTATCTCTCTCTGCATCTCTCTCTGCATCTCTCTCTGCATCTCTCTCTGTATCTCTCTCTGCATCTCTCTCACTGTATCTCTCTCTGTATCTCTCACTGTATCACGCACTGCGTCTCTCTCTGTACCTCTTTGTATATCTCTCTGTATCTCTTTATCTCTGTACCTCTCTCTGTGTCGCTCTCTGTATCTCTCTCTGCATCTCTCTCTGTATCTATCTCAGTAACTCTCTCTGTATCTAGCTCTGTATCTCTCTCTGTATTTCTCTCCGTATCTCTCTCTCTCTATCCCTCTCTCTCTTTCTCTCTTTGTATCTCTCTCTCTCTCCCTGTTTCTCTCTCTGTATCTCTTTTTCTCTGTATCTCTCTCTGTATCGCTCTATGTATCTCCATCTGTATTTCTCTCGGTATCGCCCTCTGCATCTCTCTCTGCACCTGTCTCTGTATTTCTCTCTGTATCGCTCTCTGTATCTCTCCCAGTATCGCTCTCTCTCTCTCTCCCTCTCTCTCTCACTCTGTATCTCTCTTTCTCTCTGTATCTCTCTCTGTATCTCTCTATGTATCTCTGTCTATCTCTCCCTGTACCTGTCTCCGTATCTCTCTCTGTATCTTTCTCTGTATCTCTCTCTCTCAGTATCTCTCTCTGTATCTCTCTCTGTATCTCTCTCTCTCAGTATCTCTCTCTGCATCTCTCTCTGCATCACTCTCTGCATCTCTATCTGTGTTTCTCTCTGATTCTCTCTCTCTCGATCTGTATCTCTCTTTCTCTCTGAATCTCCCTCTGTATCTCTCTCTGTATCTCTCTCTGCATCTCTCCCTGTACATCTCCCTGTATCTCTCTCTGTATCTCTCTCCCTGTATCTCTCTCTGTATCTCTCTCTGTATCTGTCTCTGTATCTCTCTCTCTGTATCTCTCTCTCTGTATCTCTCTCTGTATCTCTCCCTGTATCTCTCTCTGCATCTCTCTCTGCATCACTCTCTGTGTCTCTCTCTGTATCTCTCTCTATCTCTCTCTGTATCTCTCTTTCTCTCTGTATCTCTCTGCATCTCACTCTGTATCTCTCTGCGTATCTCTCTCTGTATCTCTCTCTGCATCTCTCTCTGCATCTCTCTCTGTATCTCTCTCTGTATCGCTCTCTGTATCTATGTCTTTCTCCCTCTGTATCTCTCTCCGTATCTCTCTCTGTATCTCTCTCTGCATCTCTATCTGTATCTCTCAATGCATCTCTCTCTCTGCATCTCTCTCCCTGTATCTGGCTCTCTGTATCTCTCTTTGTATCTTTCTCTGTATCTCTCACTGGATCACGCACTGCGTCTCTCTCTGTACCTCTTTGTATCTCTCTCTGTATCTCTTTCTCTCTGTACCTCTCTCTGTATCTCTCTCTGCATTTCTCTCTGCATCTCTCTCTGTGTCTCTCTCCGTATCTCTCTCTCTCTCCCTCTGTATCTACCTTTCTATCTGTATCTCTCTCTGCATCTCTCTGTGTATCTCTCTCCGTATCTCTCTCAGTATCTCTCTCTGCATCGCTCTCTGCATCTCTCTCTGTATCTTTCTCTGTATCTCTCTTTGCATCCCTCTCTGTATCTCTCAATGCATCTCTCTCTCTGTATCTCTCTCTCTCTATCTCTCTATGTATCTCTTTCACTCTGTATCTCTCTCTGCATCTCTCTCCCTGTATCTGGTTCTCTGTATCTCTCTTTGTATCTTTCTCTGTATCTCTCACTGGATCTCGCACTGCGTCTCTCTCTGTACCTCTTAGTATCTCTCTCTGTATCTCTTTCTCTCTGTACCTCTCTCTGTAACCCGCTCTGTATCTCGCTCTGTATCTCTCTCTGTATCCCTCTCTCTGCATCTCTCTCTGTATCTCTCTTTGTATCTTTCTCTGTATCTCTCACTGGATCACGCACTGCGTCTCTCTCTGTACCTCTTTGTATCTCTCTCTGTATCTCTTTCTCTCTGTACCTCTCTCTGTATCTCTCTCTGTACCTCTCTCTGTATCTCTCTCTGCATTTCTCTCTGCATCTCTCTCTGTGTCTCTCTCCGTATCTCTCTCTCTCTCCCTCTGTATCTATCTTTCTATCTGTATCTCTCTCTGCATCTCTCTCTGTATCTCTCTCCGTATCTCTCTCTGTATCTCTCTCTGCATCGCTCTCTGCATCTCTGTCTGTATCTCTCTCTGTATCTCTCTTTGCATCTCTCTCTGTATCTCTCAATGCATCTCTCTCTCTGTATCTCTCTCTCTCTATCTCTCTATGTATCTCTTTCACTCTGTATCTCTCTCTGCATCTCTCTCCCTGTATCTGGTTCTCTGTATCTCTCTTTGTATCTTTCTCTGTATCTCTCACTGGATCTCGCACTGCGTCTCTCTCTGTACCTCTTTGTATATCTCTCTGTATCTCTTTCTCTCTGTACCTCTCTCTGTGTCGCTCTCTGTATCTCTCTCTGCATCTCTCTCTGTATCTATCTCAGTAACTCTCTCTGTATCTAGCTCTGTATCTCTCTCTGTATTTCTCTCCGTATCTCTCTCTCTCTATTCCTCTCTCTCTTTCTCTCTATGTATCTCTCTCTCTCTCCCTGTTTCTCTCTCTGTGTCTCTTTTTCTCTGTATCTCTCTCTGTATCGTTCTATGTATCTCCATCTGTATTTCTCTCGGTATCGCCCTCTGCATCTCTCTCTGCACCTGTCTCTGTATTTCTCTCTGTATCTCTCTCTGTATCTCTCCCAGTATCGCTCTCTCTCTCTCTCCCTCTCTCTCTCACTCTGTATCTCTCTTTCTCTCTGTATCTCTCTCTGTATCTCTCTATGTATCTCTGTCTATCTCTCCCTGTACCTGTCTCCGTATCTCTCTCTGTATCTTTCTCTGTATCTCTCTCTCTCAGTATCTCTCTCTGTATCTCTCTCTGTAACTCTCTCTCTTAGTATCTCTCTCTGCATCTCTCTCTGCATCACTCTCTGCATCTCTATCTGTGTTTCTCTCTGATTCTCTCTCTCTCGATCTGTATCTCTCTTTCTCTCTGAATCTCCCTCTGTATCTCTCTCTGTATCTCTCTCTGCATCTCTCCCTGTACATCTCCCTGTATCTCTCTCTGTATCTCTCTCCCTGTATCTCTCTCTGTATCTCTCTCTGTATCTGTCTCTGTATCTCTCTCTCTGTATCTCTCTCTCTGTATCTCTCTCTGTATCTCTCCCTGTATCTCTCTCTGCATCTCTCTCTGCATCACTCTCTGTGTCTCTCTCTGTATCTCTCTCTATCTCTCTCTGTATCTCTCTTTCTCTCTGTATCTCTCTCTGCATCTCACTCTGTATCTCTCTGCGTATCTCTCTCTGTATCTCTCTCTGCATCTGTCTCTGCATCTCTCTCTGTATCTCTCTCTGTATCGCTCTCTGTATCTATGTCTTTCTCCCTCTGTATCTCTCTCCGTATCTCTCTCTGTATCTCTCTCTGCATCTCTATCTGTATCTCTCAATGCATCTCTCTCTCTGCATCTCTCTCCCTGTATCTGGCTCTCTGTATCTCTCTTTGTATCTTTCTCTGCATCTCTCACTGGATCACGCACTGCGTCTCTCTCTGTACCTCTTTGTATCTCTCTCTGTATCTCTTTCTCTCTGTACCTCTCTCTGTATCTCTCTCTGCATTTCTCTCTGCATCTCTCTCTGTGTCTCTCTCCGTATCTCTCTCTCTCTCCCTCTGTATCTATCTTTCTATCTGTATCTCTCTCTGCATCTCTCTGTGTATCTCTCTCCGTATCTCTCTCAGTATCTCTCTCTGCATCGCTCTCTGCATCTCTCTCTGTATCTTTCTCTGTATCTCTCTTTGCATCTCTCTCTGTATCTCTCAATGCATCTCTCTCTCTGTATCTCTCTCTCTCTATCTCTCTATGTATCTCTTTCACTCTGTATCTCTCTCTGCATCTCTCTCCCTGTATCTGGTTCTCTGTATCTCTCTTTGTATCTTTCTCTGTATCTCTCACTGGATCTCGCACTGCGTCTCTCTCTGTACCTCTTAGTATCTCTCTCTGTATCTCTTTCTCTCTGTACCTCTCTCTGTAACCCGCTCTGTATCTCGCTCTGTATCTCTCTCTGTATCTCTCTCTCTGCATCTCTCTCTGTATCTCTCTTTGTATCTTTCTCTGTATCTCTCACTGGATCACGCACTGCGTCTCTCTCTGTACCTCTTTGTATCTCTCTCTGTATCTCTTTCTCTCTGTACCTCTCTCTGTATCTCTCTCTGTACCTCTCTCTGTATCTCTCTCTGCATTTCTCTCTGCATCTCTCTCTGTGTCTCTCTCCGTATCTCTCTCTCTCTCCCTCTGTATCTATCTTTCTATCTGTATCTCTCTCTGCATCTCTCTCTGTATCTCTCTCCGTATCTCTCTCTGTATCTCTCTCTGCATCGCTCTCTGCATCTCTGTCTGTATCTCTCTCTGTATCTCTCTCTGTATCTCTCTCTGCATCTCTCCCTGTATCTCTCTCTGCATCTCTTTCCCTGTATCTGGCTCCCTGTATCTCGCTTTGTATCTTTCTCTGTATCTCTCACTGGATCTCGCACTGCGTCTCTCTCTGTACCTCTTTGTATCTCTCTCTGTATCTCGTTCTCTCTGTACCTCTTTGTATCACTCTCTGTATCTCTTTCTCTCTGTACCTCTCTCTGTATCGCTCTCTGCATTTCTATCACTGCATCTCTCTCTGTATCTATCTTTGTAACTTTCTCTGTATCTCGCTCTGTATCTCTCTCTGTATCTCTCTCTGTATCTCTCTCGCTATCCCTCTCTCTCTATCTCTCTATGTATCTCTCTCTCTCTGTCTCTCTCTCTCTGTATCTCTTTCTCTCTGTATCTCTCTAAGTGTCGCTCTATGTATCTCTCTCTGTATCTCTCTCGGTATCGCCCTCTCCATCTCTCTCTGCATCTGTCTCTGTATCTCTCTCAGTATCTCTCTCTGCATCTCTCTCTGCATCTCTCTCTGTACCTCTCTCTGTATCGCTCTCTGTATCTCTCTCTCTGCATCTCTCTCTGTATCTATCTTTGTAACTCTCTCTGTATCTCGCTCTGTATCTCTCTCTGTATCTCGCTCTGTATCTCTCTCTCTATCTCTCTATTCATCTCTCTCTCTCTGTCTCTCTCTCTGTATCTCTTTCTCTCTGTACCTCTCTCTGTATCGCTCTCTGAATCTCTCTCTCTGCATCTCTCTCTGTATCTCTCTCTGTATCTCTCTCTGTATCTCTCTCTGCATCTCTCTCTGCATCTCTCTCTGCGTCTCTCTCTGTATCTCTCTGTATCTCGCTCTCTCCCTCTGTATCTCTCTTTCTCTCTGTATCTTTTTCTGCTTCTCTCTTCGTATCTCTCTCTGTATCTCTCTCTGTATCTCTCTCTGCATTTCTCTCTGCATCTCTCTCTGTATCTCTCTCTGTATCTCTGTCTCTCTCTCTCTGTACCTCTCTCTGTATCGCTCTCTGCATCTCTCTCTCTGCATCTCTCTCTGTGTCTATCTTTGTAACTCTCTCTGTATCTCGCTCTGTATCTCTCTCTGTATCTCTCTCTGTATCTCTCTCGATATCCCTCTCTCTCTATCTCTCTATGTATCTCTCTCTCTCTCTGTGTCTCTCTCACTGTATCTCTTTCTCTCTGTATCTCTCTCTGTATCGCTCTATGTATCTCTCTCTGTATCTCTCTCGGTATCGCCCTCTACATCTCTCTCTGCATCTGTCTCTGTATCTCTCTCTGCATCTCTCTCTGCATCTCTCTCTGCATCTCTCTCTGTATCTCTCTCTGCATCTCTCTCACTGTATCTCTCTCTGTATCTCTCACTGTATCACGCACTGCGTCTCTCTCTGTACCTCTTTGTATATCTCTCTGTATCTCTTTATCTCTGTACCTCTCTCTGTGTCGCTCTCTGTATCTCTCTCTGCATCTCTCTCTGTATCTATCTCAGTAACTCTCTCTGTATCTAGCTCTGTATCTCTCTCTGTATTTCTCTCCGTATCTCTCTCTCTCTATCCCTCTCTCTCTTTCTCTCTATGTATCTCTCTCTCTCTCCCTGTTTCTCTCTCTGTATCTCTTTTTCTCTGTATCTCTCTCTGTATCGCTCTATGTATCTCCATCTGTATTTCTCTCGGTATCGCCCTCTGCATCTCTCTCTGCACCTGTCTCTGTATTTCTCTCTGTATCTCTCTCTGTATCTCTCCCAGTATCGCTCTCTCTCTCTCTCCCTCTCTCTCTCACTCTGTATCTCTCTTTCTCTCTGTATCTCTCTCTGTATCTCTCTATGTATCTCTGTCTATCTCTCCCTGTACCTGTCTCCGTATCTCTCTCTGTATCTTTCTCTGTATCTCTCTCTCTCAGTATCTCTCTCTGTATCTCTCTCTGTATCTCTCTCTCTCAGTATCTCTCTCTGCATCTCTCTCTGCATCACTCTCTGCATCTCTATCTGTGTTTCTCTCTGATTCTCTCTCTCTCGATCTGTATCTCTCTTTCTCTCTGAATCTCCCTCTGTATCTCTCTCTGTATCTCTCTCTGCATCTCTCCCTGTACATCTCCCTGTATCTCTCTCTGTATCTCTCTCCCTGTATCTCTCTCTGTATCTCTCTCTGTATCTGTCTCTGTATCTCTCTCTCTGTATCTCTCTCCCTGTATCTCTCTCTGCATCTCTCTCTGCATCACTCTCTGTGTCTCTCTCTGTATCTCTCTCTATCTCTCTCTGTATCTCTCTTTCTCTCTGTATCTCTCTCTGCATCTCACTCTGTATCTCTCTGCGTATCTCTCTCTGTATCTCTCTCTGCATCTCTCTCTGCATCTCTCTCTGTATCTCTCTCTGTATCGCTCTCTGTATCTATGTCTTTCTCCCTCTGTATCTCTCTCCGTATCTCTCTCTGTATCTCTCTCTGCATCTCTATCTGTATCTCTCAATGCATCTCTCTCTCTGCATCTCTCTCCCTGTATCTGGCTCTCTGTATCTCTCTTTGTATCTTTCTCTGTATCTCTCACTGGATCACGCACTGCGTCTCTCTCTGTACATCTTTGTATCTCTCTCTGTATCTCTTTCTCTCTGTACCTCTCTCTGTATCTCTCTCTGCATTTCTCTCTGCATCTCTCTCTGTGTCTCTCTCCGTATCTCTCTCTCTCTCCCTCTGTATCTATCTTTCTATCTGTATCTCTCTCTGCATCTCTCTGTGTATCTCTCTCCGGATCTCTCTCAGTATCTCTCTCTGCATCGCTCTCTGCATCTCTCTCTGTATCTTTCTCTGTATCTCTCTTTGCATCTCTCTCTGTATCTCTCAATGCATCTCTCTCTCTGTATCTCTCTCTCTCTATCTCTCTATGTATCTCTTTCACTCTGTATCTCTCTCTGCATCTCTCTCCCTGTATCTGGTTCTCTGTATCTCTCTTTGTATCTTTCTCTGTATCTCTCACTGGATCTCGCACTGCGTCTCTCTCTGTACCTCTTAGTATCTCTCTCTGTATCTCTTTCTCTCTGTACCTCTCTCTGTAACCCGCTCTGTATCTCGCTCTGTATCTCTCTCTGTATCTCTCTCTGCATTTCTCTCTGCATCTCTCTCTCTCTCCCTCTGTATCTATCTTTCTATCTGTATCTCTCTCTGCATCTCTCTCTGTATCTCTCTCCGTATCTCTCTGTGTATCTCTCTCTGTACCTCTCTCTGTATCTCTCTCTGCATTTCTCTCTGCATCTCTCTCTGTGTCTCTCTCCGTATCTCTCTCACTCTCCCTCTGTATCTATCTTTCTATCTGTATCTCTCTCTGCATCTCTCTCTGTATCTCTCTCCGTATCTCTCTCTGTATCTCTCTCTGCATCGCTCTCTGCATCTCTGTCTGTATCTCTCTCTGTATCTCTCTTTGCATCTCTCTCTGTATCTCTCAATGCATCTCTCTCTCTGTATCTCTCTCTCTCTATCTCTCTATCTATCTCTTTCACTCTGAATCTCTCTCTGCATCTCTCTCCCTGTATCTGGTTCTCTGTATCTCTCTTTGTATCTTTCTCTGTATCTCTCACTGGATCTCGCACTGCGTCTCTCTCTGTACCTCTTTGTATATCTCTCTGTATCTCTTTCTCTCTGTACCTCTCTCTGTGTCGCTCTCTGTATCTCTCTCTGCATCTCTCTCTGTATCTATCTCAGTAACTCTCTCTGTATCTAGCTCTGTATCTCTCTCTGTATTTCTCTCCGTATCTCTCTCTCTCTATCCCTCTCTCTCTTTCTCTCTATGTATCTCTCTCTCTCTCCCTGTTTCTCTCTCTGTATCTCTTTTTCTCTGTATCTCTCTCTGTATCGCTCTATGTATCTCCATCTGTATTTCTCTCGGTATCGCCCTCTGCATCTCTCTCTGCACCTGTCTCTGTATTTCTCTCTGTATCTCTCTCTGTATCTCTCCCAGTATCGCTCTCTCTCTCTCTCCCTCTCTCTCTCACTCTGTATCTCTCTTTCTCTCTGTATCTCTCTCTGTATCTCTCTATGTATCTCTGTCTATCTCTCCCTGTACCTGTCTCCGTATCTCTCTCTGTATCTTTCTCTGTATCTCTCTCTCTCAGTATCTCTCTCTATCTCTCTCTGTATCTCTCTCTCTCAGTATCTCTCTCTGCATCTCTCTCTGCATCACTCTCTGCATCTCTATCTGTGTTTCTCTCTGATTCTCTCTCTCTCGATCTGTATCTCTCTTTCTCTCTGAATCTCCCTCTGTATCTCTCTCTGTATCTCTCTCTGCATCTCTCCCTGTACATCTCCCTGTATCTCTCTCTGTATCTCTCTCCCTGTATCTCTCTCTGTATCTCTCTCTGTATCTGTCTCTGTATCTCTCTCTCTGTATCTCTCTCTCTGTATCTCTCTCTGTATCTCTCCCTGTATCTCTCTCTGCATCTCTCTCTGCATCACTCTCTGTGTCTCTCTCTGTATCTCTCTCTATCTCTCTCTGTATCTCTCTTTCTCTCTGTATCTCTCTCTGCATCTCACTCTGTATCTCTCTGCGTATCTCTCTCTGTATCTCTCTCTGCATCTCTCTCTGCATCTCTCTCTGTATATCTCTCTGTATCTCTCTCTGTATCTCTCTCTGCATTTCTCTCTGTATCTCTCTCTGTATCTCTCTCTGTATCTCTGTCTTCCTCTCTCTGTATCTCTCTCTTTATCTCTCTGTGTATCTCTGTCTATCTCTCTCTGTATCTCTCTCTGGATCTCTCCCTGTACATCTCTCTGTATCTCTCTCTGTATCTATCTCTGTATCTATCTCTATGTATCTCTCTCTGTATCTCTCTCTGCATCTCTCTCACTGCATCTCTCTCTGTCTCTCTCGCTGCATCTCTCTCTGTATCTCAAACTGTATCTCTCTCTGTATCTCTCTCTGTACCACTCTCTGTCTCTCACTCTGTCTCTCTCTCTGTATCTCTCTCTGTATCTCTCTCTGTATCGCTCTCTCTCTCTCGCTGTATCTTTCTTTCTCTCTGTATCTCTCTCTGTATCTCTCTGTGTATCTCTGCCTATCTCTCTCTGTATCTCTCTCTGGATCTCTCCCTGTACATCTCTCTGTATCTCTCTCTGTATCTATCTCTGTATCTATCTCTATGTATCTCTCTCTGTATCTCTCTCTGTATCTCTCTCCGTATCTCTCTCCGTATCTCTCTCTGTATCTCACTCTGTATCTCTCTCTGCATCTCTCTCTGCATCTCTCTCTGTGTTTCTCTCTGTATCTCTCTACCTCTCTCTGTATCTCTCTCTCTGCATCTCTCTCTGTATCTATCTTTGTAACTCTCTCTGTATCTCGCTCTCTATCTCTCTCTGTATCTCGCTCTGTATCTCTCTCTCTATCCCTCTCTCTCTATCTCTATATGTATCTCTCTCTCTCTCTCTCTGTCTCTCTCTCTGTATCTCTTTCTCTCTGTATCTCTCTCTGCATCGCTCTATGTATCTCTCTCTGTATCTCTCTCGGTATCGCCCTCTACATCTCTCTCTGCATCTCTCTCTGCATCTATCTCCGTACCTCTCTCTGTATCGCTCATTGTATCTCTCTCTCTCTGCATCTCTCTCTGTATCTAACTTTGTAACTCTCTCTGTATCTCGCTCTCTATCTCTCTCTGTATCTCGCTCTGTATCTCGAAGTATCTCGCTCTCTATCTTTCTCTATATCTCGCTGATTATCACTCTTTGTAGCTATCTCTATATCTATCTCTCTATCTTTCTCTATCTCTCTCTCTGTATCTCTCTCTGTATCTCTCGCTGTATCTCTCGCTGTATCTCTCTCTGCATCTCTCTCACTGCATCTCTCTCTGTCTCTCTCGCTGCATCTCTCTCTGTATCTCAAACTGTATCTCTCTCTGTATCTCTCTCTGTACCACTCTCTGTCTCTCTCTCTGTCTCTCTCTCTGTATCTCTCTCTGTATCTCACTCTGTATCGCTCTCTCTCTCGCTGTATCTTTCTTTCTCTCTGTATCTCTCTCTGTATCTCTCTGTGTATCTCTGTCTATCTCTCTCTGTATCTCTCTCTGGATCTCTCCCTGTACATCTCTCTGTATCTCTCTCTGTATCTATCTCTGTATCTATCTCTATGTATCTCTCTCTGTATCTCTCTCCGTATCTCTCTCCGTATCTCTCTCTGTATCTCACTCTGTATCTCTCTCTGCATCTCTCTCTGCATCTCACTCTGTGTTTCTCTCTGTATCTCTCTACCTCCCTCTGTATCTCTCTTTCTCTCTGTATCTCTCTCTGCATCTCTCTCTGTATATCTCTCTGTATCTCTCTCTGTATCTCTCTCTGCATTTCTCTCTGTATCTCTCTCTGTATCTCTCTCTGTATCTCTCTCTCTCTCTCTGTATCTCTCTTTCTCTCTGTATCTCTCTCTGCATCTCTCTCTGTATATCTCTCTGTATCTCTCTCTGTATCTCTCTCTGCATTTCTCTCTGTATCTCTCTCTGTATCTCTCTCTGTATCTCTGTCTTTCTCTCTCTGTATCTCTCTCTTTATCTCTCTGTGTATCTCTGTCTATCTCTCTCTGTATCTCTCTCTGGATCTCTCCCTGTACATCTCTCTGTATCTATCTCTGTATCTATCTCTGTATCTATCTCTATGTATCTCTCTCTGTATCTCTCTCTGCATCTCTCTGACTGCATCTCTCTCTGTCTCTCTCGCTGCATCTCTCTCTGTATCTCAAACTGTATCTCTCTCTGTATCTCTCTCTGTACCACTCTCTGTCTCTCACTCTGTCTCTCTCTCTGTATCTCTCTCTGTATCTCTCTCTTTATCGCTCTCTCTCTCTCGCTGTATCTTTCTTTTTCTCTGTATCTCTCTCTGTATCCCTCTGTGTATCTCTGTCTATCTCTCTCTGTATCTCTCTCTGGATCTCTCCCTGTACATCTCTCTGTATCTCTCTCTGTATCTATCTCTGTATCTATCTCTATGTATCTCTCTCTGTATCTCTCTCTGTATCTCTCTCCGTATCTCTCTCCGTATCTCTCTCTGTATCTCACTCTGTATCTCTCTCTGCATCTCTCTCTGCATCTCTCTCTGTGTTTCTCTCTGTATCTCTCTACCTCCCTCTGTATCTCTCTTTCTCTCTGTATCTTCCTCTGTATCTCTCTCTGTATCTCTCTCTCTCCCTCTGTATCTCTCTTTCTCTCTGTATCTCTCTCTGCATCTCTCTCTGTATATCTCTCTGTATCTCTCTCTGTATCTCTCTCTGCATTTCTCTCTGTATCTCTCTCTGTATCTCTCTCTGTATCTCTGTCTTTCTCTCTCTGTATCTCTCTCTGTATCTCTCTGTGTATCTCTGTCTATCTCTCTCTGTATCTCTCTCTGGATCTCTCCCTGTACATCTCTCTGTATCTCTCTCTGTATCTATCGCTGTATCTATCTCTATGTATCTCTCTCTGTATCTCTCTCTGCATCTCTCTCACTGCATCTCTCTCTGACTCTCTCGCTGCATCTCTCTCTGTATCTCAAACTGTATCTCTCTCTGTATCTCTCTCTGTACCACTCTCTGTCTCTCTCTCTGTCTCTCTCTCTGTATCTCTCTCTGTATCGCTCTCACTCTCTCTCGCTGTATCTTTCTTTCTCTCTGTATCTCTCTCTGTATCTCTCTGTGTATCTCTGTCTATCTCTCTCTGTATCTCTCTCTGGATCTCTCCCTGTACATCTCTCTGTATCTCTCTCTGTATCTATCTCTGTATCTATCTCTATGTATCTCTCTCTGTATCTCTCTCTGTATCTCTCTCCGTATCTCTCTCCGTATCTCTCTCTGTATCTCGCTCTGTATCTCTCTCAGCATCTCTCTCTGCATCTCTCTCTGTGTTTCTCTCTGTATCTCTCTACCTCCCTCTGTATCTCTCTTTCTCTCTGTATCTTCCTCTGTATCTCTCTCTGTATCTCTCTCTCTCCCTCTGTATCTCTCTTTCTCTCTGTATCTCTCTGCATCTCTCTCTGTATATCTCTCTGTATCTCTCTCTGTATCTCTCTCTGCATTTCTCTCTGTATCTCTCTCTGTATCTCTCTGTAGCTCCCTCTCTCCCTCTGTATCTCTCTTTCTTTCTGTATCTCTTTCTGCATCTCTCTCCGTATCTCTCTCTGTATCTCTCTCTGTATCTCTCTCTGCATCTCTCTCTGTATCTCTCTCTGTATCTCTGTCTTTCTCTCTCTGTATCTCTCCCTGTATCTCTCTCTGCATCTCTCTCTCTGTATCTGGCTCCCTGTATCTCGCTTTGTAACTTTCTCTGTATCTCTCACTGGAACTCGCACTGCGTCTCTCTCTGTACCTCTTTGTATCTCTCTCTGTACCTGGTTCTCTCTGTACCTCTTTGTATCACTCTCTGTATCTCTTTCTCTCTACACCTCTCTCTGTATCGCTCTCTGCATCTCTCTCTCTGCATCTTTCTCTTTATCTATCTTTGTAACTCTCTCTGTATCTCGCTCTGTACCTCTCTCTGTATCTCTCTCCGTACCTCTCTCTGTATCGCTCTCTGTATCTCTCTCTCTGCATCTCTCTCTGTATCTATCTTTGTAACTCTCTCTGTATCTCTCTCTGTATCTCTCGCTGTATCTCTCGCTGTATCTCTCTCTGCATATCTCTCACTGCATCTCTCTCTGTCTCTCTCGCTGCATCTCTCTCTGTATCTCAAACTGTATCTCTCTCTGTATCTCTCTCTGTACCACTCTCTGTCTCTCTCTCTGTCTCTCTCTCTGTATCTCTCTCTGTATCTCTCTCTGTATCGCTCTCTCTCTCGCTGTATCTTTCTTTCTCTCTGTATCTCTCTCTGTATCTCTCTGTTTATCTCTGTCTATCTCTCTCTGTATCTCTCTCTGGATCTCTCCCTGTACATCTCTCTGTATCTCTCTCTGTATCTATCTCTGTATGTATCTCTATGTATCTCTCTCTGTATCTCTCTCCGTATCTCTCTCCGTATCTCTCTCTGTATCTCACTCTGTATCTCTCTCTGCATCTCTCTCTGCATCTCTCTCTGTGTTTCTCTCTGTATCTCTCTACCTCCCTCTGTATCTCTCTTTCTCTCTGTATCTTCCTCTGTATCTCTCTCTGTATCTCTCTCTCTCTCTCTGTATCTCTCTTTCTCTCTGTATCTCTCTCTGCATTTCTCTCTGTATATCTCTCTGTATCTCTCTCTGTATCTCTCTCTGCATTTCTCTCTGTATCTCTCTCTGTATCTCTCTCTGTATCTCTGTCTTTCTCTCTCTGTATCTCTCTCTTTATCTCTCTGTGTATCTCTGTCTATCTCTCTCTGTATCTCTCTCTGGATCTCTCCCTGTACATCTCTCTGTATCTCTCTCTGTATCTATCTCTGTATCTATCTCTATGTATCTCTCTCTGTATCTCTCTCTGCATCTCTCTCACTGCATCTCTCTCTGTCTCTCTCGCTGCATCTCTCTCTGTATCTCAAACTGTATCTCTCTCTGTATCTCTCTCTGTACCACTCTCTGTCTCTCACTCTGTCTCTCTCTCTGTATCTCTCTCTGTATCTCTCTCTGTATCGCTCTCTCTCTCTCGCTGTATCTTTCTTTCTCTCTGTATCTCTCTCTGTATCTCTCTGTGTATCTATGCCTATCTCTCTCTGTATCTCTCTCTGGATCTCTCCCTGTACATCTCTCTGTATCTCTCTCTGTATCTATCTCTGTATCTATCTCTCTGTATCTCTCTCTGTATCTCTCTCTGTATCTCTCTCCGTATCTCTCTCCGTATCTCTCTCTGTATCTCACTCTGTATCTCTCTCTGCATCTCTCTCTGCATCTCTCTCTGTGTTTCTCTCTGTATCTCTCTACCTCTCTCTGTATCTCTCTCTCTGCATCTCTCTCTGTATCTATCTTTGTAACTCTCTCTGTATCTCGCTCTCTATCTCTCTCTGTATCTCGCTCTGTATCTCTCTCTCTATCCCTCTCTCTCTATCTCTATATGTATCTCTCTCTCTCTCTCTCTGTCTCTCTCTCTGTATCTCTTTCTCTCTGTATCTCTCTCTGCATCGCTCTATGTATCTCTCTCTGTATCTCTCTCGGTATCGCCCTCTACATCTCTCTCTGCATCTCTCTCTGCATCTATCTCCGTACCTCTCTCTGTATCGCTCATTGTATCTCTCTCTCTCTGCATCTCTCTCTGTATCTAACTTTGTAACTCTCTCTGTATCTCGCTCTCTATCTCTCTCTGTATCTCGCTCTGTATCTCTCTCTCTATCCCTCTCTCTCTACCTCTATATGTATCTCTCTCTCTCTCTGTCTCTCTCTCTGTATCTCTTTCTCTCTGTACCTCTCTCTGTATCGCTCTCTGTATCTCTCTCTCTGCCTCTCTCTCTGTATCTCTCTCTGTATCTCTCTCTGTATCTCTCTCTGCATCTCTCTCTGCATCTCTCTCTGCGTCTCTCTCTGTATCTCTCTGTATTTCTCTCTCTCCCTCTGTATCTCTCTTTCTCTCTGTATCTCTGTCTGCATCTCTCTCCGTATCTCTCTCTGTATCTCTCTCTGTATCTCTCTCTGCATCTCTCTCTGTATCTCTCTCTGCATCTCTCTCTGCATCTCTCTCTGCGTCTCTCTCTGTATCTCTCTGTATCTCTCTCTCTCCCTCTGTATCTCTCTTTCTCTCTGTATCTCTTTCTGCATCTCTCTCCGTATCTCTCTCTGTATCTCTCTCTGTATCTCTCTCTGCATCTCTCCCTGTATCTCTCTCTGCATCTCTTTCCCTATATCTGGCTCCCTGTATCTCGCTTTGTATCTTTCTCTGTATCTCTCACTGGATCTCGCACTGCGTCTCTCTCTGTACCTCTTTGTATCTCTCTCTGTATCTCGTTCTCTCTGTACCTCTTTGTATCACTCTCTGTATCTCTTTCTCTCTGTACCTCTCTCTGTATCGCTCTCTGCATTTCTATCACTGCATCTCTCTCTGTATCTATCTTTGTAACTCTCTCTGTATCTCGCTCTGTATCTCTCTCTGTATCTCTCTCTGTATCTCTCTCGCTATCCCTCTCTCTCTATCTCTCTATGTATCTCTCTCTCTCTGTCTCTCTCTCTCTGTATCTCTTTCTCTCTGTATCTCTCTAAGTGTCGCTCTATGTATCTCTCTCTGTATCTCTCTCGGTATCGCCCTCTCCATCTCTCTCTGCATCTGTCTCTGTATCTCTCTCAGTATCTCTCTCTGCATCTCTCTCTGCATCTCTCTCTGTACCTCTCTCTGTATCGCTCTCTGTATCTCTCTCTCTGCATCTCTCTCTGTATCTATCTTTGTAACTCTCTCTGTATCTCGCTCTGTATCTCTCTCTGTATCTCGCTCTGTATCTCTCTCTCTATCTCTCTATGCATCTCTCTCTCTCTGTCTCTCTCTCTGTATCTCTTTCTCTCTGTACCTCTCTCTGTATCGCTCTCTGAATCTCTCTCTCTGCATCTCTCTCTGTATCTCTCTCTGTATCTCTCTCTGTATCTCTCTCTGCATCTCTCTCTGCATCTCTCTCTGCGTCTCTCTCTGTATCTCTCTGTATCTCGCTCTCTCCCTCTGTATCTCTCTTTCTCTAAGTATCTCTTTCTGCATCTCTCTTCGTATCTCTCTCTGTATCTCTCTCTGTATCTCTCTCTGCATCTCTCTCTGTATCTCTCTCTGTATCTCTCTCTGTATCTCTGTCTCTCTCTCTCTGTACCTCTCTCTGTATCGCTCTCTGCATCTCTCTCTCTGCATCTCTCTCTGTGTCTATCTTTGTAACTCTCTCTGTATCTCGCTCTGTATCTCTCTCTGTATCTCTCTCTGTATCTCTCTCGATATCCCTCTCTCTCTATCTCTCTATGTATCTCTCTCTCTCTCTGTGTCTCTCTCACTGTATCTCTTTCTCTCTGTATCTCTCTCTGTATCGCTCTATGTATCTCTCTCTGTATCTCTCTCGGTATCGCCCTCTACATCTCTCTCTGCATCTGTCTCTGTATCTCTCTCTGCATCTCTCTCTGCATCTCTCTCTGCATCTCTCTCTGTATCTCTCTCTGCATCTCTCTCACTGTATCTCTCTCTGTATCTCTCACTGTATCACGCACTGCGTCTCTCTCTGTACCTCTTTGTATATCTCTCTGTATCTCTTTCTCTCTGTACCTCTCTCTGTGTCGCTCTCTGTATCTCTCTCTGCATCTCTCTCTGTATCTATCTCAGTAACTCTCTCTGTATCTAGCTCTGTATCTCTCTCTGTATTTCTCTCCGTATCTCTCTCTCTCTATCCCTCTCTCTCTTTCTCTCTATGTATCTCTCTCTCTCTCCCTGTTTCTCTCTCTGTATCTCTTTTTCTCTGTATCTCTCTCTGTATCGCTCTATGTATCTCCATCTGTATTTCTCTCGGTATCGCCCTCTGCATCTCTCTCTGCACCTGTCTCTGTATTTCTCTCTGTATCTCTCTCTGTATCTCTCCCAGTATCGCTCTCTCTCTCTCTCCCTCTCTCTCTCACTCTGTATCTCTCTTTCTCTCTGTATCTCTCTCTGTATCTCTCTATGTATCTCTGTCTATCTCTCCCTGTACCTGTCTCCGTATCTCTCTCTGTATCTTTCTCTGTATCTCTCTCTCTCAGTATCTCTCTCTGTATCTCTCTCTGTATCTCTCTCTCTCAGTATCTCTCTCTGCATCTCTCTCTGCATCACTCTCTGCATCTCTATCTGTGTTTCTCTCTGATTCTCTCTCTCTCGATCTGTATCTCTCTTTCTCTCTGAATCTCCCTCTGTATCTCTCTCTGTATCTCTCTCTGCATCTCTCCCTGTACATCTCCCTGTATCTCTCTCTGTATCTCTCTCCCTGTATCTCTCTCTGTATCTCTCTCTGTATCTGTCTCTGTATCTCTCTCTCTGTATCTCTCTCTCTGTATCTCTCTCTGTATCTCTCCCTGTATCTCTCTCTGCATCTCTCTCTGCATCACTCTCTGTGTCTCTCTCTGTATCTCTCTCTATCTCTCTCTGTATCTCTCTTTCTCTCTGTATCTCTCTCTGCATCTCACTCTGTATCTCTCTGCGTATCTCTCTCTGTATCTCTCTCTGCATCTCTCTCTGCATCTCTCTCTGTATCTCTCTCTGTATCGCTCTCTGTATCTATGTCTTTCTCCCTCTGTATCTCTCTCCGTATCTCTCTCTGTATCTCTCTCTGCATCTCTATCTGTATCTCTCAATGCATCTCTCTCTCTGCATCTCTCTCCCTGTATCTGGCTCTCTGTATCTCTCTTTGTATCTTTCTCTGTATCTCTCACTGGATCACGCACTGCGTCTCTCTCTGTACCTCTTTGTATCTCTCTCTGTATCTCTTTCTCTCTGTACCTCTCTCTGTATCTCTCTCTGCATTTCTCTCTGCATCTCTCTCTGTGTCTCTCTCCGTATCTCTCTCTCTCTCCCTCTGTATCTATCTTTCTATCTGTATCTCTCTCTGCATCTCTCTGTGTATCTCTCTCCGTATCTCTCTCAGTATCTCTCTCTGCATCGCTCTCTGCATCTCTCTCTGTATCTTTCTCTGTATCTCTCTTTGCATCCCTCTCTGTATCTCTCAATGCATCTCTCTCTCTGTATCTCTCTCTCTCTATCTCTCTATGTATCTCTTTCACTCTGTATCTCTCTCTGCATCTCTCTCCCTGTATCTGGTTCTCTGTATCTCTCTTTGTATCTTTCTCTGTATCTCTCACTGGATCTCGCACTGCTTCTCTCTCTGTACCTCTTAGTATCTCTCTCTGTATCTCTTTCTCTCTGTACCTCTCTCTGTAACCCGCTCTGTATCTCGCTCTGTATCTCTCTCTGTATCCCTCTCTCAGCATCTCTCTCTGTATCTCTCTTTGTATCTTTCTCTGTATCTCTCACTGGATCACGCACTGCGTCTCTCTCTGTACCTCTTTGTATCTCTCTCTGTATCTCTTTCTCTCTGTACCTCTCTCTGTATCTCTCTCTGTACCTCTCTCTGTATCTCTCTCTGCATTTCTCTCTGCATCTCTCTCTGTGTCTCTCTCCGTATCTCTCTCTCTCTCCCTCTGTATCTATCTTTCTATCTGTATCTCTCTCTGCATCTCTCTCTGTATCTCTCTCCGTATCTCTCTCTGTATCTCTCTCTGCATCGCTCTCTGCATCTCTGTCTGTATCTCTCTCTGTATCTCTCTTTGCATCTCTCTCTGTATCTCTCAATGCATCTCTCTCTCTGTATCTCTCTCTCTCTATCTCTCTATGTATCTCTTTCACTCTGTATCTCTCTCTGCATCTCTCTCCCTGTATCTGGTTCTCTGTATCTCTCTTTGTATCTTTCTCTGTATCTCTCACTGGATCTCGCACTGCGTCTCTCTCTGTACCTCTTTGTATATCTCTCTGTATCTCTTTCTCTCTGTACCTCTCTCTGTGTCGCTCTCTGTATCTCTCTCTGCATCTCTCTCTGTATCTATCTCAGTAACTCTCTCTGTATCTAGCTCTGTATCTCTCTCTGTATTTCTCTCCGTATCTCTCTCTCTCTATCCCTCTCTCTCTTTCTCTCTATGTATCTCTCTCTCTCTCCCTGTTTCTCTCTCTGTATCTCTTTTTCTCTGTATCTCTCTCTGTATCGTTCTATGTATCTCCATCTGTATTTCTCTCGGTATCGCCCTCTGCATCTCTCTCTGCACCTGTCTCTGTATTTCTCTCTGTATCTCTCTCTGTATCTCTCCCAGTATCGCTCTCTCTCTCTCTCCCTCTCTCTCTCACTCTGTATCTCTCTTTCTCTCTGTATCTCTCTCTGTATCTCTCTATGTATCTCTGTCTATCTCTCCCTGTACCTGTCTCCGTATCTCTCTCTGTATCTTTCTCTGTATCTCTCTCTCTCAGTATCTCTCTCTGTATCTCTCTCTGTATCTCTCTCTCTCAGTATCTCTCTCTGCATCTCTCTCTGCATCACTCTCTGCATCTCTATCTGTGTTTCTCTCTGATTCTCTCTCTCTCGATCTGTATCTCTCTTTCTCTCTGAATCTCCCTCTGTATCTCTCTCTGTATCTCTCTCTGCATCTCTCCCTGTACATCTCCCTGTATCTCTCTCTGTATCTCTCTCCCTGTATCTCTCTCTGTATCTCTCTCTGTATCTGTCTCTGTATCTCTCTCTCTGTATCTCTCTCTCTGTATCTCTCTCTGTATCTCTCCCTGTATCTCTCTCTGCATCTCTCTCTGCATCACTCTCTGTGTCTCTCTCTGTATCTCTCTCTATCTCTCTCTGTATCTCTCTTTCTCTCTGTATCTCTCTCTGCATCTCACTCTGTATCTCTCTGCGTATCTCTCTCTGTATCTCTCTCTGCATCTCTCTCTGCATCTCTCTCTGTATCTCTCTCTGTATCGCTCTCTGTATCTATGTCTTTCTCCCTCTGTATCTCTCTCCGTATCTCTCTCTGTATCTCTCTCTGCATCTCTATCTGTATCTCTCAATGCATCTCTCTCTCTGCATCTCTCTCCCTGTATCTGGCTCTCTGTATCTCTCTTTGTATCTTTCTCTGTATCTCTCACTGGATCACGCACTGCGTCTCTCTCTGTACCTCTTTGTATCTCTCTCTGTATCTCTTTCTCTCTGTACCTCTCTCTGTATCTCTCTCTGCATTTCTCTCTGCATCTCTCTCTGTGTCTCTCTCCGTATCTCTCTCTCTCTCCCTCTGTATCTATCTTTCTATCTGTATCTCTCTCTGCATCTCTCTGTGTATCTCTCTCCGTATCTCTCTCAGTATCTCTCTCTGCATCGCTCTCTGCATCTCTCTCTGTATCTTTCTCTGTATCTCTCTTTGCATCCCTCTCTGTATCTCTCAATGCATCTCTCTCTCTGTATCTCTCTCTCTCTATCTCTCTATGTATCTCTTTCACTCTGTATCTCTCTCTGCATCTCTCTCCCTGTATCTGGTTCTCTGTATCTCTCTTTGTATCTTTCTCTGTATCTCTCACTGGATCTCGCACTGCGTCTCTCTCTGTACCTCTTAGTATCTCTCTCTGTATCTCTTTCTCTCTGTACCTCTCTCTGTAACCCGCTCTGTATCTCGCTCTGTATCTCTCTCTGTATCCCTCTCTCAGCATCTCTCTCTGTATCTCTCTTTGTATCTTTCTCTGTATCTCTCACTGGATCACGCACTGCGTCTCTCTCTGTACCTCTTTGTATCTCTCTCTGTATCTCTTTCTCTCTGTACCTCTCTCTGTATCTCTCTCTGTACCTCTCTCTGTATCTCTCTCTGCATTTCTCTCTGCATCTCTCTCTGTGTCTCTCTCCGTATCTCTCTCTCTCTCCCTCTGTATCTATCTTTCTATCTGTATCTCTCTCTGCATCTCTCTCTGTATCTCTCTCCGTATCTCTCTCTGTATCTCTCTCTGCATCGCTCTCTGCATCTCTGTCTGTATCTCTCTCTGTATCTCTCTTTGCATCTCTCTCTGTATCTCTCAATGCATCTCTCTCTCTGTATCTCTCTCTCTCTATCTCTCTATGTATCTCTTTCACTCTGTATCTCTCTCTGCATCTCTCTCCCTGTATCTGGTTCTCTGTATCTCTCTTTGTATCTTTCTCTGTATCTCTCACTGGATCTCGCACTGCGTCTCTCTCTGTACCTCTTTGTATATCTCTCTGTATCTCTTTCTCTCTGTACCTCTCTCTGTGTCGCTCTCTGTATCTCTCTCTGCATCTCTCTCTGTATCTATCTCAGTAACTCTCTCTGTATCTAGCTCTGTATCTCTCTCTGTATTTCTCTCCGTATCTCTCTCTCTCTATCCCTCTCTCTCTTTCTCTCTATGTATCTCTCTCTCTCTCCCTGTTTCTCTCTCTGTATCTCTTTTTCTCTGTATCTCTCTCTGTATCGTTCTATGTATCTCCATCTGTATTTCTCTCGGTATCGCCCTCTGCATCTCTCTCTGCACCTGTCTCTGTATTTCTCTCTGTATCTCTCTCTGTATCTCTCCCAGTATCGCTCTCTCTCTCTCTCCCTCTCTCTCTCACTCTGTATCTCTCTTTCTCTCTGTATCTCTCTCTGTATCTCTCTATGTATCTCTGTCTATCTCTCCCTGTACCTGTCTCCGTATCTCTCTCTGTATCTTTCTCTGTATCTCTCTCAGTATCTCTCTCTGTATCTCTCTCTGTAACTCTCTCTCTTAGTATCTCTCTCTGCATCTCTCTCTGCATCACTCTCTGCATCTCTATCTGTGTTTCTCTCTGATTCTCTCTCTCTCGATCTGTATCTCTCTTTCTCTCTGAATCTCCCTCTGTATCTCTCTCTGTATCTCTCTCTGCATCTCTCCCTGTACATCTCCCTGTATCTCTCTCTGTATCTCTCTCCCTGTATCTCTCTCTGTATCTCTCTCTGTATCTGTCTCTGTATCTCTCTCTCTGTATCTCTCTCTCTGTATCTCTCTCTGTATCTCTCCCTGTATCTCTCTCTGCATCTCTCTCTGCATCACTCTCTGTGTCTCTCTCTGTATCTCTCTCTATCTCTCTCTGTATCTCTCTTTCTCTCTGTATCTCTCTCTGCATCTCACTCTGTATCTCTCTGCGTATCTCTCTCTGTATCTCTCTCTGCATCTGTCTCTGCATCTCTCTCTGTATCTCTCTCTGTATCGCTCTCTGTATCTATGTCTTTCTCCCTCTGTATCTCTCTCCGTATCTCTCTCTGTATCTCTCTCTGCATCTCTATCTGTATCTCTCAATGCATCTCTCTCTCTGCATCTCTCTCCCTGTATCTGGCTCTCTGTATCTCTCTTTGTATCTTTCTCTGTATCTCTCACTGGATCACGCACTGCGTCTCTCTCTGTACCTCTTTGTATCTCTCTCTGTATCTCTTTCTCTCTGTACCTCTCTCTGTATCTCTCTCTGCATTTCTCTCTGCATCTCTCTCTGTGTCTCTCTCCGTATCTCTCTCTCTCTCCCTCTGTATCTATCTTTCTATCTGTATCTCTCTCTGCATCTCTCTGTGTATCTCTCTCCGTATCTCTCTCAGTATCTCTCTCTGCATCGCTCTCTGCATCTCTCTCTGTATCTTTCTCTGTATCTCTCTTTGCATCTCTCTCTGTATCTCTCAATGCATCTCTCTCTCTGTATCTCTCTCTCTGTATCTCTCTATGTATCTCTTTCACTCTGTATCTCTCTCTGCATCTCTCTCCCTGTATCTGGTTCTCTGTATCTCTCTTTGTATCTTTCTCTGTATCTCTCACTGGATCTCGCACTGCGTCTCTCTCTGTACCTCTTAGTATCTCTCTCTGTATCTCTTTCTCTCTGTACCTCTCTCTGTAACCCGCTCTGTATCTCGCTCTGTATCTCTCTCTGTATCTCTCTCTCTGCATCTCTCTCTGTATCTCTCTTTGTATCTTTCTCTGTATCTCTCACTGGATCACGCACTGCGTCTCTCTCTGTACCTCTTTGTATCTCTCTCTGTATCTCTTTCTCTCTGTACCTCTCTCTGTATCTCTCTCTGTACCTCTCTCTGTATCTCTCTCTGCATTTCTCTCTGCATCTCTCTCTGTGTCTCTCTCCGTATCTCTCTCTCTCTCCCTCTGTATCTATCTTTCTATCTGTATCTCTCTCTGCATCTCTCTCTGTATCTCTCTCCGTATCTCTCTCTGTATCTCTCTCTGCATCGCTCTCTGCATCTCTGTCTGTATCTCTCTCTCTATCTCTCTCTGTATCTCTCTCTGCATCTCTCCCTGTATCTCTCTCTGCATCTCTTTCCCTGTATCTGGCTCCCTATATCTCGCTTTGTATCTTTCACTGTATCTCTCACTGGATCTCGCACTGCGTCTCTCTCTGTACCTCTTTGTATCTCTCTCTGTATCTCGTTCTCTCTGTACCTCTTTGTATCACTCTCTGTATCTCTTTCTCTCTGTACCTCTCTCTGTATCGCTCTCTGCATTTCTATCACTGCATCTCTCTCTGTATCTATCTTTGTAACTCTCTCTGTATCTCGCTCTGTATCTCTCTCTGTATCTCTCTCTGTATCTCTCTCGCTATCCCTCTCTCTCTATCTCTCTATGTATCTCTCTCTCTCTGTCTCTCTCTCTCTGTATCTCTTTCTCTCTGTATCTCTCTAAGTGTCGCTCTATGTATCTCTCTCTGTATCTCTCTCGGTATCGCCCTCTCCATCTCTCTCTGCATCTGTCTCTGTATCTCTCTCAGTATCTCTCTCTGCATCTCTCTCTGCATCTCTCTCTGTACCTCTCTCTGTATCGCTCTCTGTATCTCTCTCTCTGCATCTCTCTCTGTATCTATCTTTGTAACTCTCTCTGTATCTCGCTCTGTATCTCTCTCTGTATCTCGCTCTGTATCTCTCTCTCTATCTCTCTATTCATCTCTCTCTCTCTGTCTCTCTCTCTGTATCTCTTTCCCTCTGTACCTCTCTCTGTATCGCTCTCTGAATCTCTCTCTCTGCATCTCTCTCTGTATCTCTCTCTGTATCTCTCTCTGTATCTCTCTCTGCATCTCTCTCTGCATCTCTCTCTGCGTCTCTCTCTGTATCTCTCTGTATCTCGCTCTCTCCCTCTGTATCTCTCTTTCTCTCTGTATCTTTTTCTGCTTCTCTCTTCGTATCTCTCTCTGTATCTCTCTCTGTATCTCTCTCTGCATCTCTCTCTGTATCTCTCTCTGTATCTCTCTCTGTATCTCTGTCTCTCTCTCTCTGTACCTCTCTCTGTATCGCTCTCTGCATCTCTCTCTCTGCATCTCTCTCTGTGTCTATCTTTGTAACTCTCTCTGTATCTCGCTCTGTATGTCTCTCTGTATCTCTCTCTGTATCTCTCTCGATATCCCTCTCTCTCTATCTCTCTATGTATCTCTCTCTCTCTCTCTGTGTCTCTCTCACTGTATCTCTTTCTCTCTGTATCTCTCTCTGTATCGCTCTATGTATCTCTCTCTGTATCTCTCTCGGTATCGCCCTCTACATCTCTCTCTGCATCTGTCTCTGTATCTCTCTCTGCATCTCTCTCTGTATCCCTCTCTCTGCATCTCTCTCTGCATTTCTCTCTGCATCTCTCTCTCTCTCCCTCTGTATCTATCTTTCTATCTGTATCTCTCTCTGCATCTCTCTCTGTATCTCTCTCCGTATCTCTCTCTGTATCTCTCTCTGTACCTCTCTCTGTATCTCTCTCTGCATTTCTCTCTGCATCTCTCTCTGTGTCTCTCTCCGTATCTCTCTCTCTCTCCCTCTGTATCTATCTTTCTATCTGTATCTCTCTCTGCATCTCTCTCTGTATCTCTCTCCGTATCTCTCTCTGTATCTCTCTCTGCATCGCTCTCTGCATCTCTGTCTGTATCTCTCTCTGTATCTCTCTTTGCATCTCTCTCTGTATCTCTCAATGCATCTCTCTCTCTGTATCTCTCTCTCTCTATCTCTCTATCTATCTCTTTCACTCTGTATCTCTCTCTGCATCTCTCTCCCTGTATCTGGTTCTCTGTATCTCTCTTTGTATCTTTCTCTGTATCTCTCACTGGATCTCGCACTGCGTCTCTCTCTGTACCTCTTTGTATATCTCTCTGTATTTCTTTCTCTCTGTACCTCTCTCTGTGTCGCTCTCTGTATCTCTCTCTGCATCTCTCTCTGTATCTATCTCAGTAACTCTCTCTGTATCTAGCTCTGTATCTCTCTCTGTATTTCTCTCCGTATCTCTCTCTCTCTATCCCTCTCTCTCTTTCTCTCTATGTATCTCTCTCTCTCTCCCTGTTTCTCTCTCTGTATCTCTTTTTCTCTGTATCTCTCTCTGTATCGCTCTATGTATCTCCATCTGTATTTCTCTCGGTATCGCCCTCTGCATCTCTCTCTGCACCTGTCTCTGTATTTCTCTCTGTATCTCTCTCTGTATCTCTCCCAGTATCGCTCTCTCTCTCTCTCCCTCTCTCTCTCACTCTGTATCTCTCTTTCTCTCTGTATCTCTCTCTGTATCTCTCTATGTATCTCTGTCTATCTCTCCCTGTACCTGTCTCCGTATCTCTCTCTGTATCTTTCTCTGTATCTCTCTCTCTCAGTATCTCTCTCTGTATCTCTCTCTGTATCTCGCTCTCTCAGTATCTCTCTCTGCATCTCTCTCTGCATCACTCTCTGCATCTCTATCTGTGTTTCTCTCTGATTCTCTCTCTCTCGATCTGTATCTCTCTTTCTCTCTGAATCTCCCTCTGTATCTCTCTCTGTATCTCTCTCTGCATCTCTCCCTGTACATCTCCCTGTATCTCTCTCTGTATCTCTCTCCCTGTATCTCTCTCTGTATCTCTCTCTGTATCTGTCTCTGTATCTCTCTCTCTGTATCTCTCTCTCTGTATCTCTCTCTGTATCTCTCCCTGTATCTCTCTCTGCATCTCTCTCTGCATCACTCTCTGTGTCTCTCTCTGTATCTCTCTCTATCTCTCTCTGTATCTCTCTTTCTCTCTGTATCTCTCTCTGCATCTCACTCTGTATCTCTCTGCGTATCTCTCTCTGTATCTCTCTCTGCATCTCTCTCTGCATCTCTCTCTGTATCTCTCTCTGTATCGCTCTCTGTATCTATGTCTTTCTCCCTCTGTATCTCTCTCCGTATCTCTCTCTGTATCTCTCTCTGCATCTCTATCTGTATCTCTCAATGCATCTCTCTCTGCATCTCTCTCCCTGTATCTGGCTCTCTGTATCTCTCTTTGTATCTTTCTCTGTATCTCTCACTGGATCACGCACTGCGTCTCTCTCTGTACCTCTTCGTATCTCTCTCTGTATCTCTTTCTCTCTGTACCTCTCTCTGTATCTCTCTCTGCATTTCTCTCTGCATCTCTCTCTGTGTCTCTCTCCGTATCTCTCTCTCTCTCCCTCTGTATCTATCTTTCTATCTGTATCTCTCTCTGCATCTCTCTGTGTATCTCTCTCCGTATCTCTCTCAGTATCTCTCTCTGCATCGCTCTCTGCATCTCTCTCTGTATCTTTCTCTGTATCTCTCTTTGCATCTCTCTCTGTATCTCTCAATGCATCTCTCTCTCTGTATCTCTCTCTCTCTATCTCTCTATGTATCTCTTTCACTCTGTATCTCTCTCTGCATCTCTCTCCCTGTATCTGGTTCTCTGTATCTCTCTTTGTATCTTTCTCTGTATCTCTCACTGGATCTCGCACTGCGTCTCTCTCTGTACCTCTTAGTATCTCTCTCTGTATCTCTTTCTCTCTGTACCTCTCTCTGTAACCCGCTCTGTATCTCGCTCTGTATCTCTCTCTGTATCCCTCTCTCTGCATCTCTCTCTGTATCTCTCTTTGTATCTTTCTCTGTATCTCTCACTGGATCACGCACTGCGTCTCTCTCTGTACCTCTTTGTATCTCTCTCTGTATCTCTTTCTCTCTGTACCTCTCTCTGTATCTCTCTCTGTACCTCTCTCTGTATCTCTCTCTGCATTTCTCTCTGCATCTCTCTCTGTGTCTCTCTCCGTATCTCTCTCTCTCTCCCTCTGTATCTATCTTTCTATCTGTATCTCTCTCTGCATCTCTCTCTGTATCTCTCACCGTATCTCTCTCTGTATCTCTCTCTGCATCGCTCTCTGCATCTCTGTCTGTATCTCTCTCTGTATCTCTCTTTGCATCTCTCTCTGTATCTCTCAATGCATCTCTCTCTCTGTATCTCTCTCTCTCTATCTCTCTATGTATCTCTTTCACTCTGTATCTCTCTCTGCATCTCTCTCCCTGTATCTGGTTCTCTGCATCTCTCTTTGTATCTTTCTCTGTATCTCTCACTGGATCTCGCACTGCGTCTCTCTCTGTACCTCTTAGTATCTCTCTCTGTATCTCTTTCTCTCTGTACCTCTCTCTGTAACTCTCTCTGTATCTCGCTCTATATCTCTCTCTGTATCCCTCTCTCTGCATCTCTCTGTGTATCTCTCTCTGTAACTCTCTCTGTATCTCGCTCTGTACCTCTCTCTGTATCTCTCTCTGTATCTCTCTCGCTATCCCTCTCTCTCTATCTCTCTATGTATCTCTCTCTCTCTGTCTCACTCTCTGTATCTCTTTCTCTCTGTATCGCTCTATGTATCTCTCTCTCTGTATCTCTCTCGGTATCGCCCTCTGCATCTCTCTCTGCATCTGTCTCTGTATCTCTCTCTGCATCTCTCTGTGCGTCGCTCTCTGTATCTCTCTGTATCTCTCTCTCTCCCTCTGTATCTCTCATTCTCTCTGTATCTCGTTCTGCATCTCCCTCTGTATCTCTCTCTGTATCTCCCTCTGCATCTCTCTCTGCATCTCTCTCTGTATCTCTCTCTGTACCTCTCTCTATATCTCTGTCTTTCTCTCTGTATCTCTCTCTGTATCTCTCTCTGCATCTCTCTCCCTGTATCTGGCTCTCTGTATCTCGCGTTGTATCTTTCTCTGTATCTCTCTCTGTATCTCTATCTGTATCTCTCTCTGCATCTCTCTCTGCATCTCACTCTGCGTCTCTCACTGTATCGCTCTGTATCTCACTCCCTCTGTATCTCTCTTTCTCTCTGTATCTCTCTCTGTATCTCTCTCTGCATCTCTCTCCCTGTATCGGGCTCTCTGTATCTCGCTTTATATCTTTCTCTGTATCTCTCACTGTATCTCGCACTGCGTCTCTCTCTGTACCTCTTTGTATCTCTCTCTGTATCTCTTTCTCTCTGTACCTGTCTCTGTATCGCTCTCTGTATCTCTCTCTCTGCATCTCTCTCTGTATCTATCTTTGTAACTCTCTCTGTATCTCGCTCTGTATCTCTCTCTGTACCTCGCTCTGTATCTCTATCTCTATCCCTCTCTCTCTATCTCTCTATGTATCTCTCTCTCTGTGTCTCTTTCTCTCTGTACCTCTCTCTGTATCGCTCTCTGTATCTCTCTCTCTGCATCTCTCTCTGTATCTCTCTCTGTATCTCTCTCTGTATCTCTCTTTGCATCTCTCTCTGCATCTCTCTCTGCGTCTCTCTCTGTATCTCTCTCTCTCCCTCTGTATCTCTCTTTCTCTCTGTATCTCTTTCTGTATCTCTCTCTGTATCTCTCTCTGTATCTCCCTCTGTATCTCCCTCTGTATCTCTCTCTGTATCTCTCTCTGCATCTCTCTCGCTCTCTCTCTGTATCTCTCTCTGTATCTCTCTCTGTATCTCTCTCTGTATCTCTCTCTCCATCTCTCTCTGTATCTCTCTCTGTATCTCCCTCTGTATCTCTGTCTTTCTCTCTCTGTATCTCTCTCTGTATCTCCCTCTGTATCTCTGTCTTTCTCTCTCTGTATCTCTCTCTGTATCTCTCTCTGCATCTCTCTCCCTGTATCTGGCTCTCTGTATCTCCCTTTGTATCCTTCTCTGTATCTCTCACTGGATCTCGCGCTGCGTCTCTCTCTGTACCTCTTTGTATCTCTCTCTGTATCTCTTTCTCTCTGTACCTCTTTGTATCTCTCTCTGTATCTCTTTCTCTCTGTACCTCTCTCTGTATCGTTCTCTGCATCTCTCACTCGGCATCTCTCTCTGTATCTATCTTAGTAACTCTCTCTGTATCTCGCTCTGTATCTCTCTCTGTATCTCTCTCGCTATCCCTCTCTCTCTATCTCTCTATGTATCTCTCTCTCTCTCTGTCTCACTCTCTGTATATATTTCTCTCTGTATCTCTCTCTGTATCGCTCTATGTATCTCTCTCAGTATATCTCTCGGTATCGCCCTCTACATCTCTCTCTGCATCTGTCTCTATATCTCTCTCTGTATCTCTCTCTGCATCTCTCTCTGCATCTCTCTCTGTATCTCTCTCTGCATCTCTCTCTGTCTCTCTCTCTGTATCTCTCTCTGTATCTCTCTCGCTCTATCTCTCTGTATCTCTCACTGTATCTCGCACTGCGTCTCTCTCTGTACCTCTTTGTATATCTCTCTGTATCTCGTTCTCTCTGTACCTCTCTCTGTGTCGCTCTCTGTATCTCTCTCTCTGCATCTCTCTCTGTATCTATCTCTGTAACTCTCTCTGTATCTCGCTCTGTATCTCCCTCTGTATCTCTCTCTGTGTCTCACTCTCTATCCCTCTCTCTCTATCTCTGTATCTCTCTTTCTCTCAGTATCACTCTCTGCCTCTCTCTCTGTATCTCTCTCCGTATCTCTTTTCAAGTTATCCCCCGGTATAACCCATACCTTCACCGAAGATTTAATGTACTTAGTACCATCGATCCTGGGTAAGTACGTAAAGCAGATTTTGGAATAACCACTATTTCAGGTTAAAACTTTTAAGTTATTTTATTATTATGTATTTTTTCTCTTTTTAAAAGATGCACTCACTGTCTTTACAGAAACGGACAAAGACCTTGCTTCCTGGATCCTTCTGGTTGGTTGAAGGGACCTTCAGGCCCAACTTGACAATCAATCTTCTTTAAAGTCTGGTCTTCTTTAGATGTATCAGCTATTTTAGCTGGGCTGCTCTGCCCTGTCCATTTCCCATGGCCGAGCTGTCTGTGACGAGCTGCTTGTTCCTTCTCTCTATCTCTGAGTTCTGCTTCTGGATCTGGATCTGGATCTGAATCTGATAGTTCCTGCCCTGTCTCAAGGTTTATATTTGCTTTCTAACAATTAAGTTTTTTGATGTTATTGTAAAGTAACTCTTAGTTTCTTTGATTGTAAAAAGGACCTTTGATCTGAACCTTTTAATCCAACTAAGTATTCGTTTTGACATGACTTCATCTCATAGATCTGATTACATTGTTTCCTTTGTGATGTTCAAAATGTTTTGATTTCAAGAGGTGTTACTTTTAATTCCTGTAATGTTTATAGTTTTATTTTCCAATTGTGTCAGCTCAATTTTGACTTTGATTTTGGCTTTATATTAAGTTTCTCGTAGACTGATAAGTCTCCAGTTTTCTTTAATTTACCTGGTATTAGCACATTTTCACACCTAGAACCTCATCCTTTCCTTTCCAGATCCTTACTAAGTTAGTTACTTTCAATGAAGGTGTGAGCCATTGTTTTTGGCTTCATTCAAAATCCTGTTCGTCTTGTTTGCTCAGCCTGCTTGACCAAGGCTATCTGCATTTTACAATCCTCCTGGCAGCTGCTGTTAACCCTTTGTGGGATCTTTCCCTGTATCCTCTCATGTTTCTCTCAGACCAGATATTGCCAGACTTCCATGTTTCAAAGACACATCTTTCCATATTTTCAATAACACCCTGTGTTGACATTTGAAACATAACTATATCATTTGATCAATTAGCCCCCCATCTAATTGTACTGACTAACATTTATCCCCGATCTTTCTCATTTGTATGTATGTTTTGTGATTTTAAATTGTGCACCGAAATCACCTCGTAAATGTATCCATATCACAGACCAGTGTCTTTTTTCGTTCTTTCCTCAAGTCCAATTACCGTGAACCATAGCCGCAGTTGCTCAGGAAGGTAACACAATAGCAAGACCCGGGTTCCACTACCTCCAAAGCATTTTACTCCCTTGGGGTAGCAGCACCGTAGAAGTCTCCTCATGTCCCTTAGAAACAGCACACAACTCAGGAACCAAAAAGTATTTTGTCCATCACTGGCTGTTAAGTGTCTCATTTTTCTGTCATCCAAATTGCTTTCCGTTTCTCATCGGAATGGTAAATTATGATATCATGTATCAACCCTTGCTTCATTAATTTTCAGGTTCAACCAATCCTGCTTCTACCCCTGACTTCTCCCACATTAATGTCTAACATTGTCCTGAACCATGTATGTCTGCCAACCCCTGGTGTACATGAGAGAATATCTTTCTGACGAACTTCCTTCAAATCCCTTTTGTTTGTTATAATTTCCCTTACAACATTTGCAATACAATATGCCAACAGTATTCGCAAAACCACATCGAACTGTCATTTTTTCCAAAAAAATCTCCCTATTGTTAAATACACAGTTAAAAAAAAAATTAAGTCTTATCTTAACACATTACTCATTACCTAACCACACAAATAGACCGTGTGTTACAACTTTACATATTTGTAACTGTTTTCACAATTCCAATACTAAAAATAAAGTACAATATCGACACATCCCTTCTCGGCTTTGGAACCAATCGTCACTACATACTAAATATGGCGCGTTAACAACATCAATATTATTCGTGATGTTCAATGTAGTTAAATCAAGAAAACACACTAAACTACCACTATCCCCCTCTATTAAAACATTCACTGATCAGGTTCCTTGAACGGCACACATATCCCCAATATCATACATAACAGTCCCTACCAATTTACATTACATTACTTCTTTAATAACGATTACAGCTCTTCAATGCAATATTGTTTGCTGCATTGGTAATAATTTTCCCGCCGTGGCATCAAGCTACAAAAATTCTTAAACTTTTATCATTTATCATATTGGGGTTCCTCGTCAGTCGCTGCTGTCTGCCGAGACCCTTAATAACTCCATCATGTAGTACATACCCCTTGCAGACCTCAGGTCATCCACCGCTAAACTCCTGAACCGCACCAAAAATAAGGAAAAATGCGTTTTCCGCACAACCCGCCTAGTCATCCTTGGCTAAGTTGTGGAAACCGGATTCCTAGGGCCCGACCCCGACCGCATGCGCCCCCTCCTGGAACTACCCCTCCCCCACTGCCACAAGACCCTGAAGACATGCCTGGGGTTTTTCTCTTACTATGGTCAATAGGTCCCCAATTCTGCGGACAAGGCCCGTCCACTATTTTTGCACTGTTTTGCCCCTGACGGCTGATGCCTGCCTGAACTACAACCGCATCAAGGCAGATATTGCCAAAGCCGCGATGCACGCTGTGGATGAGTCCATTCAGTTCCAGGTGGAGAGCGATGCGTCTGACTTTGATTAGGCCGCTACCATCAACCAGGCGGGCAGGCCCGTGACATTCTTCTCCCGTACCCTCCATGCCTCCGAAATTCGACACTCCTCCGTCAAAAAGGAAGCCGCAGCCATTGTAGAAGCTCTGCGACATTGGAAACATTCCCTGGCCGGCAGGCGATTCACTTTCCTCACTGACCAACGGTCGGTTGCCTTCAGGTTTAACAATACACAGCGGGGCAAAATCAAGAACGACAAGATTCTGCGGTGGAGGATCGAGCTCTCCACCTTCAACTATGATATCTTGATTCGATCTGGGACGCTCAATGCGCCCCCAGATGCCCTATCCCACGGTACATGTGCCAGCGCACAAGTCGACCGACTTCGGGCCTTCCACAGTGACCTCCGTCACACGGGGGGTCATCAGTTTTTTTCACTTTATCAAGGCTCGCAACCTGCCTTACACCATCGCGGAGATCAGGACCGTAACCAAGGACTGCCAGGCCTGTGCGGTGCAAACTACACTTCTATCGGTCAGACAGAGCGCACCTTGTAAAGGCCTCTCGCCATTTTGAGCGCCTCAGCATCGACTTCAAAGGGCCCCTCCACTGACCGTAACATGTACTTCCTCAACGTCATTGATGAGTACTCAGGTTTCCCTTTCGCCAGAACATGCCCTGACATGACCGCTGCCACCGTCATCAAAGCCCTGCACAGTCTTTTCATCTATTTTCGGTTTGCCACATCCATCGATAGCGATCCGGTTCCTCCTTCATGAGCGACGAGTTGTGTCAGTTCCTGCTTAGCCAGGGCATCGCCTCTAGCAGGGCGACCAGCTACAACCCCGGGGCAACAGACAGGTGGAGAGGGAGAACGCGGCGATCTGAGAGGCCGTCCTCCTGGCCCTACGGTCTAGAGGTCTCCTCGTCTCCCGCTGGCAGGAAGTCCTCCCCGATGCGCTCCACTCCATCCGGTCGCTCCTGTGCACTGCCACCAACGAGATCCCTCACAAACATATGTTTGCCTTCCCCACGAAGTCCACCTCCAGGGTCGCGCTCCCGTCCTGGCTGACAGCCCCAGGGCCCGTCCATCTCGGGAAGCATGCGAGGAGCCATGAATCAGATCACCTCATCGAGAAGGTCCTGCTACTCCAGGCCAACCCACCATATGCCCACGTGGCACATCATAACGGGCGACAGGACACAGTCCCCCCCTCCCCCCGCCCCCCGGGATCAGGTTCCCCAGCGACCATCACCACCAGCCTCGACCCTACACCGACTCCCTCCACCTCCACCCAGCTATTTCCAGATCTGGCACCCGCAGGCCCACCGGCGACCATCACCACCACCCGCGCCCATACATCGCCTCCCCCCTTCTCCAATCGACTCAACTACTGGGTGAGGAAGAGGACAACACGCTCCCGGACGCGTACGTCTCGACATCGGTGCCCACACGATAGCCGGGACTGAGGCGATCACGGCGTAAGGTCAAGGCCCCCGACAGACTTAATCTTTAAGTCCACTTCACCCCCCTGGACTCTTCTTTTTAATAGGGGTGAATGTGGTAAACCACTGTAGTGTGTAATATGTGTATTGTGGTAAACGGCTACTGTATTACATATAATGTGTGAAACGACTGCCCGATGGCTCCGCCTCCCCTCGGGTTCGGTATAAAGGTGGCTGGTCACCGCCTCTGACCCAGTTCGGGATCAGAGGCCAGGAGGTGTTCTGTTTAGTCTATTATAGCTTCAGTTACGTTCACTACTCGTCTTGTGTTCATTGATGGCACATCAGGGGAGAGGGGGTTCCGACCCCAGGGGGGACCTCCGATGTTGCCTGGCCCGCGATCGGAAGATCGGCAGTCCGGCCTCTGTGGCTGGGGGCCTCCTTTCCTGCGCTCTGGCTCCTCTAGCCCTGTGCCATGTTGCTTCGCGGCCGGTGCGTTGAAGGAGGCTACTGCGCATGGGCGCCACTGTGCATGACTTCGTTGGTGCCGGCGCAACTGCGCATGCGCGGATCCTGCGGTGCCCAGTTCGCGCCGGGTGCTGCAGCTGGAGCGGGGCCAGAATTAGACGTGGGACCGACCCCTTCACGTAAAATGTGATGGCGTTTACGATGGCGTGGACACTCGGCCGTCGAATCGGAGAATCCATCCCCCTGTATTGATTGTCCTGAGAACATGCTTACACTTCAAACATTTTTTTTGTCGATCTGCAACAATGGTCATTATATTTGAAGTCAAGGTGTTATTCTAATAACAGAAAGAAACAGCGAATGAGGCAGTTCAGAGGAGCAGTTCAAACTGACATGCTGCAGTCTATGTGGGCTGATTTAGAATATGGTTCGAGATGCCAGAAGCCGGACGGGTAGTAGCGATGGAATTGAAACATTGCCGCAGAGAAGAGAATCATCAGTTGCTTTGTGCTGCAGGATGAACACGTGATGGAGATGAAATGGGGGAGGGTGCTGAACATCCACGTGGTTAACGCTGTAGACCCTCATTGTAATAGCTTCTGGGGGAGGGCAACAATATGTTGAAGTGGAACGGCGGTGGTCAATATCGAATAGTAATTGCTGTAGAGATACGTCATTGGGAGTAGGCCAAGCTGCGGGTTCCTTGGAGAGCTTGAAAATGGTCCGGTGAAGGGAAGAAAATGAGATGGATGTTGCATGATGAGTGGAGGAATGATAGTGGAGGTGTGGAGGTGGTTATTGAGTTGGCAGAAGATGTGGAAAAGTGGATAATGAAGGCAATGAAACGGCCTGGCTATAATTGCGTATATTCGAGTTTCAAAGGTTTGGTAGCCGTAAGGGAATGGATGAAGGCATTGTTGTCTGGAGAATGTGCAAGTGTGGGTGTGGACAGGGGAGTGACATTAGGAGCGGTGGAGTGGAAAGCTTTGGTCAAGCGTTTTTTGGACAGGATGGCTGATTATTTGGAGGGGCTAATAGATTACTTGAAGATATGAGACAGAGGGTGTGGATAGGTCTGGAGGGTAACCGACGACGATGATGTGCAGTGTGAAGGTATGTAGGGGGGAAGGGGTGTGACAACAGAAGGCCAAGGCGTTGAGGGTTTTTGTACAAGACCATGCTAGGACTGATTGGATAGATTGTGCTGGGGAGTGTCTGGATGACAGTGGACTATGGACTTGGGAATAGACGGAACAGAAGGATTTAAGCAGTTGGAGGTGGACGTATATAGGAGTGAGTGAATGTTGTTTGGGGAAGCAGGGTGCAGGTACAGACGGGGTGTTTAGATACATATAGAGTACATAGAAGATAGGAGCAGGAAGAGAACATTTGTCCCTTCGAGCCTGCTGCGCCATTCATCACGATCAGGCTGATCATCCAACTCAAGAGCCTAATCCTGCTTTCTCCCCATAGCCTTTGGTCCCATTCTCTCTAAGTGGTATATCCAGCCGCCACTTGAATATATTCAAAGTTTTAGCATCAACTGCTGCCTGTGGTAATGAATTCCACAGGCTCACCACTCGTTGTGTGAAGAAATGTATCCTTATGTCTGTCCGAAATGGTTTACCCTGAATCCTCAGGCTGTGACTCCTAGTTCTGGACACACACCATTGGTAACATCTTCGCTGCATCTACCCTGTCTAGTCCTGTTAGGTTTTATCAGTCTCTATGAGATCCCCCCTCAACCTTCTGAAATCCAGCGAGAACAATCCCAACCTAGTCAAACTCTCCTCACATGACAGTCCCACCATCCCTGGAATCAGTCTGGTAAACCTTCGCTGCAATCCCTCGAGAGCAAAAACATCATTCCTCAGAGAAGGAGACCAGAACTGTATACAGTACTCCAAGTGTGGCCTCACCAAGGCCCTGTACAATTGCAGCAACACATCCCTGCTTCTGTATTCGAAACCTCTCGCAATGAAGACCAACATATCATTAGCCTTCTTTTTTTTAAATTTGGAGTACCCAATTCATTTTTCCAGGTAAGGGGCAATTTGCTGTGTTCAATCCACCTAACCTGCACATCTTTGGGTTGTGGGGGCGAAATCCACGCAAACACGGGGAGAATGTGCAAACTCCACACGGACAGTGACCCAGAGCCGGGATCGAACCTGGGACCTCGGCGCCATGAGACTGCAGTGCTACCACTGCGCCACCGTGCTGCCCACCATTAGCCTTCTTTAACGCCTGCTGCACAAGCATACTTGCCTTCAGCGAATGGTGCGCAGGAACACCCAGGCCCCACTGCAGACTCCCCTCTCCCAACCATTCAGCTATTAATGTGCCTTTCTGTTTTTACTTCCAAAATGAATAACCTCACATTTATCCAAATTATACTGCATCTGCCATTAGTTTGTCCACTCGCCCAAACTCCAGATCTTGCTGTAGGATCCCTGCATGCTCATCACAATTCACCCTCCCACCTAATTTGGTATCCTCTGCAAACCTTGAGATGTTACATTTTGTTCCCTCATCCAAATCATTAATATATATTGTGAATTGCTGGGGTCCCAGCACCGATCCCTGTGATATCCCACTGGTTACTGTCTGCCAACTTAAAAAGGATCTATCAACCCCTAGTCTTTGTTTCATCTCTGCCAATCAGTATTCTATCTATCTCAATACATTTCCTCCAATCCCATGCGTTTTAATTTTGCACAATAATCTCTCATGCGGGACATTGTGAAACGCCTTGTGAAAGTCCAAATATATCACATCGACTGGTTCGCCCTTGTCAACTGTACTGGTGACCTCTTCAAAAATTAAACAGATTTATCAAGCATGACTTTCCCTTCATAACTCCATGCTGAGTCTCACTGATCTTGACACTGTCTTCGAAATGTTCTGCTATTAAGTCCTTGATAATGGATTCAAGCATTTTCTCCACTACCGATGTTAGGCTGACTGGTCTATACTTCCCTGCTTTCTCTCTACCTCCCTTTTTGAATGTGGGAGAGACGTGAGCTGCACTCCAATCTGCAGGACAGTTCCAGAGTTTATAGAATCCCGGAAGATGACCACCAATGATCCACTGTTTCCAGAGCCACCTCTTTAAGCACTCCGGGATGCAGATTCTCAGGCCCTGGGCATTTATCCGCATTCAATTCCATCAGTTTTCCCAGCACCATTTCTCTACTATTGTTTATGACCCTCAGTTCTTCCTCATCCAAAACCTTTGATTCTCCAACATTTCTGGGATCTGATTTGTGCCCTCATTTGTGAATATAGGACCAAATTATGTATTCAATTGCTGAGCTATTTCTTTGTCCCTGATTATGCATTCCCCTGTTTCTGTCTGTAGTGGGCCCGCATTTCATTTTACCAATCTCTTTCTCTTCGCGTATCTGTCGAAATCTTAAGCGCCAGTCTTTATGGTCTCTTCCAGCTTCCTTTCCTCTTGTACTTTCCCCTTCTTCATCAATCCCTTCGTCCTTCTTTGCTGAATTCTAAACTGCTCCCAATCCTCAGCCCTATTATTTTTCTTGGCCGATCTGTATGCTTCTTCCTTGGCTCGTATGCTATTTATAATTTCCTTTGTAAGCCATGGATTGGCCCTCTTACCCTCTTTCCTTTTGTGCCAGACAGGAATGAACAGTTGCTGTAGTTTCTCCAAGCGTTTCTTGAATGTTTGCCATTGTCTATCCACTGTTATCCTTTAACGTAACTCTCCCCAATCCATCAAGGCCGACTCACGGCTCATATCCTCATAGTTCCCTTTATTCTGATTCAGCACACTAGTCTCCGAATCAACTATATATGACACCCCCTAATGTTTTTTGTCCCTTGGTATTTCTCAGCTCATACAGATTCCAGATTGTCAGAGCTATATCCTTTCTCACTATTGTGTTAATTTCCTCTTAAACCAGCAGTGCCACGCCAGGTCCTTTTCTTTTATATCTGTTCTTCCTAAATACTGAGAACTCTGGGACATTCAGTTCCCATCCGTGTTCACACTGCAGCCATATCTCCGTGGTCCCAATTATATCATGCGCATTGATATAGTTCTGCACGATTCTTCATCCACTTTATTGCAAATGCTCCGTGCATTAAGGCACAGAGCTTCAAAGTTGGTCTTTTTCACAATGTTTTTCTTGCTCCCAATATTTTTCTCCACTGCCCTGTTTGAATTTTGGCCTCTGTTTCTCCACCTATCACTTTTCTTATTCATTTTTCTAACTTTTGCTTTTGCCCTTGTTCCTTCGTTCTCTGTCTCCTTGCATAGGTTCCCATCCCCCTGGCATATTAGTTTAAACCGTCCCCAACCGGTCTCGGAAATACCCCCCCCCCTCACACTCACCAGACATCAATTTCAGACCTGCCCAGGTTTAACTGGTCCAGTTTGTGCAGGTCCCACCTCCACCAGAACAGGTCCCAATTCGCCAGGAATCTGAAACCATCCTCCTGACACCATCTCTTCAGCCACGTATTCACCCTCTGTATCCTGTCATTTCTACTCTGACTCGCACGTAGCACCGGGAGTTATCCTGAGATCACTACCTTTGAGGTCCAATCTATTTGTGGAATGATCCAGAGCCATAGGAGAAGCCATAGGAAGAGGGATCTGTTCCTGGAATGATCCAGAACAACAGGGAGAGTCTGGGGCAGTGGGATCTGTTTGCAGAATTATCCAGGGCATTTGGGAGACGCTGGGGCAGTGGGATCTGTTCGTGAATTATCCACGGCATTAGGGATAGGTTGGGGCAGTGAGATCTGTTTGTGGAATGATCCAGGACATTAGGGAGAGGCTGGGGCAGTGGGATATGTTTGTGGAATGATCCAGAACAATAGAGAGATGCTGGGCACTGGGATCTGTTTCTGTAATGATCCTGTACAATAGGGAGAGTCTGGGCAGTGGGATCTGTTTGTGACATTATCCAGGGCAATCGGGAGAGTCTCGGGCAGTGGGATATGTTTGTGGAATGATCCAGAACAATAGAGAGAGGCTCGGGCAGTGAGATCTGTTTGTTGAATGATCCAGGACCAAAGAGAGAGGCTGGGGCAGTGGGATCTGTTTGTGGAATTAACCAGGACATTAAGGAAAGGCTAGGGCAGTGGGATCTGTTTGTGGAATGATCCAGTACAATAGGGAGAGTCTGGGGCAGTGGGATATGTTTGTGGAATGATCCAGTACAATAGAGAGAGGCTCGGGCAGTGACATCTGATTTTTGAATGATCTAGGACCATAGAGAGAGGCTGGGGCAGTGGGATCTGTTTGTGGAATTAACCAGGACATTAGGGAGAGTCTGGGCAGTGGGATCTGTTTGTGGAATGATCCAGGACAATAGGGAGAGTCTGGGGCAGTGGGATCTGTTTGTGGAATTATCCAGGACAATAGGGAGAGGCTGGGGCAGTGGGATCAGTTTGTGGAATGATCCAGTACAATAGGGAGAGTCTGGGGCAGTGGCACCTGTTTGTGGAATGATGCAGTACAATAGAGAGAGGCTGGGGCAGTGGGATCTGTTTGTGGAATGATCCAGGACAATAGGGAGAGGCTGGGGCAGTGGGACCTGTTTGTGGAATGATTCAGGACATTAGGGAGACGCTGGGGCAGTGGGACCTGTTTGTGGAATGATCCAGTACAATAGGGAGAGTCTGGGGCAGTGGGACTTGTTTGTGGAATGATCAAGGACATTAGGGAGGGGCTGGGGCAGTGGGATATGTTTGTGGAATGATCCAGTACAATAGAGAGAGCCTCGGGCAGTGACATCTGTTTGTTGAATGATCCAGGACCATAGAGAGAGGCTGGGGCAGTGGGATCTGTTTGTGGAATTAACCAGGACATTAGGGAAAGGCTAGCGCTGTGGGATCTGTTTGTGGAATGATCCAGTACAATAGGGAGAGTCTGGGCAGTGGGATCTGTTTGTGGAATTAACCAGTACAATAGGGAGAGTCTGGGGCAGTGGGACCTGTTTGTGGAATGATGCAGTACAATAGGGGGAGTCTGGGGCAGTGGGACGTGTTTGTGGAATGATCCAGGACATTCGGGAGACGCTGGGGCAGTGGGATCTGTTTGTGGAATTAACCAGGACATTAAGGAAAGGCTAGGGCAGTGGGATCTGTTTGTGGAATGATCCAGTACAATAGGGAGAGTCTGGGGCAGTGGGATATGTTTGTGGAATGATCCAGTACAATAGAGAGAGGCTCGGGCAGTGACATCTGATTGTTGAATGATCCAGGACCATAGAGAGAGGCTGGGGCAGTGGGATCTGTTTGTGGAATTAACCACGACATTAGGGAGAGTCTGGGCAGTGGGATCTGTTTGTGGAATGATCCAGGACAATAGGGAGAGTCTGGGGCAGTGGGATCTGTTTGTGGAATTATCCAGGACATTAGGGAAAGGCTAGCGCAGTGGGATCTGTTTGTGGAATGATCCAGTACAATAGGGAGAGTCTGGGCAGTGGGATCTGTTTGTGGAATTAACCAGTACAATAGGGGGAGTCTGGGGCAGTGGGACTTGTTTGTGGAATGATCCAGGACATTAGGGAGAGGCTGAGGCAGTGGGACCTGTTTGTGGAATGATCCAGTTCAATAGGGAGAGGCTGGGGCAGTGGGATCAGTTTGTGGAATGATCCAGGACAATAGGGAGAGGCTGGGGCAGTGGGATCTGTTTGTGGAATGATCCAGGACAATAGAGAGAGGCTGGGGCAGTGGGATCAGTTTGTGGAATGGTCCTGGGCAACAGGGAGAGGCTGGGGGAGTGGGATCTGTTTGTGGAATTATCCAGGACAATAGGGAGAGGCTGGGGCAGTGGGATCTGTTTGTGGAATGATCCAGGACAATAGAGAGAGGCTGGGGCAGTGGGATCTGTTTGTGGAATTATCCAGGACAATAGGGAGAGTCTGGGACAGTGGGATCTGTTTGTGGAATGATCCAGGACAATAGGGAGAGGCTGGGGCAGTGGGATCTGTTTGTGGAATGATCCAGGACAATAGAGAGAGGCTGGGGCAGTGGGATCAGTTTGTGGAATGGTCCAGGGCAACAGGGAGAGGCTGGGGCAGTGGGATTAGTTTGGGGATTGACACTGGGCTACGGGGAGGGTGGGGCAGGGGGATTAGTTTGGGGAAAGAGACAGGGCTATGGGGAGAGAGTGGGGCAGTGGGATTAGTTTGGGGCTTGATACAGGGCTATGGGGAGAGTGGGGCAGTGGGAAAAGTCTGGAGATTCTACAGGACAATGGAGGGGGAGCGGGGCAGTGGGATTAGTTTGGGGATTGATACAGGGTTATGGGGAGAGAGTGGGACAGTGGAATTAGTTTGGGGATTGATACACGGCCATGGGGAGGGAGTCGAGCAGTGGCTTTAGTTTGGGGATTGATACAGGTCAATGGGGAGCGAGTCATGCAGTGGGACTAGTTTGTGGAGTGATACATCGCTATGGAGAGGGAGTCGAGCAGTGGGTTTAGATTGTAGATTGATACAGGTCTATTGGGGAGAGTTGGGCAGTGGGATTTGTTTGTGGATTGATACAGGGCTATGAGGAGAGGGTGGGGCAGTGGGATTAGTTTGGGATTGATACAGGGCTATGGGGAGAGAGCGGGGCAGTGGGATTAGTTTGGGATTGATACAGGGCTATGGGGAGAGAGCGGGGCAGTGGGATTAGTTTGAGGATTGACACAGGGCTATATGGAGAGAGTTGGGCAGTGACATTAGTGTGTGAATTGATCCAGGGCTATGGAGAGAGAGCGGGGCAGTGGGATTCGTTTGTGGATTGATCCAGTGCTATGGAGAGAGAGCGGGGCAGTGGGATTAGTTTGTGGATTGATCCAGGTCTATGGAGAGAGCGGGGCAGTGGGTTTAGTTTGTGGATTGATACAGGGGTATGGGGAGAGAGTGGGGCAGTGGGATTAGTTTGAGATTGTTACAGGGCTATGGGGAGAGAGTGGGGAAGTGGGATTAGTTTGGGATTGTTACAGGGCTATGGGGAGAGAGTGGGACAGTGGGGTTAGTTTGGGATTGTTACAGGGCTATGGGGAGAGAGTGGGGCTGTGGGATTAGTTTGAGATTGTTACAGGGCTATGGTGAGAAAGTGGGGCAGTGGGATTAGTTTGGGATTGTTGCAGGGCTATGGGGAAAGAGTGGGACAGTGGGGTTAGTTTGGGATTGATACAGGGCTATGGGGAGAGAGCGGGGCAGTGGGATTAGTTTGAGGATTGACACAGGGCTATATGGAGAGAGTTGGGCAGTGACATTAGTTTGTGGATTGATCCAGGGCTATGGAGAGAGAGCGGGGCAGTGGGATTAGTTTGTGGATTGATCCAGGGCTATGGAGAGAGAGCGGGGCAGTGGGATTAGTTTGTGGATTGATCCAGGTCTATGGAGAGAGCGGGGCAGTGGGATTAGTTTGAGGATTGACACAGGGCTATATGGAGAGAGTTGGGCAGTGACATTAGTTTGTGGATTGATCCAGGGCTATGGAGAGAGAGCGGGGCAGTGGGATTAGTTTGTGGATTGATCCAGGGCTATGGAGAGAGAGCGGGGCAGTGGGATTAGTTTGTGGATTGATCCAGGTCTATGGAGAGAGCGGGGCAGTGGGTTTAGTTTGTGGATTGATACAGGGGTATGGGGAGAGAGTGGGGAAGTGGGATTAGTTTGAGATTGTTACAGGGCTATGGGGAGAGAGTGGGGCAGTGGGATTAGTTTGGGATTGTTACAGGGCTATGGGGAGAGAGTGGGACAGTGGGGTTAGTTTGGGATTGTTACAGGGCTATGGGGAGAGAGTGGGGCGGTGGGATTAGTTTGAGATTGTTACAGGGCTATGGTGAGAAAGTGGGGCAGTGGGATTAGTTTGAGATTGTTACAGGGCTATGGGGAGAGAGTGGGACAGTGGGGTTAGTTTGGGATTGATACAGGGCTATGGGGAGAGAGCGGGGCAGTGGGATTAGTTTGAGGATTGACACAGGGCTATATGGAGAGAGTTGGGCAGTGACATTAGTTTGTGGATTGATCCAGGGCTATGGAGAGAGAGCGGTGCAGTGGGATTAGTTTGTGGATTGATCCAGGGCTATGGAGAGAGAGCGGGGCAGTGGGTTTAGTTTGTGGATTGATACAGGGGTATGGGGAGAGAGTGGAGCAGTGGGATTAGTTTGAGATTGTTACAGGGCTATGGGGAGAGAGTGGGGCAGTGGGATTAGTTTGGGATTGTTACAGGGCTATGGGGAGAGAGTGGGACAGTGGGGTTAGTTTGGGATTTTTACAGGGCTATGGGGAGATAGTGGGGCGGTGGGATTAGTTTGAGATTGTTACAGGGCTATGGTGAGAGAGTGGAGCAGTGGGGTTAGTTTGAGATTGTTACAGGGTGTTGTGAAAACTCAGAAGAATATGACATTTGAAACATGAAAGTAACACTGAGAATGCCTGAGGCTTTTAAATAAAAGGGAGAAGTCCCACAAGGGGTTAAAAGCAGCAGCCTGTTTTCAACGCAGCAACTTCACAGAGGGAAGAAAACAGATAGGAGCTTTATTTTAATTCACAAGTTAGAAAAGACATTTGATTGATTTAAAAACTCTTAAAGTTATGTGAAAGGGAACAGTATTTCACAAATCTTTAAGTAATGAATTATTTTATTGAACAATTAGGTAAAGCAGCCAGAATCTTAAGTAAAAGATAAGGAACAACTGTTAAGTGTGAAAAGTTGCTGACACTGGTAATAAAGTGAAACAACTGATTCACAAATTAAGAAAACTAGAAGGTGACAAGGTTACATTATAACGTACATCACATTTGAAGTTAAAACTCTTTGGAAGATGGCCAAAGCAGATAAAGTTAGGGTCAGGGGGGAATAACCCGAACATGACATTAGATTCACCTGAAGATGACCCGGGTCGAAACTGAGAAAACTCATTGAAAAAGACATAAAACCAAAAGGGTGCGAACTAAGGCACAGACAAATTTATGACATGTCAAGCAAAGCGAGAAAGTTCCAGTCCAGAATGGCGAGCTGGTGAGGATGAAGCTGGGCTGTCGCTGTTGAAGCAGCGCCTCGCTTCTAAACTGTGAAAGCTTTCGGACTGTCAAGCCGGCAGTCTGAAGGGTGCCAGGTGCAGAGGTTAAGGGGCCCCAAATGCCTATAAAAACTCGGGAAAATGAGCAAATAATCAGAGAATCTTCCTCGGTGATGGGACAAGCAACATCGACAGACTGAGCAGCCCAGAGAAGTCAGCAGAAGACCAAAAGCTGAAGAAAACTGATTGTCAAGAGAGACTTGAAAGTCTGCAACTGGTCCGAACAAGAAAATATCTTTCTCCCTTTCTGTAAAAGTAGTTATTCTCTTTTAACTTGAAAATAAAGTTAAGTTCAAATTGATAACCTGAAGGAGTGGTTATTACTATTTTCTTTAAAAAATTTACTTTACTTCACTTAGCAAGCTGGACCCGTGTGTAAGTTACTAAGTGGTAAGTAAATAAAGTCCTTCTACGAAGATACGGGTTATACCGTGGGATAACCAGGGTAGCACGGTAGCATTGTGGATAGCACAATTGTTTCACAGCTCCAGGGTCCCAGGTTCGATTCCGGCTTGGGTCACTGTCTGTGTGGAGTCTGCACATCCTCCCCGTGTGTGCGTGGGTTTCCTCCGGGTGCTCCGGTTTCCTCCCACAGTCCAAAGATGTGCAGGTTAGGTGGATTGGCCATGATAAATTGCCTTTAGTGTCCAGAATTGCACATAGTGTTGGGTGTGGTTGCTGGGTTATGGCGATAGGGTGGAGGTGTGGACCTTGGGTAGGTTGCTCTTTCCAAGAGCCGGTGCAGACTCGATGGGCCGAATGGCCTCCTTCTGCACTGTAAATTCTATGAATCTATGAATTTATGAATAACTTGAAACGCTAGTTTGATCCGAATAGCACTCGCCAAAGTCTGCGTAAGAGTCGGGGAGTGAGAATCCCCAGAATAAATTGACCCCTTTTTTGGTATAGATGGAATTCTAATAGTGGTGAGGTAAACACTACATGGCGCCCAAACCTGGTTGATTTTGAAAGTTGAAAGTTTGTGGGGCTTCAGGGCCCAGCGGGTCGTTCTAAATTACTCCATGGCACCCGGCGTGGAGGCCCAGAATATTCGAAGTTTCTAGGTTGGACCGCCTAGAATATTCGAAGTTTCTAGGCGAGGGGAGGCTAGAATATTGGAAGTTTCTAGTTGAGCGGGGACGGCTAGAATATTGGAAGTCTCTCGGCGAGGCGAGGCTAGAATATTAGAAGTTTCTGGTTGAGCGGGGCCGCCTGGAAGATTAGTAGTTCCTCGGCGAGCAAACTATACCGGCCGAGTTTAGTTTGATAAGTCATGGGTGATTGACTTCGAAGGATTCTGTAGGATCTTGGGACATAAAACTCAGTTGGGTGCGAGTGTTAGTAGACTAGAAGATACGAACCCTGAGTAAACATCTGCAGGACGGCTTGGTAACTCGTACCGAGTGCCCTGCATCCAACTGGTAGAAGTAGGCCAGAAATAAATCCTCCGTGGAGTCAGGCAGATTGTGAGGATAGAACCTGGAGCAATCGGGACGCCTAGAAACTTTGCGGACCGATAAATCGACCCTTAACGAACACAGGAGGATAGTGCCTTCGGTACATTTGAGATAACTGCCCACAACGGGTACGTATCCCTTAATTTCAGATCGTGACTGAAAGGGACCGCCAGTCGCAGTTATAACGAAATATAGTTTAAAAATCCGAAAAATGGCAATTAGTGTAATCCTCTTGCCCTGGAATGCGGGCGAGAGAGATGGAGCAATGGAACAGAAGTGGGGAGAATTAAAGAAGCAGAGGAAATCTTGGGAGAAAGTGATTGATCAGGAGGGTGACATATCATTCTTTGTAAGGGTGCCTAGAGCCCTGCCGAGTCGAGATCCGATCGGGATTCTGACAGCATTGTGTAAATTTGCGTTTGAAAGAGAAGCTGAATCACTAGTTCTGTTCGGACCCAAGCAGAAGCAAGCAGCTGCTCAAGTGGACAAGATATACTCCAGATTGGTTAAAAGTTTTGATCAGGACAATATGAAAGAAATAACTCAAATTCCTAGTGAATACAAAATTAAGTCAAAACTGACAAAGAACAAGAACAAAAATGTACAGCACAGGAACAGGCCTTTCGGCCCTCCAAGCCCGTGCCGACCATGCTTCCCGACTAAACTACAATCTTCTACACTTCCTGGGTCCATATCCTTCTATTCCCATCCTATTCATGTATTTGTCAAGATGCCCCTTAAATGTCACTATCGTCCCTGCTTCCACCACCTCCTCCGGTAGCGAGTTCCAGGCACCCACTACCCTCTGTGTAAAAAAACTTGCCTCGTACATCTACTCTAAACCTTGCCCCTCTCAACTTAAACCTATACCCCCTAGTAATTGATCCCTCTACCCCGGGGAAAAGCCTCTGACTATCCACTCTGTCTATGCCCCTCATAATTTTGTAGACCTCTATCAGGTCGCCCCTCAACCTCCTTCGTTCCAGTGAGAACAAACCGAGTTTATTCAACCGCTCCTCATAGCTAATGCCCTCCATACCAGGCAACATTCTGTTAAATCTCTTCTGCACCCTCTCTAAAGCCTCGACATCCTTCTGGTCGTGTGGCGACCAGAATTAAACACTATACTCCAAGTGTTGCCTAACTAAGGTTCTATACAGTTGTAACATGACTTGCCAATTCTTATACTCAATGCACCAGCCAATGAAGGCAAGCATGCCGTATGCCTTCTTGACTACCTTCTCCACCTGTGTTGCCCCGTTCATTGACCTGTGGACCTGTACTCCTAGATCTCTCTGACTTTCAATACTCTTGAGGGTTCTACCATTCACTGTATATTCCCTACCTGCATTAGACCTTCCAAAATGCATAACCTCACATTTGTCCGGATTAAACTCCATCTGCCATCTCTCCGCCCAAATCTCTAAACAATCTAAATCCTGCTGTATCCTCTGACAGTCTGCATCGCTATCCGCAATTCCACCAACCATTGTGTCGTCTGCAAACTTGCTAATCAGACCAGTTACATTTTCCTCCAAATCATTTATATAGACTACAAACAGCAAAGGTCCCAGCACTGATCCCTGTGGAACACCACTGGTCACCGCCCTCCAATTAGAAAAGCATCCTTCTATTGCTACTCTCTGCCTTCGGTGACCTAGCCAGTTCTGTATCCACCATGCCAGCTCACCCCTGACCACGTGTGTCTTCACGTTTTGTACTAGTCTACCATGAGGGGCCTTATCAAAGGCCTCACTGAAGTCCAGATAGACAACATCCACTGCCCTACCTGCATCAATCATCTTTATGACCTCCTCGAAAAACTCTATCAAGTTAGTGAGACACGACCTCCCCTTCACAAAACCATGCTGCCTCTCACTAATACGTCCATTTGCTTCCAAATGTGAGTAGATCCTGTATCGAAGAATTCTCTCCAGTAATTTCCCTACCACTTAAGTAAGGCTCACCGGCCTGTAGTTCCCTGGATTATCCTTGCTACCCTTCTTAAACAGAGGAACAACATTGGCTATTCGCCAGTCTCCGGGACATCACCTGAAGACAGTGAGGATCCAAAGATTCCTGTCAAGGCCTCAGCAATTTCCTCTCCAGCTTCCTTCAGTATTCTGGGGGAGATCTCATCAGGCCCTGGGGACTTATCTCGCTTAATATTTTTTAAGACACCCAACACCTCGTCTTTTTGGATCTCAATGTGACCCAGGCTATCGACACACCCTTCTCCACACTCAACATCAACCAATTCCTTCTCTTTGGTGAATACTGATGCAAAGTATTCATTTAGTACCTCGCCCATTTCCTCTGGCTCCACACATAGATTCCCTTGCCTATCCTTCAGTGGGCCAACCCTTCCCCTGGCTACCCTCTTGATTTTTATGTACGTGTAAAAAGCCTTAGGATTTTCCTTAATCCTCTTTGCCCATGAATTTTCGTGACCCATTTAATCTCTGCTGTAGCTCCGGATTTAATTTGTGAGCTAATACCCCCGATATTCCTGCTCCTAATTTCCTAATGACCAAAGGAGTCTAGAAGGCAGTTGCAAAATAATGAGAAGCTAGAAATGGAGGAAGATGAGGAATCAGTGTTAGAATCAGAAAGCGCTGAAAAAACAGTCGGGCTGCAAACAAGTGCGTTACGTGAAAAGAGAAGTGAAAAGGAACAGATGGAAATGTAATAAATCCTGCACCAAGGAGGAAAGCAAATAAAATTTTTGGCAGGGGATTGTGTGAATGCCAAAGAGATTGTGCAGGTGAATCCTTCCAATAAAGAGGGGACATTAGGAGCAGGAATATCGGGAGTATTAGCTCACAAATTAAATCCGGAGCTACAGCAGAGATTAAATGAGGCAAAAAAACTCCTGGATAAGAGAGGCTTATCAGAACGGAGGTGTCTCAATTTTTGTCAGAATACCTAAAGCTCTGTAGAATAGAGAGGCAAGATCTCAGTGGATAAATGAGTGTCTGTGTGCTTGATAAGGATTTGTGAAGTTTCCTTTGGTGTTTCTAGTTTTTAAATGTTGTATTTTTGAAAAAAAACACGAATTTCACATCAATTAGAAGTTATAAATGGCAAGCAGAAATGTGATCAGTATTCTGTGGTAGCAAATTAGTATGTTCAGAACTAAATTGGTCTTAGCACAAACACAAAACGAAGTTTTACTCGCAAGCAGCCAGAGCTCTGTGCAGGAAACTACTTTGAAACGAACGCGTTGAAATTGACACGGTAGCAGAAGGACTGAAGTTTAGAATGTTAAATGCATTGAAGAAGGAGCTTTAGGGGAAGAATATATTACACCAAAAGTTAGATTAGGAGAATTACTTGCAGTATCATGGAAATAAGAATCTGGTGGCAGGAAAAGATTTAATCAAGATAGGTACTGGGAAGATTAGGATATTGAAACCAATTGATAACATGGAGGAAATAAAGAAACAGAAAGAGAAAAGCATTTGAAGTGATGAAGCATGGCGAGCGAAAGAAGTGTTTGACATTCTTCGAATCTCACTCAGGGGTGCAATGATAGAAGTAGGAGGCTTAACCGGCCTTAATTGTATGATGTGTGCACATGAGAAAAAACCCACACCAGTAAAGAAAGAAAAAAGAAAGAGATGGTGGCAAAGGAAATCCGGAAGTCCTGGAGAGGGCACTTCTGGAATATCCAGACAAGAATAGAAAACATAAATTTAAAAAATAATAGGGCCCTCTCCAACTTTAACCTGTTCATTTGATTTTTCAGATGGAGAGAATGCCACATACCCATTTGTTTGGAAAGAGAAAAAGAACTCCAATCAAGAGGGAAATAAGAATCAGGGTTGAAGAAGGAATGAAAGTAATTAGGACAAAGAGGAAAATAGATTGGTTAAATGGGGGGCAACGATCTTAATGGGTATTACAGTAATTAGTTTGGTATTATTAATATGGTTAATTGCATTAGGAAAGTCAGGTGAAATAATGGGATATGGAAACATATACACCAGATTGAAACACAGAGAAAACATAATAAAAATAAGAATAAACAAATATTTAATTATAACGGAGGAAATCATTAATTTTCAGGACATTCAGCAGATTAGACTGAACAACAGTATGTTGGAATGAAGAGAGAGCGCCAGTAACAACATGTCCAGTGAAATGTGGGGAGCACTTACAAACAGTCTGGGATCCATACTGAACCTATCAGACAGATTGAAGATTTTTAAACAGTATGTGGGAAAAACTAATGATACTCATTGGGACCCCGAGAAAGGGCAAATTAAGATAGGAAATGCATGACAAAATAAAACCACAACTAGGAGTGATTTGGGACACGATTTGATAGATGTAGGTTTAAAAATTAAAGGAACAATTAAAACAGTAATTAAAATTATAACAAATCCATTTAAATGGTTTTGTACAATGTTAACCTGGATTCCAAACAATTGGTACTTGTTTGTATCAACAGCAGGAGAAATGATCATCGCTGCATAGCTATGGAAATTGGAAATTTTAAAATTGTGTAGGATTTTATGCTGCAAATGTTGCAATAAAAGTGCTCAAAGAAGAGAGAGAAGAATGATACAATTGGCCGCATATTTGAGGAAAGTAAATGATAAAGCCAGGAAGAAATCATCCCGGTTTAGAAATGAGCCACAATATCAAATAATTGCTGAGGAGTGAAATCTCCGGTCACCAGCTCTGGCTGGACATGTGTCCTGAGAGCCACCTGATGGATGATCTGAGGTCTCCACGGGATGTGTATTCCATGATGGATTTATTGAGGGTCTCGACAGGTAACATGTCGCTGACGAGGAACCCTTCAGTTTCAAGAAAATAATGAGAAAACAATGGCACAGAAGACAATTAAAAAAAAAAACTTACCGCAGCAATATATTATGCTTGATGTTGCGACGGGGAATATATGACAAATGTATTCAACGTAGTTTCCTTGAGGCATTATGATAGTTATTTTGAAAAAAATGTTATGTATCTCGTGCAATACTGTTATGTATGTATGTGAGAAGAAAAGAAAAACAAGATGGCTGAAGCAAGGCCTGACATGACTTGATATATGTGATACCTACTGATAACGGGAGAATCCTGAATGATGATGGTTTGTTGTTTAAAGGAAGAATTGGCACTGTGAAAATAACGACAGACTGCAGCAGGTCAGGAGGAGCGTGTCCAGCAACAAGCGGGCAGTGAGGTCTGTCAAAACCGTGAATTATTATAGGTCACCAGTATGAGTTAGACGCGACAAATGGGTATATAAGGATGGGCATAAGCTAAAAGATTTCGGAAAGATTTGGGAAAAGTGGTGGGACATCCCTTTAACTCTCAGGACTGAGAAAATAACATAGGAGAATCCAGCATGTTTTTCACTGAAGGCCTACAAGACGCAACCGTTTGAACAGATATTGATGAATCAGCCACTGCAGGGGCTGAGAGTTGTTTTCTCGGTAGTGGGGTTAGGTAACAGAAGAATCCCACCAAGTTTGACAGGGTTTATAATAGAAGTATTTCATTGGTCATTTCTAATATGTGTGTGTTAGGTATTGAAATTGAAATGCATTAAAAATAGTTATAAATGTTAACTTCAATAGCACCCTGGTCAGACCAGGATTTGAACTGTCAATGTTATATTTTATCTTTATTCATAGAATTGTAATAGTTGTTGAAATAATTATGTAGTGCGGGAACACACAAACAGTTGTGTGAGTAGTTGCTTGACGACATGTTAAGATAGGACTTATTCTTTTGAAATTTTGTATTTTAATAGGAAGGATTTCATGTTTATCTGGAAACGGATAAAATCATGGTTCGAAATGAAGCCAGTGGATTCGACTGGCTCACGCCTCAACCTGCTGGATGCATTAAATGTTTCAGAACTAGTATTAGAAACGTAGTTTTCACCACTTTAGTATCGCTGTGTGGTAACTGTTATCAAGTAAGGTATAAACCTCATGCCCTTAAGGACATGATAACAGAGGACAGGAATCTTAGTGAGTCATGGCAATCAGTTTCGATAGGATGTAGCGCGAATGGCCACGTCCCAGTTGGTTTAGAGACATTTTACAAAGTCATGAGAGATATCCGGGGATAGAGGCAGGTACAAAGACACCTTTTAGATTGACGAAGAATGGGTGGAAATGTTGAATACATGATATAGCCGTTTATGCGACCAGTGAGGAACGCAAGGCAATTTCGATGCCAAGGGAATGGGATTCTCGCACGCCAGCAATAAATAGACGACCTGTTGCTGTTGGATTAAGAGGCTTGCTGATCCTAAGGGACATGAGGAGGCTTATCCGGTGCTGCTATCCCAAGGAGGTAAAAGGCTTTGGTGATAGTGGAACACGTGTCAAAGAGCTATTGTGTTACCTTACTGGACGGCGGCCACTTTGATTCAAAGTAATTACAATCAAGGTGCTCTACCAACACTGGTGTGAGAAATGGAAATTTGCAAAAAATTGAAAATAAGGCAATTGGCTGTTGATAAAATGATTAGGGGGTTAAATATTGGGATATGTCATGTTTCAAATATCAAGAGGGTGCGTTGTGAAAACTCGGGAAAATATGACATTTGAAACATGAAAGTAACACTGAGAATGCCTGAGGCTTTTTCATGAAAGGGAGAAGTCCCACAAGGGGTGAACAGCAGCAGCCTGTTTTCAGCGCAGACAACTTCACAGAGGGAAGAAAACAGAGCTTCATTTTAATTCACAAGTTGGAAAAGACATTTGATTGACTTAAAAACTCTTAAAATTATATGAAGGGGAACAGTATTTCACAAATCTTTAAGCAGTGAATTATTTTATTGAACAATTAGGAAAAGCAGCCAGAATATAAAGTATAAGATGAGGAACAACTGTTAAGTGTGAAAAGTTGCTGACACTGGTAATAAAGTGAAACAACTGATTTACAAATTAAGAAAACTAGAAGCTGACAAGGTTACATTATAATTACATTTGAAGTTAAAACCTTTTAGAAGATGGCCAAAGCAGATAAAGTTAGAGTCAGGGGGAGAACCCCAACATGACATTAGCTTCACCTGAAGATGACCCGGGTCGAAACTGAGAAAACTCATTGAAAAAGACATAAAACCTAAAGAGTGTGAACTATGACACAGACAAGTTAATTACATGTCAAGTAAAGCGATAAATTTCGTGTAAGGAATGGCGAGCTGGTGAGGATGAAGCGGCGCTGTCGCTGTTAAAGCAGCGCCACGCTTCTAAACCGATAAAACGTTCAAACTGTCAAGCAGGCAGTCTGAAGGGTGCCAGGTGCAGAGGTTAAAGGGCCCCAAATGGCTATAAAAACTGGGGGAAATGAGCAGATAATCAGAATCTTCCTCGGTGATGGGACAAGCAACAATGACAGACCGAGCAGCCCAGAGAAGTCAGCAGAAGACCAAAAGTAAAAGTAAACTGATTATCAAGAGAGACTTAAAAGTCTGCAACTGGTCCGAACAAGAAACGATACTTTTACCTTTATGTAAAAGTAGTTATTCTTTTTTAACGTGAAAATAAAGTTAAGTTCAAATTGATAACCTGAAAGAGTGGTTATTATTATTTTCTTTAGAAAGTTTACTTTACTTCACTTAGCAAGCTGGACCTGCGTGTAAGTTACTAAGTGGTAAGTAAATAAAATTATTCTACGAAGATATGGGTTATACAGGGGGATAACTTGAAACACTAGTTTAAATAGCATCCTCCAAAGTCTGCAGTGGAGTCGGGGATTGAGAATCCCTGCTCACCGTTTAGAAAAAATTGACCCTTTTTTGGTATAGGGGGAATACTAAGAATAGTGGTGAGTTAAAAACTACAACACCTACACACACAGACACTGATACACACACTCGCAGGCACATAGAGACACTAATACACACAGTCACAGATACGCAAATACACAGACTTACACACAGATACTAATACACACACACTCACACACACAGAGACACTAATACACACTCACACAAATACGCACAGTCACTTTTACTCACAGACACAGACAACACAAATGCACAAACTCACAGACACACAGAGGCACGAAAATACACACTCACGCTAACAGAGACCCAAATACACAGACAATAACACATACTCACAGAGACACAAAGACACGAATACACACGCTCACAGACATACAGAGACACAAATATACACAGTCACAAACATACAGACACTAGCACACGCATTCACACACACACAGGGACTATTACACTCACTCACAGTCACACACAGAAACCCTGATGCACGCACTCACAGATGCATACAGAGACACTAACACACATTTACTAATGCACACGCACACACAGGGAGACAGTAATACACATACACACTCACATACAGTAATACACAGACTCTGAGACATAAAAAGAACAAAGAAATGTCCAGCACGTAGATACTAATACACACATTCACACACAGTGAGAGACACTAACACGCATACACTCACAGATACACTAATACACGCTCACAAACACACAAATACACACAATCACACGCAGACACTAGCACACACAATCACAGACACGCGGAGACACTAACAAACACAATCACATACAACCAGAGACACTAAATCATAGGCGCACACACATACGGACTAATACACACACTGAATCACACGCAGGGGCACTACAACACTCACAGACACAACTACACACACTCACAGACACACAGAACAGCAATATGCACACTCACAGAGGCACTAAAAGACACTCCCACACAGACAGAGACACTAATACACATACCCACAGACACACACAGACACTGATACACATGCAGACACGCAGAGGCACTAATACATACACTCACAGACACACATACATACTATTGCACTGATGCTCGAACAATAACACCAGAAGAGAGATTGGATGACTGTCGAAGGGACTTTAGTTGGCGGATTAGCTGCCTTAAATACCTTGTATTATGTTAATCAGCTGCTTGACAATGTTTCATGGAAATAGGCACTTAGCGAAGCATGATGGATATATAGCCTTATTTTTAGTCAAGATGTTCGAAGTTCTGTATGAATCAGTCGGACGGCCACACCATGTAAACAGCCGTACGGCTGCACATTGTGTTGCTTAGGCGAAGAACCCAAGGCTTGTTATTAAACTTTGCTCGCTTTCTGTCTCCTTGTTTAATCTCAAGAATGTCTCTCTGTCCTAGATATTGATTATGATATTATATAAATTACTCGCCTTACCTTTGTAAAGCAGGGACATTTGGAAAGACTGCAGTCACTCTAATTCCCTCCACGAACTTCGTTTTAAATGAAGGACCTTTTGCGAAAACTCGATGTGCTGACTATTTTTTTCTTCAACAATGACAATTGAAGGCTTTATTGGACGAGATGTTTCCCCCAGCAGCGCAGGTACAGAATGCAGCTGCTAGGGAGACACGGGCTCTTATACTCCGCCTTACTGGGCGGAACCAGCAGGCAGGCTTCACCAATGATATTGCTGTCTGAGGTACCTCCCACACCAATGGTCTTACAGCATCAACCTGGGTACCTTAATATCCCTAATACCGACTACCACATTCACCCCCTGCTAAAAAAAAGAGACCGGCGGGCGTCGTTTTCTCGCGTTATACAGTGGTAGAGGTGGAGGTTATGGTGGTACCCGATACACATTAGTACAGTGTTTTGCCTCGTCAAATGTCGCAATTATTTACACTATTTATTTACATTCAAAAGGAAGCAATTAGTCGGTCAGGGGCCCTGGTCATCGTCTGCAATCATCTCAGTTTCGGCGGTGATGTAGGCGCCGGCTCGGACATCCGAGGCTCCAGGAGCGTGGCTTCTGCCTCTTCGGAACTTCATCACTCAAAGATGGGACCGGTGGGAGGGCCGATCCACCTGGGAAGGAGGCGGCTGTGGGGAGTGCACGGTGGGAGGGAGGGTGGGGTTGGTGGTGGAGGTGTAGGTGAGGCTCCAGTGGGAGTCAGGTGCCGTTGGGAGACCGTATCCTGTCGGCTGTCGGGGTACGCCACGTAGGCGTGTTGAGGGTTAGCGTGAAGAAGGTGGATCCCCTCGACCAATGGGTCCGACTGGCGCGCCCGAACGTGTTTGCGGAGCAGGATGGGTCCAGGAGCTGCCAGCCAGGTTGTGAGCGAGTTCCCGGAGGAGGACTTCCCAGGGAAGCCAAGGAAATGTTCGTAAGGTGTTTGGTTGGTCGTGGTACATAGCAGTGATCGGATGGAGTGGAGGGCATCCAGAAGGACCTCCTGCCAGCGGCAGTCTGGGAGATTCCTGGACCATAGGGCCAGAAGAATGGTCTTCCAGACCGTTCTGTTCTCCCTCTCTACCTTCCCCGGGGGTTGTAACTGGTCGTCCTGCTCGAGTCGATGCCCTTGCTGAGCAGGGATTGACGCAGTAGCTCGCTCATAAAGGAGCACCATCTATCGCTGTGTATGTAGGTGGGGAAACTGAACACTGTAAAGATACTGTGGAGGGCTTTTATGCCGGTGGCTGACGTAATGTCGGGGCAGGGGTTGGCGAATGGGAACCGGGAGAACTCGTCAATCACGTTCAGGAAGTACGTGTTGCGGTCGGTGGAGGGGATGAGCCCTTTGAAGTCCACACAGGCAACCAATGGGACGCGAAGACTTTATCAGATGAGCTTCCTCTGGCCTGTAGAACTGCGGTTCGCTTTCCGTGCAGATTTGGCAGTTCCTGGTGGCTGTCCTGACCTCCTCGATGGAGTTGGGCAGGTTGCGGGTCTTGATGAAATGGAAGAGTAGAGTGACCCCGGGTGGCAGAGGTCCTCGTGACGGGCCCGGAGTCGGTCCAGTTATGCGTTGGCACATGTGCCGCGGGATAGGGCTTCAGGAGGCTCGTTTAGCTTCCCGGGACGATACAAGATCTCATAGTTGCTGGTGGAGAGCTCGATCCTCCACCATAAGATCTTATCTTCCTTTATCTTGCCCCGCTGTGCATTATGGTACATGAAAGCAACCGACCTTTGGTCAGTGAGGAGAATGAATCTCCTACCGGCCACGGAATGCCGCCACTGTCGCACAGCTTCTACTATGGCCTTAGCCTCCTTTTTAACGGAGGAATGGCGGATTTCTGAAGCGTGGAGGATCGTGGGAAAACACTGCCCTACAGTAAGCAGTGTTTTCGTAAGCCGTACACTACTGTAAACAGAGTCTGTGTAAACACTGCCCTACAGTAAGCAGTGTTTACGTAAACCGTACACTACTGTAAACAGAGTCTGTGTAAACAGTGCCCTACAGTAAACAGTGTTTATGTAAAAGGTGCCCTACAGTAAACAGTATTTAAACAGTGCACGACAGCAAACAGAGTCCATAAAACAGTTCCCTACAGTAAACACTGTTTATGTAAACCATCCCTTGCTGTAAACAGTCGATGGAAACTGTACCCTACAGCAAACAAACTGAAAGAAGACCGTACACTACTGTAAACAGAGCTTATTTAAAAAGTGCCCGACAGTAAAGAGTATTTAGACAGTGCCCGACAGTAAACAGAGTCTATGTAAATATACCCTGCAGCAAACAGTATTGAAACAGTGCTCAACAGTAAACTGTCTATGTAAACAGTGCCCTACTGTAAACAGTATTTTGAAATTGCGCTTCTGTAAACAGAGTGAAAGTAAACCGCACACCCCGGTAATCAGAGTCAATGAAAACAGTGTTTACGTAAACCGTACACTCCTGTAAACAGTCTATGTACACAGTGCCCTACTGTAAACAGTATTTAAACATTGCACTTCTGTAAACAGAGTGAAAGTAAACCGCACACCACGGTAATCAGAGTCAATGAAAACAGTGTTTACGTAAACCGTACACTCCTGTAAACAGTCTACGTAAACAGTGCACTACAGTAAACATTGCTTATGTAAACCGTACACTGCTGTAAACACAGTCTATCTAAACAATGTCCCGCAGTAAACAGTATTAATGTAAACCTCACACTACTGTAAATGAGTCTCTGTAAACAGCGCCCTATAATAAACAGTGCTAATCTAAACCGTACTCTGCTGTAAACTGAGTCAATCTACACAGTGCCCGAGAGTAAACAGTGTTTATGTAAACCGAACACTGCTGTAAACAGAGTCTATGTAAAAAAAAGTCCCACAATAAACAGTTTTATGGAAACCGTACACTGCTGTAAACGGAATCTAAGTAAACAGTTCTCTATACTAAACATGTATTTAAACAGCCCTACAGTAAACAGTGTCCATGGAAACAGTGCCCTCCAGTAAAAGGTGTTAATGTATACCGTACACTGCTGTAAACAGAGTCTAGATAATCAGCGCAAACAGGAAACAATGTTAATGTAAACCATACACTTCTGCAAACCCAGTCTTGGTAAACAGCGCCTACAGTAATCAGTGTTTATGTAAACCGAGCACAACTAAACAGTGACAATGTAAACATTGCCCTACAGTAACAGTGGTTATGTAAATCTTGCACTGCGGTAAACATACTCTATGTAAACAGTGTCCTACAGTAAGCAGTGTTTCTATAAAATGTACACTGCTGTGTACAGAGACTATGTAAACAGTGAACTACAATAAACAGAGTGAAAGTACACCGCACACTGCTGTAAACGGAGTCTGCGTAAACAGTGAACTGCAGTAAACAGAACTTAAACTGTGCTCGACAGTAAAATGAGTATAGTTAAACAGTGCCCGACACTAAAGAGAGTGAAAGTAAACCGTACACTACTGCAACCAGAGTCTATGTAAACAGTGCCCTATAGTAAACAGTGGTTCTGTAAATCGTACACTGCTGTAAATAGTGACTATGTAAACAGTGCCCGTAAGTAAGTGTTTATGTAAAGCGTGCACTGCTGTAAACAGCGTCGTACAGTGAACATTGTTAACTTAAACCGTACCCTACTGAAAACAGAGTCGATGTAACCAGTTCCCTCCATTAAACAGTGTTAATGTAAACCATACAACACTGTAAATAGACTAATTTCTGTAGGGCACTGTTTACATAGTCTATTAAAAGAGTGCCCGACAGTAAACAGAGTCTATGTTAATTACACCCTGCAGTAAACGACGTCTATGCTATCTGCGACCTACAATAAACAGTGTTAATGCAAACCATAGACTACTGTAAACAGTCTATATAATTAATGCACTCGCGTAAAGATAATCGACTAAAACGGTGCCGTACAGCAAACAATGTTTATGTAAACCGTACACTGTTGCAAACAGAGTCGATGCAAACAGTGTGCTACTTTAAACAATGTTTTTGTAAACTGTACAGTAGTGTAAACAGCGTACGTAAACGTACCTCTTCATTCACCTGAGGAAGGAGCAGCGCTCCGAAAGCTAGTGACATCGAAACAAACCTGTTGGACTTTAACCTGGTGTTGTAAGACTTCGTACTGTACGTAAATGTAGCCTGCGGTAATCATTGCATGTAAACCGGACATTGCTGTAAACGGAGTCTATATGAACTGGGCCTGCAGTAAACAGTGTTTCTGTGAACTGTACACTGCTGTAAACAGATTCTTTGTAAACAGGGCCCTACAGTAAACAGAGTGAAAGTAAACCGTACACTACTGTAAACAGAGTCTGGAAACAGTGCCCTACAATAAACAGTGCTTATGTGAAATGTACAGAGCTGGAAGCAGAGACGATGTAAACAGTGCACTACAGTGAACGGAATCCTAACTGTGCCACACAGTAAACCGAGTCTATGTAAACAGCGCCCTACGGTTAACAGAGTGAAAGTAAACCGTGCACTAATGTAAACAGAGTATATGTAAGCAGTGCACTACAGTAAACAGTGTTTCTGTAAATCACACTGCTGCAAACAGTGACTATATAAACATTGTCCTACGCTAAACAGTCTATGTAAACAGTGCGCTACTGTAAACAATATTGATGTAAACCGTACGCTACTGCCAACAAAGTCTAGCTACACATCGCTCTACAGTAAACAATGTTAATGTAAACCATACACTACTGTAAACAGAGTCTTTGTAAATATAGCACTACAGCAAACAGTGTTTATGTAAACGGTATACTGCTGGAAACAGATTCTGGATAAACAGTGTGCTACAGTAAACAGTGTTTATTTAATATATACACTGCTGTAAACAGAGTCTATGTAAACAGTGCCCAAACAGTAAACAGTGGTTACGTAAACCGTACAATACGGTAAACCTGGTCTATGTAAACAGTGCCCTACAGTAAACAGTGTTTATGTAAGCCACACCCTGCTCCAAATAGAGTCTATGTAGCAGTGCCCAATAGTAAATAGTTTTTTATGCAAACCGTATACTACTGTAAATAGAGTCTGTGTAAACAGTGTCCTACTATAAACAGTGTTTCAGTAAAATGTACACTACTGTAAACAGAGTCAATGTAAACAGTGCCCTACGGTAAACAGTATTTACGTGAAGTATACTGCTGCAAAAACTCTCCGTGAACAGTGTCCAAAAGTAAACAGTGTTTCTTAAAACTTATGCTGCTGTAAACAAAGTCTATGTAAACAGCGCCCTACAGTAAACAGTGTTAACGTGAACCGCACTCTGCCGCCTATGTAACCAGTGCCGTAACAGTGTCTATGTAAACCGTGGTGTGGTGTAAGCAGAGTCTATGTAAACAGTTGCCTGCAGTAAACAGTTTTTGAAAACCGTAACCTGCAGTATAAAGTGTCTGTGTAGACAGTGCACTACAGTAACCAGTGTTTATAGAAACCGTAAACTGTTGTATACAGAGTCTATGTCAACAATGCCCTTCGGTAAACAGCATTTGGATACGCCGTGCACTGCTGTAAACAGAGTGAATGTAAAGAGCGTCCTACAGTAAACAGACGAAAAGTAAACAGTCCACTACTGCAAACAGTCTATGAATAGAGTGCTCTACAGTAAGCAGAGTGAAAGTAAACCGTACACTATTGTAAACAGAGTCCATGTAAACAGAGACCTGCAGTAAACATAATTTAAGCAGTACCTTACTGTAAGCAGAGTCTATGTAAACCGTGCCCTACAGTAAACAGAGCGAAAGTTAACCGCACACTACTGTATACAGTGTCTATGTGAACAGTGCCCTACAGTAAAAAGTATTTATGCAAAATGTACACTGCTATAAACAAAGTCTATGTAAGGAGTACGCTAACTAAACAGTGTTTATGTAAACCGTACATTGCCGTAAACAGAGTATATGTAAACAGTGCCCTACAGTTAACAGAGTGAAAGTAATCTGCACAATACAGTAAACAGTCTATATAAACAGTGCCCTACAGTAAACAGTGCTTATGTAAACCGTACACTGCTGTAAACGCTGTCGATGGAAATAGTGCTCTACAATAAACAGTGTTCATGTAAATCATACACGACTGTAAACAGAGTCTATGTAAATATAGCGCTACAGCAAACAGTATGTATGTAAACAGTACACTGCTGGAAACAGTGTCTATATAAACGGTGCCCGACAGTAAACTGTGTTTATTTAAAATATACGCTGCTGTAAACCGAGTCTTTATAAACAGTGCCCGACAGTAAACAAAGTGAAACTAAACCGTACACTACTGTAAACAGTGTCTAGGTAAACAGAGACCGATAGAACATAGAACATTACAGCGCAGTACAGGCCCTTCGACCCTCGATGTTGGGCGCAGCACGGTAGCACAGGGGCAGCACGGTAGCATTCTGGATAGCACAATTGCTTCACAGCTCCAGGGTCCCAGGTTCGATTGTGGCTTGGGTCACTGTCTGTGTGGAGTCTGCAAATCCCCCCCCCCCGTGTGTGCGTGGGTTTCCTCCGGGTGCACCAGTTTCCTCTCACAGTCCAAATATGTGCAGGTTAGGTGGATTGTCCCTTAGTGTCCAAAATTGCCCTTAGTGTTGGATGCGGTTGCTCGGTTATGGGGATAGGGTGGATGTGTTGACCTTGGGTAAGGTGCTCTTTCCAAGAGCCGGTGCGGACTCGATGGGCCGAATGGCCTCCTTCTCCACTGTAAATTATAAAAAAAATTCTATGTTGCGCCGACCTGTGAAACCACTCTAAAGCTCATCTACACTATTCCCTTATCAACCATGTGTGTATCCAATTACCATTTGAATGTCCTTAATGTTGGCGAGTCCACTACTGTTGCTGGCAGGGCATTCCACGCCCTTACTACTCTCTGAGTAAAGAACCTACTCTTACATCTATCTCCCCTCAATTTATAGGTATGTCCACTCGTGCTTGACACCACTATCCGAGGAAAAAGGCTCTCACTGTCCACCCTATCCAATCCTCTGATCATCTTGTATGCCTCAATTAAGTCACCACTTAACCTTCTTCTCTCTAACGAAAACAGTCTCAAGTCCCTCCGCCTTTCCTCAAAAGATCTTCCCTCCATACCAGGCAACATTCTGGTAAATCTCCTCTGTACCCTTTCCAATGCTTCCACATCCTTCCTATAATGCGGCGACCAGAATTGCACGCAATACTCCAAATGCGGCCGCACCAGAGTTTTGTACAGCTGCAACATGGCCTCATGGCTCCGAAACTCAATCGCACTACCAATAAAAGCTAACACACCGTACGCCTTCTTAAAAACCCTCTCAACCTGGGTGGCAACTTTCATGGATCTATGTACATGGAGAGCGAGATCTCTCTGCTCATCCATACTGCCAAGATTCTTGCCATTAACCCAGTACTCTGTCTTCCAGTTGTTCCTTCCAAAATGAATCACCTCACACTTTTCTGCATTAAACTCCATTTGCCACCTCTCAGCCCAGTTCTGCAGCTTATCTAAGTCCCTCTGTAACTTGTAACATCCTTCTGCACTGTCCACAACTCCACCGACTTTAGTGTCATCTGCAAATTTACTCACCCATCCTTCTTCGCCCTCCTCCAGGTCATTTATAAACATGACAAACAGCAGTGGCCCCAAAACAGATCCTTGTGGTACACCACTAGTAAATGGACTCAACCACCACCCTTTGCCTCTTCCAGCTAGCCAATTTCTGATCCAAATTGCTAAATCACCATGAATCCCATGCCTCCGTATTTTCTGCAGGAGCCTACCGTGGGCACCTTATCAACCGCTTTACTGAAATCCATATACACCAGATCAACTGTTTTACCCTCATCAACCTGTTTGGTCACCTTCTGAAAGAACTCAATATGGTTTGTGAGGCACGACCTACCCTTCACAAAACCGTGTTGACTATCTCTGATCAAATAATTCCTTTCCAGATGATTTTACATCCTATCTCTGATAAAATCTTCCAAGATTTTGCCCGTAACAGAAGTAACGCTCACTGGTCTATAGTTACCGGGGTTGTCTCTACTCCCCGTCTTGACCAAGGGGACAACATTTGCTAACCTCCAGTCTTCTGATACTATTCCTGCAGACAAAAATGACTTAAAGATCACAGCCAAATGCTCAGCAATTTCCTCCCTAGCTTCCCAGAGAATCCTAGGATAAATCCCATCCGGCCCAGGGGACTTAGCTATTTTCCCACTTTCCAGAATTTCTAACATCTCCTCCCTATGAACCTCAAGCCCTTCTAGTCTAGTGGCCTGAATCTCGGTATTCTCGACAACATTGTCTTTTTCCTGCGTGCAAACTGACGAAAAATATTCATTTAGCACCTCTCCTATCTCCTCAGACTCCAAGCACAACTTCCCGCCACTTGTCCTTGACTGGCCCTACTCTTACCCTAGTCATTCGTTTATTCCTGACAGTTCCATAGAAAGCTTTGGGGTTATCCATGATTCTTCCTGTCAAAGACTTCTCATGCCCCCTCCTGGCTCTTCTTAGCTCTCTCTTTAGGTCCTTCCTAGCTAACTTGTAACTCTCGAGCGGCCTAACTGAACCTTTATGTCTCATCTTTACATAAGCCTCCTTCTTCTTGTTGACAAGTGTTTCGACTGCTTTAGTAAACCACGGTTCCCTTGCTCGACCACTTCCTCCCTGCCTGACAGGTACAAACGTATTAAGGACACGCAGTAGCTGTTCCTTGAGCAAGCTCCATATTTCCATTGTGCCCATCCCTTACAGTTTTCCTCTCCATCCGATGCATTCTAAGTCTTGCCTCATCGCATCATAATTGCCTTTCCTCCAGATATAACTCTTGCCCTGTGGTATATACCTATCCCTTTCCATCACTAAAGTAAACGCAATGGAATTGTGGTCACTATCACCAAAGTGCTCACCTACCTCCAAATCTAACACCTGTCCTGGTTCATTAGCCAATACCAAATCCAATATGACCTCGCCTCTCGTTGGCCGACATACTGTGTCAGGAAACCCTCCTGCACACATTGGACAAAAACAGACCATCTAAAGTACTCGAACTATAGCGGTTCTAGTCAATATTTGGAAAGTTAAAGTCCTCCATAACAACTACCCTGTTGCTTTCGCTCCTATCCAGAACCATATTTGCAATCCTTTACTTTACATCTCTGGAACTTTTCGGAGGCCTATAGAAACCCCTAACAGGGTTACCTCTCCTTTCCTCTTTCTAACCTCAGCCGATACTACCTCAGTAGACGAGTCCTTATCAAACATCCTTTCTGCCACCGTAATACTGTCCTTGACTAACAATGCCACCCCTCCCCCTCTTTTGCCACCTTCCCTGAGCTTACTGAAATATCAAAACCCCGGCACCTGCAACAACCATTCCTGTCCCTGCTCTATCCATGTCTCCGAAATGGCTACAACATGGAAGTCCCAGGTACCAACCTGTGCCGCAAGTTCACCCACGTTATTCCGGATGCTCCTGGCATTGAAGAAGACACACTTTAAACCACCTTTCTGCCTGCCGGTACACTCCTGCAACTTTGAAACCTTACTCATGACCTCACTGCTCTCAACCTCCTGTATAGTGGAGCTGCAATTCAGGTTCCCAAGCCTCTGTTGAACTAATTTAAACCCTCCCGAAGAGCTTTAGCACATTCACCCCCCCCCCCCCCCACGCCCACCCCCCCAAACCCTCCCCAGGATTTTGGTACCCCTCTCGTCCAGGTGTCGACCATTCCGTTTGTAGAGGTCCCACCGACCGCAGAATGATCCCCAATTATCCAGAAATCTTAAACCCTCCCTCCTGCACCATCCCTGTAGCCACGTGTTCAACTCCTCTCTCTCCCTATTCCTCGTCTCGCTATCACGTGGCACGGGTAATATCCCAGAGATAATAACTCTGTTTGTCCTAGATCTCAGTTTCCACCCTAACTCCCTTAATTCCTGCCTTGCATCCCTATCCCTTTTCCTACATATGTCGTTGGTACCTATGTGGACCGCGACTTGTGGCTGCTCAGTAAACAGTGTCTACGTCAACCGTACAATACGGTAAACATGGTCTATGTAAACAGTGCCCTACAATAAACAGTATTTAAGCAGTGCCCTACAGTAAACAGGTTCGGCGTAATCGAGCCCTGCAGTAAACAGAGTAAAAATTAACACTACGGTAAATATATCCTATGTGAACAGTGCCCATCAGGAAAAGGGTTAATGAAAACCGTACACTGCTGTAAACAGAGTCTCGGAAAACAGCGCATACAGCAAACAGTGTTTATGTAAACAGTACAGTGCTGTAAACAAAGTCTATGTAAACAGTACGCTAAGTAAACAGTGTGTATGTGACCTTACATTGCCGCAAACAGAGTCTCTGTAAACAGTGCCCAACAGTGAACAGAGTGAAATGTTACCATGCACTGCTGTAAGAAGAGTCCATGTAAACAGTTCCCTACAGTAAAAAGTGTTTATATAAGCCGTAGCCTGCTGTAAATAGAGTCTATGTAACCGTCCCCTTCAGTATATAGTTTTTATGTAAACTGTGCACTACTGTAAACAGAGTCTAAGTAAACAGTGCCTTACAGTTAATATTGTCCATGTAAACTGTATACTGCTGTAAACGGAGTATATGCAAATTCTGTCCAACTGTAAACAGTGTTTAATGTAAACTACTGCAAACAGAGTGACTGCAAACAATGACCTATAATAATCAGTATTTATGTGAACCGTACATCACTGTAAAAAAAACTATGTGAACAGTGCCCTAAATTAAACATAGTTTATTAAATCGTATACTGCTGTAAACAAAGTACATTTAAACACTGCCCTACAGTAAACATTGTTAATGTAATCCGGACACCACGGCAAACAGCGTGTAAGTAAACAGCGCCTTACAGTAAACAGTGCCGACGTAAACCGTACTCTGCTGTAAACAGAGTCTATGTAAACAGTGTCCTGCAGTAAACAGTGTCTGTGAAAACCGTGCACTGCAGTAAGCGGAGTCTTTGTAAACAGTGCCCGACAGTAAAAAGTTTTTGTAAACCGTAACGTGCTGTAATAAGAGTCTGTGTAAAGAGTGCACTACAGTAGGCAGTGTTTGTGTAAACCCTCTGCTGTTGTAAACAGAGTCTATGTAAAGAATGCCATACATTTAGATACACCGTACACGGCTGTAACCAGAGTCTACGTAAACAATGCCCTGCAGTAAACAGAATGAAAGTAAACCGTGCGCTAATATAAACAGAGTGTGGGTAAACAGAGCCCTACAGGAAGCAATGTTTACATAAACAGTACACGACTGTTAAAATAGTCTGCGTAAACAGTGCCGTACAGTAAACCGTGCTTATGTAAAATGTACACTGCTGTAAACAGAGACTATGTAAACAGTGTACTACAATAAACAAAATTTAAACTGTGCCCTACAGTAAACCGAGTCTATGTAATCAGTGCCCCACAGTAAACAGTGTTTCTGTAAATCGTACACTGCTGTAAACAGTGACTATGTAAACAGTGCCCTACGCTACACAGTCTATGTGAACAGTGCGCAACTGTAAACAATATTTATGTAAACCGTACACTACTGCAAACAGAGTCTATGCACACAGTGCTCTATAGTAAACAATGTTAAAGTAAATCATACACTACTGTAAACAGAGTCTTTGTAAATATAGCACTACAGCAAACAGTCTTTATGTAAACGGTCTACTGCTGGAAACAGATTCTGTATAAACGGTGCTATACAGTAAACAGTTTATTTAAAATATATACTTCTGGAAACAGGATCTGTTTAAACAGTGCCCTACAGTAAACAGTGGTTACGTAAACCGTACAATAAGGTAATCCAGGTTTATGTAAACAGTGCCCGCGAGTAAACAGAGAGAACGTTATCCATGCACTGCTGTAAACAGAGTCCATGTAAACAATTCCCTACAGTAAACAATGTTTATGTAAGCTATACCATGCTCTAAAAAGAGTATATGTAACAGTGCCCAATAGTAAATAGTTTTTATGTAAACCGTACACTACTGTAAATAGAGTCTATGTAAACAGTGCCCTCCAGTAAACAGTGTTTGTGTAAACCGTACAATACGGTAAACATGGTCCATGTAAGCAGTGCCCTACAATAAACAGAGTGAAAGTTGACCATGAGCTGCTGTAATCAGAGTCCATGAAAACAGTTACCTGCAGTAAAAAGTGTTTCTACAAGCCGTAGCCTGCTGTAAACAGAGTCTATGTAACAGTCCCCTTCAGTGAATAGTTTTAATGTAAACCGTACACTGCTGTTAACAGAGTCTATTAAACAGTGTCCTACTGTAAACAGTGTTTATGTAAAATGTACACTTGTAAACGGAGTGAATGTAAACCGGACGCAACTGCAAACAGTGTCTATGTAAACAACGCCCTACAGTAAACAGTGCCAACATAAACCGTACTCTGCTGGAAAACAGAGTCAATGTAAACAGTGTCCTGCAGTAAACAGTGTCTATGTAAACCGTTCACTGCTGTCAGAGAGTGGGACTTTAACCTGGTGTTGTAAGACTTCTTACTATGTGAAGAGTGCCCGACAGTAAAGAGTTTTTGAAAACCGTACCCTGCTGTAATAAGAGTCTATGTAAACAGTGCAACACAGTAAGCAGTGTTTATGTAAACCCTATACTGTTGTAAACTGAGTCTATGTAAACAATGCCCACCAGAAAACATTGTTTAGATACACCGTGCACTGCTGTAACCGGAGTCTACGCAAACAGTGCCCTACAGTAAACAGTGTTTATGTAAACCGTACGCTGCTATAAACAGAGTTTATGTAAACAGTGCACTACAGTAAACAGTGTTTATGTAAATCGTAACTGCTATAAACAGGGTCTACGCAAACTGTGCCCTACAGTAAACAGTATTTAAACAGTGCTATACAGTAAACAGAGTCTATATAAAAAGTCCCAAACAGTAACCAGTATTTAAGCAATGCCCTACAGTAAACAGACTATGTAAACAGTGCCAACAGTAAACAGTGCTGATGTGAACCGTGCGCTGATGTAAACGGCGTCAAGGTAAACAGAGCCCTGTGGTAAACAGCGTTTAGGTTATCCGTACACTGCTGTAAACAGAGTATTTGTAATCAGTGACCTACTGGAAACAGTTGTTATGTAAAAAGTACAGTGCTGTACTGAGCAGCGCTCCAAAAGCTAGTGATTTGAAACAAAGCTGTTGGTCTTCTTACTCTGCTCACCCCAGTCCAACGCCGGCATTTCCACATTATGTCAACAGCGTCCTACAGCAAACAGTGTGGATGTAAAATGTACACTGCTGTAAGGAAAGTCAGTGAAAACAGTGCCTTAGAGTAAACAGAGAAATTAAACCGTACACTGCTGGAAAAAGTCTATGTAAAAGTGCCCTCCAGTAAACAGCACCATACAGAAAACAGAGTGAAAATAATCCTTACATTAATGTAAACAGACCCTTTGTAAACTTTGCCTTCTAGTAAAAAGTGTTAATGTAAACCGTGCACTGCTGTAAAATGAGTCGATGTAATCAGTGCCCTACAGTCAATAATGTTTCTGTAAATCGTACTCTGCTGTAAACAATGCCTGAGTAATCAGTGGACTACATTAAACAGTGAAAATGTAAACTGTACACTGCTGTAAACAGAGTCTACGTAAACAGAACCCTGCAGGAAACAGAGTGAAAGCAAACCGTACACTAATGTAAACAGAGCCTTACAGGAAGCAGTGTTTACGTAAACTGTACACGACTGTAAACAGAGTCTATGCAAACAGTGCCCTACAGTAAACCGTGCATATGTAAAATGTACACTGCTGTAAACACAATGCACTATAGTAAACAAAATTTAAACTGTGCCCTACAGTAACAGATTCAATGTAAACAGTGCCCTACAGCAAACAGGGTGAAAGTAAACCATACACTTCTGTAAACAGAGTCTATGTAAACAGTGCCCTACAGTAAACAGTGTTTCCGTAAATCGTACACTGCTGTAAACAGTGACTATGTAAACAGCGCCCTACACTAAGCAGTGATCGTAACAATGCGCTACAGTTACCAATGTTTATGTAAATCGTACACTACTGCAAACAATCTTTGTACATGTGCCCTGCAGTTAACATAGTCTACTTAAACATTGTCCTGCAGTGAATAGTATACTTAAACCGGCCATTTTTGCAATCGGAGGCTATGGAACAGAGCCGTACAGTAAAAAGGCTTATCGTAAACTGTGCACTGGTGTAAACAGGCTATGTAAACAGTGGATTGTTAACAGTCTTTATGGAAACCGTACACTGCTGTAAATAGTCTATGCAAACAGTGCCCTGCAGTAAACATTGTTTATGTAAACCGTACATTGCTGCAAACAATGCCTTACAGTAAACAGTGTTAATGTAAACCGTACACTGTTTTAAACAGTCTATGTAAACAGTGCCTAAAGTATACATAGTCAATGTAAACAGTACCCTACAGTAAACAATATTTCAACCGGACATTGCTGTAAACAGAGTCTATCTGAAACGGACCTGCAATAAACAGTGTTTATGTGAACCGTACATTGTTGTAAACATAGTCTACGTAAACAGCGCACTACAGTAAATAGTGTGTATGTAAACCGTACACTGCTGGAAAGTCGACGTAAACAGTGCCCTACAGTAAATAGTGTTTATGTAAACCGTACACTGCTATAAATAGTATATGCAAACAGTGCGTACTGTAAACAGTGTTTATGTGAACCGCACCCTGCTGGAAAAAGAGTCTGTGCAAACAGTGCCATACAAGATTGCTGACCATACAACTGTCGTGGGTAGGATCTCGAACAGCGATGAGTCAGAATACTGGACGGAGATGGAGAACCCAGTGGTGTGGTTTAACGACAATAATCTCACCCTCAATGTCAGCAAAACTGAAGAGCTGGTCATTGACTTCAGGAAGTGAAGTATTTTATACACACCTCTCTGCATCAACGAAGCCGTGGTGGAGATGGTTTACAGCTTCAAATTATTAGGTGTGCACATATAGAACATATATCCTGGTCCACCCTTGGTCGACGCTAAAACCAAGAAAGCACTACAGCACCCTGCTGTAAAAAGGAAAGGCTCACCACCATTCGCAATTGCCAAACTTTCAATGGGTTTTAAAGCAGCGATTCCTTCACAGTGCCGAAAGCAATCACCATCCGTCTCTTGCTATTTGAGGTTAAGTTCATTTAGAATTGAAAAGATGATAGTTAGCCTACAAATTTCTTGAGCAATCGAATCAGCAGAGAGGACAATTTCTCGAGGAGGAAAGCGTGGAATTCGGACCTCAGTTCGTAAACTCTGAATATCTCCCTTGTTCAGTGATCATTACAGTAACTCTTCAAGCGGATGATGTCAACCGTCATTGTGTTTGACTGATCACTGTATCGATTCAATGCTTTAATGTCGTTTTAATGGTCAGCAAAACACTTTCAGCCATCCTTCGAGGGCGACGATGTGATGAATTCCAATGGCTCTCATTATATCCCTTGCCAACCGTTCAGTTCAGTGCATGGTGAGACCATGAGGGATATAGACTCTCTCCAGATCACTTGAGTAATGTTTAGGGATGCCAAAACGATCGAGATAATAGCCTTGTTCATCATCAGTGATCACCGCGCCTTCAGCCGCCGCCATCCGCGATCGCACTTTGACCCCAGGTTCAGGTCCCAACACTCCGGGCCGCATGAGCACTGATGAACGGCTGGCCCCCGTGACGCTCGCGACACCCTCCCGCGACCCACCGTGTTGCCACCTCCACTTCGAGAATGCCTGCTTTATATACATTGTATCCGTGCCTGAAGCCAGCGTCAGCTTGAGATCACTGGTTACTTCACAGCATTAACTTAATTATAAGTTCAAACCTGTCTCACCTTGGGCGCTGCCTGACGTTTTAAATATTTCCAAAACATATGTTTTGCACCGATTAAAAGCAGACCCAGATTTCTAAATTAGATGTAGGTGTATTTTTTAGAGGTCGCACTACAATTATTTTTTAATGCGGCTTGTGCCACGTGTTTACTTTCTGGTTCTCACTGAGAAAACCCAAGTTCGATTCCAGCTCTGCTTGATCTGTTTGATTTGATTTGATTTGAGTTATTATTCTCACATTATCATGGTTTCTTGCATGCTATACAGAGAACGCATACAGCACATAGGGAAGGAAGGAGCGACCGCAGAATGTAATGTTACAGTTATAGCTCGGGTGTAGAGAAAAGATCAACTAAATACAAGGTTGGTCCATTTAAAAGTCTGATGGCAGCAGGAAGAAGCTGTTCTTGAGCCGGTTGGTACGTGAACTCAAACTTTTGTATATTTTTACTGACGGAAGAAGGTGGAAGAGAGTATGTCCGCGGTGCGTGGGGTTCTAAATTATGCTGGCTGCCTTTCCAAGGAAGCGGGAATTATAGATAGAGTCGATAGATTGCAGACTCGTTTGCATGATGGATTGGGCTACCTTCACGACATGTTGTAGTTTCCTGCGGTCTTGGGCAGAGCAGAATCCATACAAAGCTGTGCTACAACCAGGAAGAATGCTTTATATGGTGCATCTGTAAAGGTTGGTGAGAGTCGCAGCTGACATGCCAAATGTCCTTCGTCTTCTGAGAAAGTAGAGTCTTTGGTGAGCTTTCTTAACTATAGTATCGGCATGTGGGGACCAGGGCAGGATGTTGGTGATCTGGACACTTAAAAGATTGAAGCCTTTGTACTTAATTCCCATTGATGTAGACCGGGGCATGTTCTCCACCACGCTTCCTGAAGTCGATAACAATCTCCTTCGTTTTGTTGACACTGAGGGAAAGATTATTGTCGTGTACCAGTTCGCCATATTCACTATCACACTTTGTCAATTATTCACAACTTAAATGGAGGAAAAGTGCATTAGCGAAATTTACTTTATTGATTATCTGATTTTATAATTTAGATACGAGATTATGTCGTGGGGGTGTACCTTTAAGAAAGGTTTTTGTCTCTTCACATGGCTTCAGTGATGACATTTTGTGGGTGAAGCTGAGCTGTGGGTGTGTGGTGTTATTACTTTCGCTTTCAATTTTGATTGTTGTGGACTCAGGCAGAGAAAAGAAGTGTTTTGGCCTGTTTATCTATTTTCGCTATTAATATCTGACTCGGTTAAAAAAAACATTGATTGTAGTTACCTGCTTTGGTAAATTAAAAAAATATAGTTTTCTCTCCGGAATGGTTTTAAACCTGCTGGTGGGACGAAATTAAATTCTCAGGAAAAGTCAGTCTTAACAAAGTTAGAATGCAGAGTGCTGCGCCACGCCCTTGAAATGTGGTTTTTCGTTCATGGGATTTAGCTTTGGATTTGGAACAGTTAAGGGGGAATTCATTAAGTATTATACATTGATTACTGTAGGTATTTGGTGTCGTTATGATTGCAATTGATAATAATGCTTGCTGTGTTTCGTTATATACACATGTTAACTAAGGTCTTAGAATAAAGCTTGTGTTGATTAAAGTGTTTAGGAAGAATGTTGAATCACACCTGAAGGGGAGGCTCTTGTCTTAATCCGAGCCAAATTCAACATAAAGGTTGTCGGTCAGTTGGACATCATAACATTGTTTGGAGTTTCATAACCCTGGCCTACAACAATTATTTACTCAGGCAAATGTAACAATCTATTTTGTGTTTTGTTCATGATACAGTGTTCCACATATCACGAAAAGCACTCAAGTAGTTCGACACCATCCTGGACCAAGTATCCCGCTTATTGCTCCCCCTTCCAGAAACATTCAATCCCTGCACCACAAACGCACTGTGGCAGCCCTGTTTACCATCCCAAAATGCACTGCAGTAACTCACCAAGGTTCCTTAGACATCAACTACCAATCGCACGGCCACTATCATCTTGAAGAATAAGAACTCCCTAAAAGCAGATTGGTGTCCCCACACCTCACTGACAGCAGCGGATCAACAAGGCAGCTCACCGCCGCCTACTGAAGGGCAATTCGGGATGGGAATTAAATGCTGCCCGAACAAGAAACTCGCAAATCCCGTAAAAGTGAACTTTGTATAGCATTGCTGCTTTGAATTTCTGGAACATGGGATGAACAGATTTACATTATTACAGTAGAGTTCATCATATAACTTCTGCTTCAGAGGAACCTGGATCTAAGGTATTTCTAACAGCATGAATCCAGGAAAACAGAAACAATGTGGTTGCGGCAGTAAGGTGGAACGGAGTGTTGTGCAATCTATCATGAATTTAAACACTCTCTCCGCCTTTCTCTCTTTAACACTGTCCTTTGTTCTGTTTCTGTTTTGTATCTCTTGGTTTCGGGAAAAGGTTTATGTTGAGCAGAATATTGTACCATAGTTTCTGTTCAGTAAGACATATTTTGCGACTTTGTTACTTTGTGGAACCATTGCAACATGAAGAATAATTGGCACTACATGACACGAAAGGAAGGTATTTGCACCATGATTACTGTGTCTGTGCCCATCATTACTGTTATACAGACACATGGTCAGAACATTGCATATAGGAGTTTGGACGCCATGCTGAAGGTGTAGAAGACATAAGTAAGTCTGCACTTGGAATACTGTGTACAGTTCTGGTCTCACTATTATAGAGATGATATTATTCAACTAGAAATAGTGCTGAAACATTTTACAAGGATGCTACCGTAAATTGATAGTTTGAGTTATAGGTGCGTTTGTTACGCTGGGACATTTACCCCTGGAGTGTAGGAGGCATAGGGGTGAAATTCTCGAGGTCTATCAAGTTAATAGGGCAGAGGTAATGTACATCGTCAAAATATTTTCCCAAAGATAAGGGAGGGTAAAACAAGTGAGTATAGGTTTAAAGTTAGAGAGGAGACACACAAAAGGGTCCAGAGAGTAATTCCTTCACAAATAGTGCGCTGAGTGTCTGGACAGAGTTGCCAGAGGAAGTAATAGAAGCGATTACAATTTTGTCTTATTAAAGGGATCAGGGGTTATGGGGAGAATGCAGAAGAATGGGCGGCATGGATAAGTTGGGCCGTCGGGCCTATTTCAATGCTGAAAACCTCTCGCACTCTGTGACCCCATCCCATCTTCCAGCTCTGTAACGCTGCAGTTTCGAGCACTCCATCTCTATGTCCAAGTGATTTTGAAATTTTCCTATGGGTGTCTGCCTCTATCATTCTCATGGACAATGGTCCATGAGTGATTTAATGGATCTGAGGAACAGGCAGGAAATGACATTGAGGCAGAAGCTCAGCTGTGATCAAACTGGATGTTATGATGTGGAGATGCCGGCGTTGGACTGGGGTGAGTCTTTCAGTACGAAGCCTTACAACACCAGGTTAAAATCCAACAGGTTTGTTTCGATGTCGCTAGCTTTCCGAGCGGAGAAACTACGTCATCTTCTTCACAGCCTTCAACACGTCATTGATGACGATGAACATCTTGCCAATGTCATCCCCACACCCCCACTACTTGCCTTCAAACAACCGCGCAACCTCAAACAAACCATTGTTTGCAGCAAACTACCCAGTCTTCAGAACAGTGACCACGACACCACACAACCCTGCCATGGCAATCTCTGCAAGACGTGCCAGATCATCGACATGGATACCACTATTACACGTGAGAACACCACCCACCAGGTACGCGGTACATACTCGTGCCACTCGGCCAAAGTTGTCTACCTCATACGCTGCAGGAAAGGATGTCCCGAAGCGTGGTACATTGGCGAGACCATGCAGACGCTGCGGCAACGAATGAAAAGATATCGCGCACCAATCACCAGGCAGGAATGTTCCCTTCCAGTCGGGGAACACTTCAGCAGTCAAGGGCATTCAGCCTCTGATCTCCGTGTAAGCGTTCTCCAAGGCGGCCTTCAGGACGCGCGACAACGCAGAATCGCCGAGCAGAAACGTATAGCCAAGTTCAGCACACATGAGTGCGGCCTCAACCGGGACCTTGGATTCGTGTCGCATTACATTCATCCCCCACCATCTGGCCTGCGAAATCCTACCAACTGTCCTGGCTTGATATAATTCACACCTCTTGAACCTGGGGTTACCCCATCTCTGGATCTGTAAAGATTAAATCACCTGCTAATGGTCGCATTTCAAGCATTGTTTGGCATCTTTGAATTTGTCTATATATGTGTTTCTGGAACATACCTCTTCATTCACCTGAGGAAGGAGAAGCGCTCCGAAAGCTAGTGACATCGAAACAAACCTGTTGGACTTTAACCTGGTGTTGTAAGACTTCGTACTGTAAAACTGGATGTTGGGGCAGGAGTGAGTGGCCGGGTCGTCTCACTATGTTGTCATTTACTATCAGTTCCAGTTGCCACAACACTCGCAGATGACTATAACTGCGCGATAAGATTTTTTAGTTCCATCTTTCCATCAATTAATTCAATGTTCGGGGATAAAGTTCAGTTATCTGGTCTGCACAGCCTCTGAGGTTGGTGGAGGCAGATACAACAGTGGTTTTCAAATTTCAATGCGAGAAACGACAGCAATCAATTTCATGCCTCTGGGGAAAGGTCGGTCCAGTGGGATTGAATGATCTGCTAATCTAAAGAGCCACTGAGGTTAAACGGAATGAATGTCCTCTGTCGTTACTTCACGCACTTTTAAGTTTTTGGTCACGTCTGGCTGTGAGATGATGTGCACCACCACACTGGAGTTTCCCTCAATGCTACCCACCACGGCGAGAATGAGCACGGTAATCCTTCATATACAATGTGTCCAGGCTTGAAGCCAGCGTCAGCTTCAGCTCACTGGTTACTTCATAGCATCAACTTAGTTGTAAATTCGAACCTGTATCACCGTGGGTGCTGCCTGGCGTCTTTATTATTTCCGAAACATGTGTTGCATAAATAAAAGCAGCAGCACATTTATAATTAGAAGGAGGTGTATTTTGTTTAGAGGTTGCATTAAATGTTTTTAAAAGAGGCTTGTGCCACGTGTTTACTTTCTGATCTCACACTGCGGAAAGCCAAGTTCGATTCCAGGTCTGTGCAATAACTGACCGATCACACTTTGTCAATTACTCACGAACTAAATGGAGGAAAGGAGCATTAACGATTAGCGATTATACATTTTTTGTAATTTCGGAACAAGATAGTTTACGCAGGCGAATTGATTCGTCCAGTTTTTTTCCACGTGAAACGCTGTTCCCCAAATCTCCAAGAACACTCAGGGTGTTCGAAAGCATCCAGAACCAAGCAGTGCGTGTGATTGCTCCTCCTCCCACAAGCATTCAATCCATCCGCCACAGCCATCCCAAAATGCACCGCAATAACTCAACAAAGTTCCCGAGGCAATTATTCCTTAGACAGCACCTTCCAGACTGCGACTACTGTCATTTTGAAGAACTCGACAAGCCCCTACTTCGGAAAATCACCAACTGGAATTTCCCTCCAAATCTCTCACCACTCCCACTTGGAACCATATAAACGTTCCTTCACGGTAACGGGGGAAAATCATTTAGCTTCCTCCCTAAAAGCACGCTGGGTGTACCCAAAAATCACGGTCTGCAACGAGTCAAGAAAGCAGCTCACCTTCTTCAGGGCAATTCGGGATGGACAATAAATTCCGTCCGAACCAGCAACTCTCACATCCAGTAAAAGTGATAATTTTAATGCATTGGTGCTTTGAATGTCTGGGGCCTGGGATGAACTGTTCTCCATTCTTAAAAAATAAACATCGATTAACCATTTCATTTTTTCCAATTAAGGGGCAATTTAGCGCGGCCAATCCACCTTCAGTGCACGTCATTGGGTTGTGGGGGGAAACCCACGCAAAAACGGGAAGAATGCGCAAACTCCACAGGGACGGTGACCCGGAGGCGGGATCGAAACTGAGAACTCGGCGCCTTCCGGCAGCAGTGCTAACCACCGCGCCAACGTGCTGCCACCTGTTTTTTTTTAAATATAACGGTGGAATGAATCATATAACCTACCTCAGAGGAAACTGGACCTCAGGTATTTCTAACAGCATGAATCCTGGAAGACAGAAACAATGTGCTTGCTGCAGTCAGGTGGAACTGAGTGGTGTGCAATCTACTCTAGCGTGAAACGGTCTCGTCCTCTTTCTCTCTTTGCAACCCTCCTTTATTCTGTTTCTGTTTTGTTTCTATTGGTATCGGGTGAAGATTTGATTTGCTGTGGGTCTCTTGACGAATATATTCTTTTGAATCTTTTTGCAGTCAGACAGATTCTGCGACATTGTAGTTTTTTGGACCCAGTGCAAACATGATGAATAATTGGAATTTCACAACACTGAAGGAGGCTTTTTGTTCCCCAATTACTGTGTCTGCCCATTATTCTATTATACAGATACATGGTCAGATAATTGAGCACACGTGTTGGGATGTCTTGCTGAAGTTCTACAGGACGTTGGGAAGGTCATACTTGGAATACTGTGTACAGTTCTGGTAACCCTAATACAGAACGGATATTATTAACCTAGAAAGAGAGCAGAAAACTTTTGCCATGCTGCTACCGGATTTGATGGTTTGAGTTATAAGGAGCGGCTGTTTAGACTGGAATATTTTTCTTGGAGCCTCGGGGTGATCTTGACGACCGCTGTAAAATAACGTGGGGGCATGGATCAGGTAGATTATCCCAAAGGTAGGGGAATCCAAATGTAGAGGGCATAGGTTTAAAGTGAGAGGGGAGAGATACAAAACGGTCCAGATGAACAATTGTTTCACACAGAGGGTGGTGAGTGTCTGGAATGAGCTGGCAGAGGCAGTAAGAGAGGCGTCTACAATTGTGCGTTTTAAAAAGCATTTAAATAGTTATATGGAGAAGATGGGATTGGAAGAATATGAACAAATGTGGGCAATCGGACAGGCTTTGTGTAGTAAAAACTGGGCGGCATGGACAAGTTAGGACGAAGGGCCTATTTCTACGCTGTAAACGTCTATGACTCTATGACCTGTCCCACCTTCCAGCTGTGTGTCGCTGCAGATTCGAGCACTCCATCTGTATGTCCAAATCGGTTTGAATGTCTGTCTCCATTTTTCTCAGCGACAGTGAACTTTGAGGCAGAATCTCAGTTGTGATCAAACTGAATGTTGGGGCAGGAGTGAGTGGCCTGGTAGTCTCTCTATGTTGTCATTTGCTATCAGTTCCAGTTGCCACAGTACTCGCAGATGAATATAACTGCGAGATCAGATGTTTAAGTTACATCTTTCCAACAATGATTTCAATGTTCTGGGATACAGTTCAATTATCTGGTCCGCACTGCCTGTGAGATTGGTAGAGGCAGATACAACAGTGGCTTTCAAATTTCAACGCGAGAAATGACAGGAATGAAATGCATGGCTCTGGGGAAAGGTCAGTCGAGTGGGATTTAATGAACGGCTAATCTAAAGAGCCGCTGGTGTCAAACGGAATGAATGTCTTCCGTCGGTACTTCGCGCACTTTTAAGTTTTTGGTCACGCCTGGCTGTGAGATGATGTGCAGCAACACCTGGAGTTTCGCCTCAGTGTTGCCCACCACGGCGAATACCGATCACGGAAATCCTTTATATACAATGTGTGCATACGTGACGTCAGCGTCAGCTTTAGCTCACTGGTTACTTCACAGCATCAACTTAATTGCAAGTTCGGACCTGTCTCACCGTGGGCGCCGCCTGGCGTTTTTAATATTTCCAAAACATGTCTGTTGCATAATAGAAGCAGCAGCACATTTATAATTAGAAGAAGGTGTATTTTTTTCAGAGGATGCATTAATCTGTTTTAAAAAGAGCCGTGTGCCACCTGTTCACTTCCTGATCTCACAGTGCGGAAAGCCAAGTTCGATTCCAGCTCTGTACAATAACTTTGTCAAACTTTGTCAATTATTCACAACCTAAATGGAGAAAAAGAGCTTTAACGATTATCTATTATAGTTTCTTTGACATTTCGGAACAAGATTCGTTACGCAGGCGAATTGATTCATCCATTTCTTTCCACGTGAAACGCTGCTCCCCAGTTCTCAAAGAACACTCAAAGAGTTCGAAAGCAAATGCACTGCAATAACTCAACAAAGTGCCTCGGGCAATTGTTCCTCAGGCAGCACCTCCAGACCTCCGACTACTATCATTTTGAAGAACTAGACAAGCCCCTATTTGAGACAATCACCATTTCCCTCCAAATTTCCCTCCAAATCACTCACCGCTCCCACTTGGAACCAGATGAACGTTCCTTCACGGTAACGGGAAAAAATAATTTAGCTTCCTCCATAAAGGCACGTTCGGTGTACCCAACGCTTCAAGAAAGCAGCTCACCACCACCTTCTGACGGGCAACTAGGGATGGGCAAAAACTTTTGTCCAAACCAGAAACTCTCACATCCAGTAAAAGTGATCTTTTTAATGCATTGGTGCTTTGAATTTCTGGGGCCTGGGATGAACTGTTCTCCATTCTTGAAACAAAAATATCGTGTACCCAATTCTTCTTTTCCAATTAAGGCGCAATTTAGCATGACCAGTTCACCTACTCTGCACATCATTGTGTTGTGGGAGCATAACCCACGCAAACACGGGGGGGAATGTGCAAACTCAACACAAAGGGTGACGCAGAGCCGGGATCGAACCTGAGAACACGACACCGTGAGGCAGCAGTGCTAGCCACTGCGCCACCGCGCTGCCCCTGTTTGTCATTCTAACGTTGGAATGAATCATGTAACTTCTACTTCAGAGGAAACTGGATCGAAGGTATTTCTCGCAGCATGAATCCTGGAAGATAGAAACAATGTGCTTGCTGCAGTAAGGTGGAAGGTAATGGTGTGCAATGCATCCAGCAGTAAACGCTCTCTCCTCCTTTCTCTCTTTAGCAATCTCCTTTGTTTCTCTTATGTTTCTATTGGTATCAGGTGAAGATTTGATTTGCCGTGGGTCTCTTGAGCAAGACATTCTTCTACATCTTATTCCAGTCACACACATTCTGCGACTTTTTTGCTTTTTGCACCACTATAAACATGGTGAATAAGTGGAACTTCACAACACTGAAGGAGGCTCTTTGTTCCACAATTACTGTGTCTGTGCCCATTGTTACTATTATACAGAACATGGTCAGATAATTGAATACAGGAGGTGGGACGTCTTGCTGAAGCTGTACAAGACATTGGGAAGTACACGATTGGAATAATGTGGACAGTTCTGGTCACCGTAATATCGAAAGAGGGCAGAAAACATTTGTTCGGCTGCTTCCGGTCTTCAAAATTTGAGTTATAAGGAGCGGCTGGATAGACTGGAACATTTTTCTTGGAGGCTACGGTTGATCTTGACAGCGGCTATAACATAGTGAGGGGCACAGATCAGGTAGATTTTCGCAAATGTACTGGAATCCAAAACTAGAGGGCATAGATTTAAGTTGAATGAGGAGAGAAACAAAAGGGTCCAGAGGAACAATTGTTTCACACAGAGGGTGGTGAGTGTCTGGAAGGAGCTGGCAGAGGCAGTAGTAGAGGCTTCTACATTGTTGCCTTTTAAAAAGCATTTAGATAGTTATATCGAGAAGGTGGGTACAGAGGAATATGACCAAATGTGGGCAATTGGACAGGCTTTGTGTAGTAAACGCTGGGCGGCATGGACAAGTTCGGCCGAAGGGCCTATTTCCACGCTGTAAACTTCGATGACCCTATGACGTGTCCCACCTTCCAGATTAGTGTCGCTGCAGATTCGAGCACTCCATCGATCTGTCCAAATCGGTTTGAAACTTTGCTGTGGGTGTCTGCCTCCATTTTTCTTATCGACAGTGAACTTTGAGGGAATGAAAGTATCTGAGGATCAGGCAGCAAATGACATTGAGGCAGAATCTCAGCTGCGATCAAACTGGATGTTGGAGCAGGAGTGAGTGGCCGTGTAGTCTCCCGATGTTGTCATTTGCTATCAATTCCAGTTGCCACAGCACTCGCAGATGAATATAACTGCGAGATCAGATTTTTAAGTTACATATTCCCAACAATTATTTCAATGTTCTGGGATACATTTAAATTATCTGGTCTGCACTGCACTGTGAGATTGGTGGAGGCAGATACAACAGTGACTTTCAAATTGCAATGCGAGAAACAACAGCAATCAAATGCATGCCTTTGGGGAAAAGTCGTTCGAGTGGATTGAATGATCTGCTAATCTAAAGAGCCAATGAGGTTAAACGGAATGAATGTCCTCCATCTGTACTTCACGCACTTTTAAATGTTTGGTCCCGTCTGGCTGTGAGTTGATGTGCAGCAACCTGGAGTTTCCCCTCAATGTTACCCACCGCGGCGAGTTTGATCACGGAAATCCTTTATATACAATGTGTCCGTGTTTGATGCCAGCGTCAGCTTTAGCTCACTGGTTACTTCACAGCATCAACTTAATTGTAAGTTCGGACCTGTCTCACCGTGGGCGCTGCCTGGCGTTTTTATATTTCCAAAACGTGTGTGGTGCATAAATAAAAGCAGCAGCACATTTATAATTAGAAGTCGGTGTATTTTGTGAGAGGTTGCATTGATCTGTTTTAAAAAGCAGCTTATGCCACGTGTTTACGGACTCTCGCTGCGGAAACCATAGTTCGATTCCAGCTCTGTACAATAACTGACCTGTCAGACTATGTCAATTACTCACTACCTAAATGTAGGAAAAGAGCATTAACCATTATCTATTATAGATTTTTTGAAATTTCGGAACAAAATGGTTTACGCAGGCAAATTGATTAACCCATTTTTTCCACGTGAAACGCTGTTCCCCAGGTCTCCAAGAACACCCAGGTAGTTCGAAAGCATCCAGACCAAGCAGTGCGTTTGATTGCTTCTCCTGCCACAAGCATTCAATCCCTCCGCCACAGAAATCCCACAATGCACCGCAATAACTCAACAAAGCTCCTCAGGCCATTGCCCCTTCGACAGCACCTTCTAGACCTCCGACCACTGTCATTTTGAAGAACTGGACAAGCCCCTCCTTGGGAAAATCACCAACTGCAATTTCCCCTCCAAAGCATTCGACACTCCCACTTGGAATCATATTAACGTTCCTTCACCGTAACGGGAAAAAGTCATTTAGCTTCCTCCCTTAAAGCACGTGGGTGTACTCAAACATCACTGCCTGCAACAATTCAAGGAGGCAGCTCACCACCACCTTCTGAAGGGCAACTAGGGATGGGCAATAAATTCTGTCCTAACCAGCATCTCTCACATCCAGTAAAAGTGATCTTTTTAATTTCTGGGGCCTGGGAATGAACCGTTCTCCAATCTTCAAAAATAAATATTCAGTACCCAATTCCTTTTTTCCAATTAAGAGGCAGTTTCGTGTGGCCAGTCCACCTATCCTGCACATCTTTGGTTGTGGGGGAGAAACCCACGCAAAAACGGGAAGAATGTGCAAACCCCACAAGGACAGTGACCCAGAGCTGGAATCGAACCAAAGAACTCATCGACGTGAGCAGCAGTGCTCACTGGGCCATCCTGCTGTCCCTATTTGTCATTCTAACAGTGGAATGAATCACGTAACTTCTGCTTCAGAGGAAACTGAATCTAATGCATTTCTAACAGCATGAATCCTTGAAGATAGAAACACCGTGCTTGCTGCAGTAAGGTGGAAGGGAGTGGTGTGCAATATACTCCAGAATTAAACGCTCTCTCCCCCTTTATCTCTTTACCATTCTCCTTTATTCTGTTTCTGTTTTGTTTCTCTTGGTATCGGGTGAAGATTTGATTAGCTGTGGGTCTCTTGAGCAAGATATTCTTCTACATTTTTTCCAGTCAGACACATTCTGAGACTTCGTTGCTTTTTGCAACCACAGCAAACATGATGAATAATTGGAAATTCACAACACTGAAGGAGGCTCCTTGTTCAGCAATTACTGTTTCTGTGCCCATTATTACTATTCTACAGATACATGGTCAGATAATTGAATACAGGAGTTGGGACGACTTGCTGAAGTTCTACAGGACTTTGGGAAGAACACACTTCGAATACTGTGTACAGTTCTGGATATTTTAACCGAGAAAGAGAGCAGAAAAGATTTGCTAGGCTGCCACCGGACTTGATGGTTTGAGGTATAAGGAGTGGCTGGATAGACTGGAACATTTATCTTGGAGGCGATGGGTGATCTTGACGTCGGCTATAAAATAATGAGGGGTATAGATGAAGTAGATTTGCCTAAAGGTAGTGGAATCCAAAACTAGTGGGCACGTGAGAGTGGAGAGAAACAAAAGGGTCCAGAGGAACAATTGTTTCACACAGAGGGTGGTGAGTGTCTGGAAAGATCTGGTAGTTGCAGTAGTAGAGGCGTATACAATTCTGCCTTCAAAAAACATTTACATAGTTAGATGGAGAAGATGGGTATAGAGGTATATGACCGAATGTGGACAATTGGACAGGCTTTCGAGTCGATTTCGGCGGGGGAACAGCTGGTGAGTCAGTTTCAGCGGGAGCATTGCGGAAGGAGGTTGCTGGGAGGTAAGTCAACCTTTAAAAGCACTTGTCTTTGCAGGGGCAGGCCAGTCGATTTCGGCGGCGTGATAACAGCTGGTGAGTCAGTTTCAGCGGGAGCATTGCGGAAGGAGGTTGCTGGGAGGTAAGTCAACCTTTAAAAGCACTTGTCTTTGCAGGGGTAGGCCAGTCGATTTCGGCGGCGTGAGAACAGCTGGTGAGTCAGTTTCAGCGGGAGCATTGCGGAAGGAGGTTGCTGGGAGGTAAGTCAACCTTTAAAAGCACTTGTCTTTGCAGGGGCAGGCCAGTCGATTTCGGCGGCGTGAGAACAGCTGGTGAGTCAGTTTCAGCGGGAGCATTGCGGAAGGAGGTTGCTGGGAGGTAAGTCAACCGTTAAAAGCACTTGTCTTTGCAGGGGCAGGCCAGTCGGTTTCGGCGGCGTGAGAACAGCTGGTGAGTCAGTTTCAGCGGGAGCATTGCGGAAGGAGGTTGCTGGGAGGTAAGTCAACCTTTAAAAGCACTTGGCTTTGCAGGGGCAGGCCAGTCGATTTCGGCGGCGTGAGAACAGCTGGTGAGTCAGTTTCAGCGGGAGCATTGCGGAAGGAGGTTGCTGGGAGGTAAGTCAACCTTTAAAAGCACTTGTCTTTGCAGGGGCAGGCCAGTCGGTTTCGGCGGCGTGAGAACAGCTGGTGAGTCAGTTTCAGCGGGAGCATTGCGGAAGGAGGTTGCTGGGAGGTAAGTCAACCTTTAAAAGCACTTGTCTTTGCAGGGGCAGGCCAGTCAATTTCGGCGGCGTGAGAACAGCTGGTGAGTCAGTTTCAGCGGGAGCATTGCGGAAGGAGGTTGCTGGGAGGTAAGTCAACCTTTAAAAGCACTTGTCTTTGCAGGGGCAGGCTAGTCGATTTCGGCGGCGTGAGAACAGTTGGCTGGTTAGTCAATTTCAGCAGGAGCTGAGAATTTTTCTTTTTTTTTAATTTTAAATTAGTTTTTTAGGCGAGAACAGGAAGTCGACCCGCGGACGTCTGGGAAGACCCTCCCCAATAAATTCTGGTGGAGAGGAAACCCGAGACACTACACGTGTAGTGTCTCCCACCCGCCCTCCTCCTCTAACCTAATAATAAAACCCATTGGTCTGAGGTAAGTACCATATTTTATTATATTATTATTATTTTTTAGCCAGATCTTGGTAGAAAGTTAGAGGAATGGCAGGGAAGGGAGTGCAATGTTCCTCCTGCAGGATGTTTGAGGTGAGGGATGCAGTTAGTGTCCCTGCTGATTTTACCTGCAGGAAGTGCTGCCATCTCCAGCTCCTCCAAGACCGAGTTAGGGAGCTGGAGTTGGAAGAACTTCGGATCATTCGGGAGGCAGAAGGGGTCATAGATAGCAGCTTCAGGGAATTAGTTACACCAAAGATTGGAGATAGGTGGGTAACTGTAAGAGGGACTGGGAAAAAACAGTCAGTGCAGGGATCCGCTGCGGTCGTACCCCTGAGAAACAAGTATACCGCTTTGGATACTTGTGGGGGGGGACTTACCAGGGGTAAGCCATGGGGTACGGGCCTCTGGCACGGAGTCTGTCCCTGTTGCTCAGAAGGGAAGGGGGGAGAGGAGCAGAGCATTAGTAATTGGGGACTCTATAGTCAGGGGCACAGATAGGAGATTTTGTGGGAGCGTGAGAGACTCACGTTTGGTATGTTGCCTCCCATGTGCAAGGGTACGTGATGTCTCGGATCGTGTTTTCCGGGTCCTTAGGGGGGAGGGGGAGCAGCCCCAAGTCGTGGTCCACATTGGCACCAACGACATAGGTAGGAAAGGGGACAAGGATGTCAGGCAGGCTTTCAGGGAGCTAGGATGGAAGCTCAGAACTAGAACAAACAGAGTTGTTATCTCTGGGTTGTTGCCCGTGCCACGTGATAGTGAGATGAGGAATAAGGAGAGAGAGCATTTAAACACGTGGCTACAGGGATGGTGCAGGCGGGAGGGATTCAGATTTTTGGATAACTGGGGCTCTTTCTGGGGAAGGTGGGACCTCTACAGACAGGATGGTCTACATCTGAACTTAAGGGGCACAAATATCCTGGGGGGGGAGATTTGTTAGTGCTCTTTGGGGGGGTTTAAACTAATGCAGCAGGGGCATGGGAACCTGGATTGTAGTTTTAGGGTAAGGGAGAATGAGAGTTTGGAGGTCAGGAGCACAGATTTGACATCGCAGGAGGGGGCCAGTGTTCAGGTAGGTGGTTTGAAGTGTGTCTACTTCAATGCCAGGAGTATACGAAACAAGGTTGGGGAACAGGCAGCGTGGGTTGGTACCTGGGACTTCGATGTTGTGGCCATTTCGGAGACTTGGATAGAGCAGGGACAGGAATGGATGTTGCAGGTTCCGGGGTTTAGGTGTTTTAGTAAGCTCAGAGAAGGAGGCAAAAGAGGGGGAGGTGTGGCGCTGCTAGTCAAGAGCAGTATTACGGTGGCGGAGAGGATGCTAGATGGGGACTCTTCTTCCGAGGTAGTATGGGCTGAAGTTAGAAACAGGAAAGGAGAGGTCACCCTGTTGGGAGTTTTTTATAGGCCTCCTAATAGTTCTAGGGATGTAGAGGAAAGGATGGCGAAGATGATTCTGGATATGAGCGAAAGTAACAGGGTAGTTATTATGGGAGACTTTAACTTTCCAAATATTGACTGGAAAAGATATAGTTCGAGTGCAATAGATGGGTCGTTTTTTGTACAGTGTGTGCAGGAGGGTTTCCTGAAACAATATGTTGACAGGCCAACAAGAGGCAAGGCCACGTTGGATTTGGTTTTGGGTAATGAACCAGGCCAGGTGTTGGATTTGGAGGTAGGAGAGCACTTTGGGGACAGTGACCACAATTCGGTGACGTTTACGTTAATGATGGAAAGGGATAAGTATACACTGCAGGGCAAGAGTTATAGCTGGGGGAAGGGCAATTATGATGCCATTAGACGTGACTTGGGGGGGATAAGGTGGAGAAGTAGGCTGCAAGTGTTGGGCACACTGGATAAGTGGGGCTTGTTCAAGGATCAGCTACTGCGTGTTCTTGATAAATATGTACCGGTCAGACAGGGAGGAAGGCGTCGAGCGAGGGAACCGTGGTTTACCAATGAAGTGGAATCTCTTGTTAAGGGGAAGAAGGAGGCCTATGTGAAGATGAAGTGTGAAGTTTCGGTTGGGGCGATGGATAGTTACAAGGTAGCGAGGAAGGATCTAAAGAGAGAGCTAAGACGAGCAAGGAGGGGACATGAGAAGTATTTGGCAGGAAGGATCAAGGAAAACCCAAAAGCTTGCTATAGGTATGTCAGGAATAAGCGAATGACTAGGGAAAGAGTAGGACCAGTCAAGGACAGGGATGGGAAATTGTGTGTGGAGTCTGAAGAGATAGGCGAGATACTAAATGAATATTTTTCGTCAGTATTCACTCAGGAAAAAGATAATGTTGTGGAGGAGAATGCTGAGCCCCAGGCTAATAGAATAGATGGCATTGAGGTACGTAGGGAAGAGGTGTTGGCAATTCTGGACAGGCTGAAAATAGATAAGTCCCCGGGACCTGATGGGAGTTATCCTAGGATTCTATGGGAGGCCAGGGAAGAGATTGCTGGACCTTTGGCTTTGATTTTTATGTCATCATTGGCTACAGGAATAGTGCCAGAGGACTGGAGGACAGCAAATGTGGTCCCTTTGTTCAAAAAGGGGGGCAGAGACAACCCCGGCAACTATAGGCCGGTGAGCCTCACGTCTGTAGTGGGTAAAGTCTTGGAGGGGATTATAAGATACAAGGTTTATAATCATCTAGATAGGAATAATATGATCAGGGATAGTCAGCATGGCTTTGTGAAGGGTAGGTCATGCCTCACAAACCTTATTGAGTTCTTTGAGAAGGTGACTGAACAGGTAGACGAGGGTAGAGCAGTTGATGTGGTGTATATGGATTTCAGCAAAGCGTTTGATAAGGTTCCCCACGGTAGGCTATTGCAAAAAATACGGAGGCTGGGGATTGAGGGTGATTTAGAGATGTGGATCAGAAATTGGCTAGCTGAAAGAAGTCAGAGGGTGGTGGTTGATGGGAAATGTTCAGAATGGAGTACAGTCACAAGTGGAGTACCACAAGGATGTGTTCTGGGGCCGTTGCTGTTTGTCATTTTTATCAATGACCTAGAGGAAGGCGCAGAAGGGTGGGTGAGTAAATTTGCAGACGATACTAAAGTCGGTGGTGTTGTCGATAGTGTGGAAGGATGTAGCAGGTTACAGAGGGATATAGATAAGCTGCAGAGCTGGGCCGAGAGGTGGCAAATGGAGTTTAATGTAGAGAAGTGTGAGGTGATTCACTTTGGAAGGAATAACAGGAATGCGGAATATTTGGCTAATGGTAAAGTTCTTGAAAGTGTGGATGAGCAGAGGGATCTAGGTGTTCATGTACATAGATCCCTGAAAGTTGCCACCCAGGTTGATAGGGTTGTGAAGAAGGCCTATGGAGTGTTGGCCTTTATTGGTAGAGGGATTGAGTTCCGGAGTCGGGAGGTCATGTTGCAGCTGTACAGAATTCTGGTACGGCCGCATTTGGAGTATTGCGTACAGTTCTGGTCACCGCATTATAGGAAGGACGTGGAGGCTTTGGAGCGGGTGCAGAGGAGATTTACCAGGATGTTGCCTGGTATGGAGGGAAAATCTTATGAGGAAAGGCTGATGGACTTGAGGTTGTTTTCGTTGGAGAGAAGAAGGTTAAGAGGAGACTTAATAGAGGTATACAAAATGATCAGGGGGTTGGATAGGGTGGACAGTGAGAGCCTTCTCCCGCGGATGGATATGGCTGGCACGAGGGGACATAACTTTAAACTGAGGGGTAATAGATATAGGACAGAGGTCAGAGGTAGGTTCTTTACGCAAAGAGTAGTGAGGCCGTGGAATGCCCTACCTGCTACAGTAGTGAACTCGCCAACATTGAGGGCATTTAAAAGTTTACTGGATAAACATATGGATGATAATGGCATAGTGTAGGTTAGATGGCTTTTGTTTCGGTGCAACATCGTGGGCCGAAGGGCCTGTACTGCGCTGTATTGTTCTATGTTCTATGTTCTATGTTCTTTGTGTAGTAAAAACTGGGCTGCATGGACAAGTTAGGCCGAAGGGCCTATTTCCATGCTGTAAACCTCTCTGCTTCTGTGACCATATCCCACCTTCCAGCTCTGGAACGCTGCAGATTAGAGCACCCCATCGCTATGTCGAAGTGATTTTGAAAGCCAACTTATCCATGCCGCCCAATGTTTACCAGGAGGCTTGTCTCAATTGCCAACATATGGCCAACACCCCTCCATACCAATTTTTCGGATATAACTCTCGAGATGCTTTTCTAAAGACCGTAAGACCATAAAACCATAAGACAAGGCGCAGAATTAGGCCACTCGGCCCATCGAGTCTCCTCCGCCTTTGAATAATGGCTGATATTTTCTCATCCCCACTCCACTGCATTCTCCCCATAAGCCCTGGTCCCCTTATTAAGACAAAATTGAACCCGCTTCTATTACGTCCTCTGACAACTCGGTCCAGACACTCAGCGAACTATTTGTGAAGAAATTACTCTCTGGACCCTTTTATGTGTCTTCCCTCTAACTTTAAACCTATGCCCTCTTGTTTTGCAGGCCCCTATCTTTGGAAAAATATGTTGACGATGTACATTACGTCTGCCTAATTAACTTTATAGATCTCGAGAATTTCACCCCTATGCCTACTACACTCCAGGGGAAAATGTCCCAGCTTACCAAACGCATCTTATAACTCAAACTATCAATTTCCGGTAGCGTCCTTGGAAAACGTTTCAGCACTATTTCTAGTTGAAGAATATCATCTCTATAATAGTGAGACCAGAACTGTACACAGTATTCCAAGTGTAGACTTACTTATGTCTTGTACAACTTCAACAATCGTCCAAACTCCTATATTCAATGTTCTGACCATGTGTCTGTATAACAGTAATGGTGGGCACAGACTCAGTAATCATGGAGCAAATAGCCTCCTTTCGTGTTATGTTGTGCCAATTATTCTTCAAGTTTGCAATGGTTCCACAAAGTAACAAAATCGCAAAATACGTCTTACTGAAATGAAAATCGCTTATTGTCACGAGTAGGCTTCAATGAGGTTACTGTGAAAAGCCCCTAGTCGCTACATTCCGGCGCCTGTTCGGGGAGGCTGGTACGGGAATCGAATCAGTGCTGCTGGCCTGCTTTTGTCTGCTTCAAAAGCCAGCGATTCAGCCCAGTCTGCTCAACGAACCCCTATGGTACAATCTTCTGCTCAACTTAAATCTTCACCCGAAACCAAGAAATACAAAACAGAAACAGAACAAAGGGGACTGTTAAATAGCGAAAGGGGGAGGGAGTGTTGAAATCCATGATAGATTGCACGCCACTCCGTTCCACATTGCTGCGGCAACCACATTGTTTCTGTTTTCCTGGATTCATGCTGTTAGAAATACCTTAGATCCAGGTTCCTTATGAAGCAGAAGTTATATGATGAACTCTACCGTAATAATGGCAATCAGTTCATCCCATGTCCCAGAAATTCAAAGCAGCAACGCTATAAAAAGTTCACTTTTAGGGGATTTGCGAGTTTCTGGTTCGGGCAGCATTTAATTGCCATCCCGAATTGCCCTTCAGTAGGTGGCGGTGAGCTGCCTTGTTGGTCCGCTGTTGTCAGTGAGGTGTGGGTACACCCAACGTGCTTTTAGGGAGTTATTGACTTCAAAATGATAGTGGTCGTGCGTTTGGGAGTTGATGTCTAAGGAACCTTGGTGAGTTACTACAGTGCATTTTGGGATGATAAACAGGGCTGCCACAGTGCGTTTGTGGTCCAGGAATTGAATGTTTCTGGAAGGTGGAGCAATCAAGCGGGATACTTGGTCCAGGATGGTGTCGAACTACTTGAGTGCTTTTCGTGATATGTGGAACGTATCATGTACAAAACACAAAATGGATTATTACATTTGCCTGAGTAAATAATTGTTATAGGCCAGGGTTAAGAAACTCCAAACAATGTTATGAAGTCCAACTGACCGACAATCTTTATGTTGAATTGGGCTAGGATGAAGACAAGAGCCTCCCCTTCAGGTGTGATTCAACAGTCTTCCTAAACACTTCATTCAACACAAGCTTTATTCCAAGACCTTAGTTTCCATATGTATATAAAGAAACACAGCAAGAAATATTATCAATTACAAACATAACGACACCATACAGCTACAGTAATCTATGTATAATACTTAATGAATCCCCCTTAACTGTTTCAAATCCAAATCCAATAAACGAAAAACCACATTTCAAGGGCGTGGCCCAGCACTATGCATTCTCACCTGAACAAGACTGACTTTCCTGAGAATTTAGTTTCGTCTCACCAGGAGGTTTAAAACCATTCTGGAGAGAAAACTATATTTGTTTAATATACCAAAGCAGGTAACTGTAATCAATGTTGTTTTTTTACTGAGTCAGATATTAACAGTGAAAATAGATAAACAGGCCAAAACACTTCTTTTCTCTGTCTCAGTCCACAACAATCAACATTGAAAGCGAAAGTAAAAACAACACAGCCACAGCTCAGCTTCACCCACAAAATTACATAACTGAAGCCATGTGATGAGACAAAAACCTTTCTTAAAGGCACACTCCCACGACATAATCTTGTTTCTAAATTATAGAATCAGATAATCAACAAAGTAAATTTCGCGAATGCATTTTTGCTCCATTTAAGTTGTGAAAATTGACAAAGTGTGATCGAGAATATGGTGAACTGGTACACGACAGTAATCTTTCCCTCAATGTCAACGAAACGAAGGAGATTGTCATCGACTTCAGGAAGCGGAGTGGAGAACATGCCCGGTCCACATCAATGGGAATTAAGTACAAAGGCTTCAATCTTTTAAGTCTCCAGATCACCAACAACCTGACCTGGTCCCCTCATGCCGATACTATAGTTAAGAAAGCTCACCAAAGACTCTACTTTCTCAGAAGTCAAAGGAAATTTGGCACGTCAGCTATAACTCTCACCAACCTTTACAGATGCACTATATAATGCATACTTCCTGGTTGTATCACAGCTTGGTATGGATCCTGCTTTTCCCCAAGACCGCAGGAAGCTACAAAAGATTGTGAATGTAGCCCAGTCCATCACGCAAACCAGCCTCCCATCCATTGACTCTATCTATAATTCCCGCTGCCTTGGAAAGGCAGCCAGCATAATTAAGGACCCCACGCACCGCGGACATACCATCTTCCACCTTCTTCCGTCAGTAAAAAGATACAAAGTTTTGAGGTCACGTACCAACGGGCTCAAGAACAGCTTCTTCCCTGCTGCCATCAGACTTTGAAATGGACCTAGCTTGTATGAAGTTGATCTTTTCTCTACACCCGAGCTATAACTGTAACATTACATTCTGCAGTTGCTCCTTCTTTCCCTATGTACGGTATGCGTTCTCTGTACAGCATGCAAGAAACAATTATTTTCACTGTAGAGTAATAATGTGAGACTAATAAATCAAATCAAAGAGGTCAGTTATTGTGCAGAGCTGGAATCGAACTTGGGTTTCCTCAGTGAGAACCAGAAAGTAAACACGTGGCACAAGCTGCATTAAAAAATAATTGTAGTGCAACCTCGAAAAAATACATCTACTTCTAATTTAGAAATCTGGATCTGCTTTTAATCGGTGCAAAGCACATGTTTTGGAAATATTAAAACCGCCAGGCAGCTCTCATGGTGAGACAAGTTTTAACTTACAGTTACGTTGGTGCTGTGTAGGAGCCAGTGAGCTAAAGCTGACGCTGACTTCAGATACGGATGAAATGTATATAATGCAGGCATTGTCAAAGTGGAGGTGGCAACACGCAGGTGGGTCGCGGGCAGGTGTCGGGAGGGTCACGGAGCCAGCCTTTGCGGCGTTCATCAGTGGTCATGCGGCCCGGAGTGTTGGGACCTGAACCTAGGGTCAAAGTGCGATCGCGGATGGCGTCGGCTGAAGGCGCGGTGATCATTGATGATGAACAAGGCTATTATCTTGATCTGTTTTGCATCCCTGACATTACTCAAGTGATCTGGAGAGTGTCTATATCCCTCATGGTCTCACCATGCACTGAACTGAACGTTTGGCAAGGGATACAATGAGAGCATTGGGAATTCATCACATCGTCGCCCTCGAAAGTGTTTTGCTGACCATTAAAACTACATTAAAGCATTGAATCGATACAGTGACCAGTCAATCCCAATGACGGTTGACATCATCCGCTTGAAGAGTTACTGTAATGATCACTGAACAAGGGAGATATTCAGAGTTTACGAACTGAGGTACGAATACCACACTTTCCTCCTGGAGAAATTGTCCTCTCTGCTGATTCGATTGCTGATGAAATTTGGATGCTAACTATCATCTTTTCAATTCTAAATTAACTGAACCTCAAATAGCAAGAGAAGGATGGTGATTGCTTTCGGCTCTGTGAAGAAATCGCTGCTTTAAAACCCCTTGAAAGTTTGGCAATTGCGATGCAAAGCCAAAATCACCAAAATCACACTGATCCGGGACATCAAAGAAAACAGCATTAGTAAGGAAAGTGCAGATAGACTGGATAGGCTGACTCCAAATGAAGCTGACTGAACTTCTGTGCCTCAGTTTTGACAGCGCATTAAAAACACGGCATGAGTCAATCAAACTGTCAGCATTTTGGAGTCGTGTCTCCGAGGAGTATCCGGAGCTGAGCAAAACAAGCATTTTGTTGCTATTGCCCTTCACAACGACCGCCGTGTCAGAGGTTGGATTTTCCGTCCTCGCTAAGATGAAGACGGCACAAACGACCCGGTTAAATCCTGCACCCGATATGTACATAGCCCTCTCCTCCTGTGAACCTGCTTGGAGTGAGATTGTGAGGACCAAGCAGGCTCAGCTGTCGCATTAAAGGTAAGCACAAATGGTGGGTCACGAATGACTGCTTTCCTGTGTCACGAAGGTCGGCCGGCGTGGGTCCCGAAGGTTGGTCGTTTGCTAAAAATTAGTCCCTTTATAAAAAGTTTGAAAAACAGTTAAGAAGGCAAATGCAATGTTATCATTCATGTCAACAGGGCTAGAATAAGGCCAGGGATGTACTTCTGAGGCTGTATAAGGCACCATTTCGATTACCGTGAGCAGAGTTCGGGCACATCGAAGGAAGGACGTGCTGGCCTTTGAAAGGGCCCAGAGGAGGTTCACAAGAATGATCCCTGGAATGAAGAACTTGTCGTACGAGGAACGTTTGAGGACTCTGGGTCTGTACTCGTTGGAGTTTAGAAGGATGAAAGGTGATCTCAATGAAACGCACAAGAAACTGCGAGGCCTGGATAGAGTGGACGTGGAGAGGATGTTTCCACTTGTACGAAAAACTAGAACCAGAGGACACCATCTCAGATTGAAGGAACGATCCTTTAAAATAGTGATGAGGAGGATTTGTTTCAGCCAGAGTGTAGTGAATCTGTGGGGTTCTTTGCCGCAGAAGGTTGTGGAGGCCAATTCACTGAGTGTCTTTAAAGCAGACTCGGTGGGCCGACTGGCCTAATTATGCTCCTATGCCTTATGGTCATATGGTCTCATTGCCGTGATCATAGTCACGTGGTGGGTAACATTGAGGGGAACTCCAGGTGCTGGTCCCTACCATATCACAGCCAGGCGACACCAAACAACTTAAAAGTGCGTGACATGGCGACGGAGGACATTCATTCCATTTGACCTCAGCGGCATTATGGATTAGCAGATCATTCAATCTCATTCGACAGCCTTTCCCCAGAGGGATGCATTTGATTCTTGTCACTCCCATTCCCTTTTGAAGCCACTGTTGTATCTGCCTCCACCGAAATCCCAGGCCGTGCAGACCAGATCAGAACCACTCGCTGTGGGAATCGGTTAGTAGTTCCCCGTTCGGGATGCTGGGATACGCTGGGGCTGCGTTATTGGATATAAAAGGTGAAGATGTGAGATCCGTTCGACACATCTAAAATTACGTTAGGTCCGCATAATGTGGCTCTAAATGAACTGTATCCATGAATATAGAAATAACTCTTGGATGTAACTTAGAAAACTTATCTTGCAGCCATATCCATCAGCAAGTAATGTGACAACTGGAACTGATAACCAGTGACAACATGGGGAGACTGCACGGCCACTGACTCCTCTTCCACCATTCAATTTGATCATAGCTGAACTTCTGCCTGAATGTCATTTCCTGCCTGTTCCTCAGATCCTTTCATTCCCTTAAAGATCATTGACCATAAAAATAATGGATGGAGACACCCACAGCAACATTTCAAACCGATTTGGCCAGACAGAGGGTGTGCTCGAATCTGCTGCATTCCAGAGATGGAAGGTGGGATAGAGTCAGACAGGTTTGCAGCATAGAAACAGGCCCGAAGGTTCAACTTGCAAATATCGCTCAGTTTTTACTGGTACGCCTGTCCCAATTGCCCTCATTTCGCCCATATCCCGCTGTACTCATCTTACCCATATAACTATCAAAACGCTTTTTAAAAAGTAAAATTGCAACCGCCTCGCTGACTGCCAATTACAGATCGTTCCAGACACTCACCGCGTTCAGTGTGATAAAAATCGCCGTCTGTACACTTTTGTATCACTCCCGTCTCACCTTTAACCTATTCCCTCTGGCTGTCGACTCCCTACCTCTGGGAGAAAAGTGTTGTCTATGTACCTTATTTATGCCCTTCATGAGAGTATAAACCTCGAGAAGTTCACCCCTAAACCTCCAAAGACCCTCGGGGAAAATGGCCCATTGAATCCAGTCTTTCCTGACAACTCAAACCATTAAGTACCGATAACACCCTTGTAAATCTTTTCTGCTCTTTTTCTGGTTTAATAATGTAGTTTCTATAACAGAACTATACACCACATTCCAAGTTTGACCTTACTAATGTCGTTTAAAACTTCAACAAGACGTCCCAACTCCTGTATTCAATGTCCTAACCATGTGTCTGTATCACAGTAATGATGGGCACAGACACATTAATGATGGAGAAAATATCCTCCTTCAGTGTTGTGAAATTCCAAGTACTCTTCGTGTTTGCAGTGGTTCCAAAAAGCAACAAAGTCACAGTATGTGTCTGACTGGAAAAAGATGTTGAAGAATATTCCGCTCAGGAGAACTGCAGCAAATCAAACCTTCACCCGATACCAAGAGAAAGAAAACAGAAACAGAAACAGAACGAAGGAGAGTGTTAAAGAGAGAAAGGGGGAGAGCGTTTGAAGCCAGGTTAGATTGCACCCCACACCCTTCCACTTTACTGCATCAAGCACATTGTTTCTGTGTACCAGGAGTCCTGTTGTTAGAAATACCTTAGAACCAGGTTCCTCCGAAGCTGAAGTAACTTGATGCTCTCCACCGGAAGAATTGAGAACAGTTCATAATAATTATAGCAATCGCTAATTGTCACAAGTAGGCTTCAATGAAGTTCCTGTGAAATACGCCTAGTTGTCACATTCCGGCGCCTGTTCGGGGAGGCCGGTTCCGGAATTCAAGCCGCGCCGCTGACATTGTTGTGCATTAGAAGCCCACTGTGCTAAACCAGCTCCCACAAATTCACCGCATTAGAGAGATCACTGTTATGGGATTTGCGAGTTGCTGGTTCGGGCAGTATTTAATTCCCATCTCTAGTTCTTCTCGAGAAGGAGGTGGTGAGCTGCCTTCCTGGACCGCTGCAATCCATGAGGTGCAGGGACACCCACCGTACTTTTAGGGAGGGAGTTTCAGGAATGTTTCCCGGTGCCGTGAAGGAACGATTATATGATTCCAAGTGGGAGTTGTGTGTGAATTGAGGGAAAACCTCCACCTACGGCCTTTTGTTGTCCTTCCAGAGGATAGTGGTTGTGGATTTGGAAGGTGCTGGCTCTGGAACTTTGATGAGTTACCGCAGTGCATTATGGGATGGTGTGCAGCGCTGACAATGTGCGTCCGCGGTGGAGGGAGTCAGTGCTTCTGAAAGTGGGCGCAATCAAGCGGGATGCTTGGTCCTGGGTGGTCTAGAACGTCTTGAGTGTTCTTGCAGATATGGGGTACAGTGTGTCACGTGAAAAACACTAAATGGATTCATTAATTTGCTTGAGTAAACATCCTCTTCTTAAATTCAAAAATGAGATAATCCATAAAGAAAGTATTCTTAATGCACATTTCCTCCATTTAAGTGGTGAACAATTGACCAAGTGTGAGAAGTAACTCCTCAGGGAATCTCCTTAATCCAAAGAAAATTGCATTCGCCCAATCTTTTACAATGCCGATTTGCATCTCTGGTCCTTGAATCTTTTTGGTATTTCAACCTAATATTTTTCTTTATCCATGACTGCAGCAGTCGCGCACATCCTGGAACCCAGACCATTGGTTATTGGGCAGAGCTGATTGGATTGGAATGGTTTATTGTCACGCGTCCCGGGGTACAGTGACCCGCATTGTTCTGCGTACAGTTCAGACCGATTATTCTGTAAGTGAAAAGAAAATACAGAGGGAAAACATAAAATGCACCATGTAAATAGATAGACACTGGCATCGGGTGAAGCATACAGGTGTAGTATTACTCAGCAGAGAAGCGTGCGAATAGATCAGACCAGTTTATAAGAGGTTCGTTTAGGAGTCTGGTAACAGTGGGAATGAAACTGTTTTTGAATCTGTTCGTGCATGTTCTCAGACTTCTGTATCTCCTGCCAGATGGAAGAGGTTGGAAGAGTGAGTAGACCGGGTGGTAGGGGTCTTTGATTATGCTGCCCGCTTTCCCAAGGCAGCGGTAGGTATAGACAGAGTCAATGGACTGGAGGCGGGTTCATGTGATGGACTGGATATGTTCACGACTGTCTTTAGTTTCTTGCGGACTTAGGTCGAGTAGTTGCTATACCAGGCTGTGCTGCTGCCAGATAGGATGCTTTTTATGGTGCATCTACTAAAATCGGTAGGAGTGAGTGTAAACATGCCGAATGTTCTTAGTTTCCTGAGGAAGTATAGGCGCTGTAGTGCTTTCTTGGTCTTAGCGTCCACCAAGGGTGGACCAGGACATAGGTTCTATATTTGCACACCTAATAATTTGAAGCTGTCAACCATCTCCACCACGGCTTCGTTGATGCAGAGAGGAGTGTATAAAATACTTTACTTCCGGAAGTCAATGACCAGCTCTTCAGTTTTGCTGACATGGAGGGTGAGATTATTGTTGTTCAACCACACCACTGGGTTCTCTATCTCCGGCCAGTATTCTGACTCATCGCTGTTCGAGTTCCTACCCACTACACTTTTATGGTCAGCAATCTTGTATGGCACTGTTTACACAGACTCTTTTTACAGCAGGGTGCGGTTCACATAAACACTGTTTACAGTACGCACTGTTTGCATATACAATTTTCGCAGTGTACGGTTTACATAAACACTGTTTACTGTAGGGCGCTGTTTGCATAGACTATGTTTACAATAATGTACGGTTCACATAAACACTGTTAATTGCAGGTCCGGTTCAGATAGACTCTGTTTACGGCAATGTCCGGTTTAAATATTGTTTACTGTAGGGCACTGTTTAAATTGACGATGTTTACTTTATGCACTGTTTACATAGACTGTTTACAACAGTGTACGGTTTACATTAACACTGTTTACTGTCAGGCATTGTTTGCAGCAGTATTCGGTTTACATTAACACTGTTTACTTTAGGCACTGTTTACATAGACTGTTTACAACAGTGTACTGTTTAAATTAACACTGTTTACTGTCAGGCATTGTTTGCAGCAGTATTCGGTTTACATTAACACTGTTTACAGCAGGGCACTGCTTACGTAGACTATTTGCAGCAGTGTACGGTTTACATAAACAATGTTTACTGAAGGGCACTGTTTGCATAGACTATTTACAGCAGTGTACGGTTTCCATAAAGGCTGTTAACAATCCGGCACTGTTTACATAGCCTGTTTACACTAGTGCACGGTTTACAATAAGACTGTTTACTGTCCGGTACTGTATCCATAGCCTCCGTTTACAAAAATGTCCGGTTTCAGTACGCTGTTTACTGCAGGACACTGTTTAAATAGACTATGTTAACTGCAGGGCACATGTACAAAGATTGTTTGCAGTAGTGTACGGTTTACAGAAACATTGGTTACAGTAGCGCACTGTTACAATGACTGTTTAGTGTAGGGCACTGTTTACATAGTCACTGTTTACAGCAGTGTACGATTTACAGAAACACTGTTTACTATAGGGCACTGTTTACATAGACTCTGTTTACAGGAAGTCGACGATTTACAGAAACACTGTTTATTGTAGGGCATTGTTTAAATAGACAAGGTAAACATGGCAAGGTCACAGTGATCATGGGGGACTTCAATATGCAGGTGGACTGGGTAAATAATGCTGCCAGTGGACCCAAGGAAAGGGAATTCATTGAATGTTTACAGGAGGGCTTTTTGGAACAGCTTGTTATGCAGCCCACGAGGGGATAGGCCATTCTGGACTTAGTGTTCTGTCATGAGCCAGACTTGATTAAAGATCTTAAAGTAAGGGAACACTGAGGAGGCAGTGATCATAGTATGTTAGAATTCAATCTCCAATTTGATAGAAAGAAGGTAGAAACGGATGTAAATGTGTTACTGTTAAATAAATGTAACTACAGGGGCATGCGGGAGGAACTGACGAAAATCGACTGGGAGCAGAGCCTAGTGGGAAAGACAGTAGAACAGCAATGGCGGGAGTTCCTGGGAGTAATTGAGGACACAGTACAGAGGTTCATCCGAAAGAAAAGAAAGGTTATCAGAGGAGGGATTGGGCAGCCATGGCTGACAAAGGAAGTTAGGGAATGCATCAAAGCAAAAGAGAAAGCCTATAATGTGGCAAAGATTAGTGGGAAGTCAGAAGATTGGGAAGGCTACACAAACAAACAGAGGATAACAAAGAGAGAAATAAGGAAAGAGAGGATCAATTATGAAGGTAGGCTAGCCAGTAACATTAGGAATGATAGTAAAAGTTTCTTTAAATACATTAAAAACAAACGGGAGGCAAAAATAGATATCGGGCCGCTCCAAAATTACGCTGGTAATCTAGTGATGGGAGACAAGGAAATTGCTGAGGAACTAAATATGTACTTTGCGTCAGCCATCACAATGGAAGACATGAGTAATATCCCAACAATTCAAGAGAGTCAGGGGGTAGAGTTGAATATGGTAACCATCACAAAGGAGAAAGTGCCAGAGAAACTAGAGGTCTAAAAATTGATAAATCTCCGGGCCCAGATGGGCTACATCCTAGAGTTCTAAAGGAAAATTATAGGCCAATTAGCCTAACCTCGGTTGTTGGCAAGATTCTAGAATCCACTGTTAAGGATGATATTTCTAAATTCTTGGAAGCGCAGGGTCGGATTAGGTCAAGTCAGCATGGATTTAGTAAGGGGAGGTCGTGCCTGATAAACCTGTTAGAGTCCTTTGAAGAGATAACAAATCGGTTTGACCAAGGAGAGCCAATGGATGTTATCTATCTTGACTTCCAAAAGGCCTTTGATAAGGTGCCTCACGGGAGACTGCTGAGTAAAATAAGGGCCCATGGTATTCGACGCAAGGTACTAACATGGATTGACGATTGGCTGTCAGGCGGAAGGCAGAGAGTTGGGATAAAAGGTTCTTTTTCGGAATGGCAACCGGTGACGAGTGGTGTCCCGCAGTGTTCAGTGTTGGTTCAGCTGTTCTCTTTATATATTAACGATCTAGATGACGGGACTGCGGGCATTCTGGCTAAGTTTTCCGATGATACAAAGATAGGTGGAGGTGGAGGAAGATTCAGACAGTTTAGGAGAGTGGTCCAAGGAATGGCTGATGAAATTCAACGCGGGCAAGTGCGAGGTCTTGCACTTTGGAAAAAAGTATAGTGGCATGGACTATTTTCTAATCGATGACAAAATTCATAATGCTGAAGTGCAAGGGACTTGGGAGTCCTAGTCCAGGATTATCTAAATGTAAACGTGCAGGTTGAGTCCGTAATTAAGAAAGCAAATGCAACGTTGTCATTTATCTCAAGAGGCTTGGAATATAGAGCAGGGATGTACTTCTGAAGCTTTATAAAGCATTAGTTAGGCCCCATTTAAAATACTGTGAGCAATGTTCGGTCCCACACCTCAGGAAGAACATACTGACACTGGAGCGGGCACAGCGGAGATTCACACGGATGATCCCAGGAATGGTAGGCCTAACATACGATGAACGTCTGAGGATCCTGGGATTATATTCATTGGAGTTTAGGAGGTTGAGGGGAGATATAATAGAAACTTACAAGATAATGAATGGCTTAGATAGGGTGGATGTAGGGAAGTTTTTCCATTAGCAGGGGAGACTAGGACCCGGGGGCACAGCCTTAGAATGAAAGGGAGTCACTTTAGAACAGAGATGAGGAGAAATTTCTTCAGCCAGAGAGCGGTGGGTCTGTGGAATTCATTGCCATAGAGGGCGGCGGAGGCCGGGACGTTGAGTGTCTTTAAGACAGAAGTCGATACATTCTTGATTTCTCGAGGAATTAAGGGCTATGGAGAGAGAGCGGGTAAATGGAGTTGAAATCAGCCATGATTGAATGGTGGAGTGGACTCGATGGGCCGAGTGGCCTTACTTCCGCTCCTATGTCTTATGGTCTTATACCTTAGTTGCTGGACTACAAATCAGCTTCCCATTCCCCTGCCAAATTAGTTTAAACTCTCCCGAAGAGTACTAGAAAACCTCCCTCCCAGGATATTGGTGCCTCTCTGGTTCAAATGCAACCCGTCCTGCTTGTACAGGTCCCACCTTCCCCAGAATGTGCTCCAATTATCCAAATACCTGAAGCCCAAATTATGTACGTTCCACATTAACATGCGGACCGGGGTTCTCACCGCCGCCCAACACTTCCTGTCACCCTTAATTACTGCCCCTGTCCCCGCAAAACAAGCGGCGCACTACCGTACCCCTCGTTCACGTCAGTCTACTACCCCTCCCGCTCGCCATCCCAGAGCCCCACCCACATTAGCCATTTCCTCTCGAAACCAGTTCCATCTACATAGTCGCCATCCTCCGTTCATACCTCCAAAGCCCACCGAAACCTATCCACACAGGCATAGGCGGACGGGGCCCCTCCCGGCATCGCTGCTGTTTACTAGGCAACTAGCAATTGCAGGCGAGCTGGCCCCCATCAGAGCCCCCTCCCCCATATGCCCAACTCCGAAAATAATAACACAAAGGTCGAATACACAAGCTTTCCAATCAGCGCGGCAGAATAGAGCCCTCCGATGAAAAATGTCCTCCCAACTACTCCATGAAGAAAAAACAAATTCCAATCTCAGTTCAGTCCCAGTCTTTCAGCCGTCACAAACGCCTCCTCCTGCTCCAGGTTCTCAAATTCATTGTACCTGGAGTTGTGTGTAACTCTTTACTTCGCCAGGGACAACATCCTAAACCGCACGTTGCTCTTGTACAACGCTGCTGTCGCCCGAACAAAGGCCGCCCGCTCTTTTGGCAGCTCCGCCGTGAGATCTTGGTCTATACGAATGACAGCCTTCCCACCTCACCTCTCGATTCTGTTTCGTCAATCTCAGCACATTCTCCTTCACCCGATGGATATGAAAGCAGCCTATCACAGCTCTTGGTTGTTTCGCCACCTTCGGCTTCTGCCGGAATGACCGATGAGCCCTATTCTGCGAATAGATGGAAGGGTTTTACTCCTCTCAAAATCTCCGCAAAATACTCCGCCTGCCTCCAGCGCTCCAGCCCCACAGGAAATCCCACGATCCGCACATGCTACCGCCGTGACCTATTCTCCCAGACCTCCATTGTTGCTCTCAGCCCTGTATTACACTCGACCGCCCACCGTATCCCCTGACTCTTCCAGCTAAACTGGTCGCTGTGCCGCGACAATGCCTCCGTAACCGCCTTCAACACCTCACTGCTCTGGACGTGTTTCACAAACCCTCCTTTATCGGGTTTAGCTTATCATCCGCCAACTCCTTGAGCGAGACCATCCTCTCGTTCAGCTCCCTATTGAAATGTTTGGCGAACTGCTGCGCACACAGTCCACTGCAACAATCTCAGGGAGCCTTCCCAGTGTAAAGGGCGGAGCTCCGCCCGACCAGCTTGACATTTCCTCCCTCAGAACTCCACACCCAGCTCGAGCTCTCAGGGGACTGTCCACTGGAATGGGCGGAGATCCACCCGGGCAGCTTGCTCCCGCTACCTTTCCTCGAACAGAACTCCACGCCCAGCTCGAGCTCTCAGGGGACTGTCCCCTGGAATGGGCGGAGCTCCACCCGGGCAGCTTGCTCCCGCTACCTTTCCTCGAACAGAACTCCACACCCAGCTCGGGCTCTCAGGGGACTGTCCACTGGAATGGGCGGAGCTCCACCCGGGCAGCTTGCTCCCGCTACCTTTCCTCCCTCAGACCTCCACACCCAGCTCGGGCTCTCAGGGGACTGTCCACTGGAATGGGCGGAGATCCACCCGGGCAGCTTGCTCCCGCTACCTTTCCTCGAACAGAACTCTACACCCAGCTCGAGCTCTCAGGAGGACTGTAGCTCGCACCTTTTCTCTTTGTACTCCTCACTGCGTTATAGACTTCCTTTAGTTGAGGCAGCCTTTCCAGAGATCAATCGTGTAAAATCCGCAGCCACAAGCTGAGTTAAAGGGGCCATAAAACGACAGTCCTATCAGGAGCCACCCAGCGTGTAACGTCCACCTACAGTCGCCACCCCCTTCTGGCACTTCGCAGTTGCAAAAAAGAATATCAAAACTGGAACAAATTAACGTCCTCCACATGCCCTTAATGAGCATTCAAACGTCCTGATTTAATTATGTGGGAAGCCCCCTGCAAACTCGTCCAGGGATTCGAATAATCTGCAGAATGTGTCTCTATTCTGCGATTCCTGCATGATGCATTAGAAACAAACGTTCTCTGCAATGGATTGGAATCCATTTCATATCGATCGTGACATTAAGCACAGCTGTGTGAGTGTGTCAAATCCCTGCACTCTCGGGGCAGTTTTTAGCACTGCAGTCTCATGGCGCCGAGGCTCCCGATTCGATGCCGTCTCTGTGTCACTGTCCGTGTGGAGTTTACACATTCTCCTCGTGTTTGCGGCGGTTCCGCCCCCACAACACAAAGATATGCAGGGTAGGTGGAGTGGACACGCTAAATTGCCCAATGATTGTAAAAAGTGAATATTGGTCACTCTAAAAAGAAAAAAGATCTCTGCTCTATCGAACTCAAACTTCCCAGGAAAGGATCCATGTTCATAGTCCACGTGGGGTCTTTATTGAGTTTATACACAGCTGACATATTTTTAAGTTCAGCAAGCTGACAGTCTCGACTGGGAGGAGTATCAAAAAATTCCATGTCTTACTATATGTCGCGAACTGCATAGTTGACGCTGACATGGTAACGGATATTCAGAGCAACTTTATTTCCCTTTGATCAATTCTCTATATAATACACATTTCGCATTCATATTCTCCCTAACAAAATCGATAAACTCAGATTGTTCGAAACTCTTCTAGTACTTTTTATTTCATCCAATCCCGCAACGTACATATGGTTATCTCGTATGGATGAACTTGTTGAAACATATACAATTCTGCTGGGAGTTATACAGGCTGGATGCAGAGTGAATTCACGCCCCCCCCCCCCAACCTGGGGTAACCTGGAACGAGGATGTATACTTTCAAAATGAGAGTCTCCAGTTTAACAGAGCCTGGAGGAGGGTTGTATCCACCCAGTAGATCTTCAGTATATGGAATATCACCACCACAAAATCAGTGGATGTGATGTCCTTGGATATATTAAAAACAAGAGTAACATTCTGGTTCTACAGAGGGTTATATACCATGGGTTGGGATGGGCGGAATGAGGCAGAAAATGATGTGAAAGACATAATCATGTTTGTCATTGCATTGCTGACTGGTGGAGATAAACGGTGGGCTGACGGGAGCATAACTGTTCGTTTTACTCATGTTCTCAGGTTTTGTATTAATTTAGTAATTGCTGCGACTGCACCGCTCACTGTGCTCTTGAACTGCTCTCTGAATTTGGACTGAGTCGCCCCATAAATAAATGTATTTGTGCAGCAGCTTAAGTTCCGGAACATAATTCCCACATGTTCAAATATATATAACGAATCGTTGTAATAGTTTGGATCTGTATCTGTAATGTTATAATACAAGAATTCAATAACATGCACCAACCACAGAATTACGAAGCTTCCGGATATGGAGAAGAGTAAAATCACAGACTTCCTTCTGCTGTCCATCTCTGGATCACTACGATTCTGACCTCTCAGTCCCTTGCGGACTCGACTTGCCACTAATATGTGTCTGACTGTTAGACTGTTGAGCAATGCAATTAAACTAAATGGGAGAAATGGAGTAAAAACTCTATGAAGCCACTTAAATACCAACCAACCAGGATCAGTGTAGTAGCTTGGCTTTGTATAACAGTCCCATGGTACATTATTGATTATCCACACAGGGCCAACCGTAAAATAGAATGGAATGTTTTTCAAACAGAGCAGAATGGTCGTGGTTGCTAGAACCACAGCTGCGGTTTTTTTGGTGCAATATTTGGTTTTCAGCTTTTGAGAACAAATAGCCACAAATCGATCAAATGAGAAAGTGACGGTAAACCAGACGGAACAATCTGTGGTAGTGCGACTGAGAAAATAGATGACACTGCACACAGGGGTGATGTCCAAAAAAGACCCAGGGAAATAATAGTAACTGATCCGATAAAGTATGCCATCAGTGATAATGACCAGTAGATCCGCCGTTGCCATGGCCACGAGGTAATGAGTCGTGCAGGCAGTGAGACCACATTTTCCTCGGGACAGGATCACAATCGCCAGTAAATTTACTGCAATAGAAAGAAGAGTAAAGGGACCGGAAATTACTTTCCAATCTTGTTAATTCTGTCACAGACAACAAATTGAATATTTCAAGGTTTGATTGGAGATGTGTGGGTGGTGGTTCGGTGGTTAGAGGGAGGATGGGTTTCGGGCAGAGAGCTGGATGTCAAAATGTCAATTTTAATTGAAGCCACCTGCAGACAAGCTGCATATTTACATATCTTCAGATATCAAAATTCGCATGAGAGTGGTTGACCCGCGGAGGGTGGGTTACAATAAAAAAGGTTTTAATGCGATGAGCCATTTCTGAATCAATCGATTTGCCACGTCTTCCTGTGACCGACCATGTTTTCCCAGCGTCTGCAGGTTTCCAGCTGATGCACTAGGGAGAGAGGTTCAGCCAGAGTGGAAATGTCTCCACAGGGCTGTGCATATGCTAGGAAGAGTAGCAGTTCATCTTTCTCCCCACAACTCCCCTCGCCCCCACACTTCCTCACCCAAATCCGACATTGATCAAACTACCATGCACCCCACTGAAATCTGCTGGGCGGGAGAAATGCTAGATTGATTGGCCAAGCTGAAATGTTTGCTCACTATCCAAAAATGTTAAGGTTTTGGGGGCTCCCCATTTCAGTGTAGCCACATCTCCTCCACTCCAAGTCACTTTGTTGTTGCCATTCCCTGTCACCACCACGGGATTTCACAGGCAATGAAAATTGACTTTACCTTAATCTTTAAATCTTGCGATAGGCCCTGGAAACGCAGCGCTGGTGATAATGTCCGCACTTGAGGAAAGAGAGTCGAAGCTTTGAATGGGCTGAAGAATCACAGTGGAAATTGATCAGAAAATTACTGATCACATTTGTGTACTGAACAGAGGTAATCGGCAAAGCAATCATGCGATCTGAATTTGATGCTCCCCCAATGCACAATAGCCAGCATCTTGAGGGATGAATGCGGCTGTGGTATTGTAAGATGTGCAATTAAGTTACTTGTTCACCCAGAAAAAGAGTTTGCGCCTCAGGGCAGTGGGAAGGGAAGGATTTAATATTGGCAGAACATCTATTGTGCTTGCAATAAAAATGAGCTGTGTTAACCAGTGTTCGTATAGTCACCTGGATCATTCACTGAAATTGAGTTTCAGCAGTTGTGAAAGGGAATGGAAGTGTCCGAGATGGACCATATGGAGACGAGGAAGTTATCGAAATGAAAAACAAAAATACCAAAATGTTCCCATTTAAAACAAATCGAGGAAATGAGACGAGAGGAGTTGTCAAAATGCCGGGACAAATATATCAATGAGACATGCGTGGTTTAGGAGCAACGCATGATGCAAGTATACTGCCCACAGCAATCAAACCATAATTCGTGCATATTATTTTGGTGACAACATTCTAATTTAGAATATCCCAACCTTCACAGGGGAGCATTTCACTACCGACTCCATTTATTGCGATTTTTATCTCGACCATTTGATGGCTTTCATTTCGGCACCAAAGCCGGTGAGGTGGAGAGGAGCTCCAATGGGTCAGCGGAGTGAGTGCAAAAAAAAGAACCAATTGCAAACCCGGCTCCCTAACTGAACCAGCAGGAGATGGCGGAGGGACAACTGACCAAGTTGCCTGTCAGACAACATCCCATCCATTGACAGTTTAAGGATAACTCGTGTTTACTGGACTTTGGAGCAGTGAGGGTCATTCTGACATAGACAGCAACTCAAATGAACGTTTGAATCGTTCTCCGAATTCAGAGGGAAGGAAATTAATCCTGTTGTGCGGAAGTCCAGGAACACTGAACCAGAGAATGAGGATTCAAATCCGAAGGAAACACGCACTATCAGTGAGAAACATAGGAACATAGAAAATAGGCGCAGGAGGAGGCTATTCGGCATACAGAAACTGTCCTGCCAATCATTCGGATCATGACTGACCATCCAACCAATAGCCTAATGTCGTTTGTTTAGGGGAATTGATATGTAAAACTGTAGTGAATACATACAGCAGAGAAATGTTAAGTTAATTGTGGTGAAAACGGGATAGGGACATATGCTGCAATGATATAAGGACGACGAAAGCTTTGTTTCAGAATATTATAATCAAACGTGCTCAACACGGGCTAGGAAAGATACAGTAGAAAGACCGGTATCTGCTACTTAACAGTAATTCGATTCGAGATTAAAGACAAACATCTCAAATTACTTTATCAATAAAGTGGAAATTTGAATATCTGTAAACCAAATAGCTAAGTGTCAGTAGTAGGGAATATTTTATGAATCTTTGTTCAAAAATGTAATCGAAAAAACAAATCCAGAAACTCATAATACATAAGACTAATCAGCACAGATTCCAAAAGGAAGATCATAATTGACCCAACTGACTGAATTATTTGAATAATGTAAGAACCAGGAGCTGAGTCGAATATTTGTTTGTTTCCCAAGTACTTCTGACGAATCCCCAGCGAAGCCCCATGAATAATCTCAGAGCGATTGATGTGGAGTGAACAGGCAGCAGAATGGGCAGAAAGCTGGTTACCAAAGCAGGAAACAAGCAATAATTCTTACAGATATTGACAGACATTTGGGATGGAAACGTAACGTTTGAGAACAGTGTGGTTGAACAAATGTTGTGGTTTCAGGAAATAGGAAAAACCAATTGTGAAATGTGGAAGCAAATCCAAATTAGGAAACGTTCAGTTGATGGACTGGAAGAATAAAACAACATTTTTTACAGCACAATTAATAAAAATGCACAGCTGGTATTTAAATGATACATTAATCTCAGTCGTACTAAAGTGATGCTCTTGTGACACAATATTTGACGCAATAGTTTTTCAAATGCTTACCGTGAAACAATCATCTGAATGGATAAGAGAAGCAAAGTAGTTCAAGGCACTGTTTCACAAACAATTTAACAAAAATATACTGAAATCAGAACATTGGAGTTCATTTCTTGAGGAATTGGTAAATGAACTAATATTAAAATAATTAATATGGAACGAATATAAAAGCAAAATGTTGATTTAGTAATTCGCATCCTGTATTTTGTTCTGTTGAAGACAAACTGCGCGCAATTATTTTAATCAGGATGTTAGCAGAGAAACCAAGGGGTGCTCTAGTTATTTTTCGCATTGACAGATTACGCATGTTAATGTGATTCAGACTGATGTCAACGATATTAGTAACTGATATCAATATTCAAGGGGGCTTTTCACTCAGTTGCTGCTTACCAAACGCACATATATATATATATAGAGAGAGCGGATGGAGAGGGAGAGAGGTAGGGAGAGAAAGAAATGCTTGTCATTCAATGTTTAACTCATGCACACTCATAAATGAGCCGACGGCAGGGGCTGCTAAGGTGTACATGTAAAGAAACCGAATCAGATAGTGGAACAGCTAATTAAATGTTCATCAGTTACAAAACGGCATCTTTCAATGATCACTGCGTATGCAATCCTTCAGAAGAAATTAATAATCAAATCCTACACTTATTTCCTGAGATTCACAGTCACACGTGTTATGGGCGAGGCATTTTCAGAACCCCAAAATGTATCATGGAGTTCAACCAACCTCCCCCTTTAATGTAATTGTTGCTTTTCCGAGCACACGGCTTGTTCCCTAGGTGTGGGATTACAGTTATGGACGCGTGGGTTTTTAAACACAAAACAATGCTTATTCCATGAACTCAACTTAGCATCTTAAATAAACATAGGATCTCGCAACACCCCTGACTTCAAAGATAACTCAGAAAATATTGCAACAGTAAATAATGCCTCAAAATGTTCCTTCAAACTTCCAAGAGACTTAACACATTTAAACAGAATCACAGCAGGTTAAACCCTTTACTATTATGAGTTAAAATCACCCAAATGATCCAGAGATAGTCTTTCATGGCAGAGATCCAGCTCACTGCAAAACACAGACACACATCCAGCTCATTTCCTCCAAACTGCAGTTCTCTGGAAACACACAGACACCAGCTCTGTTTGAAAACTGAAACTAAAAACTGCAAAACTGAACTGCAAAATGGCTGACCTGACCTCAGCCCCACCCACTCTCTGACATCACTGTTTTCTTAAAGGTACATTGCTTAAACGTCCATGTCTTAAAGGAACTCTCACATGACACGCTTTAGAGGAGGACACACGAAACAAACTACTTTTTTGTGGTGACGATATTCAAGTTAATTCTATGTCAGTAACCAAAGGATTGAAATCTGTAAAAGTGCCGCCCTGCTATTTAACTATGCGTACGGAGGGAACTTCTGTTGCAGTGGGTGCAGTACAATAGAAACTCTATTATTTAGAGCGTTCATTTGGGGAGCACGGTGGTGCAGTGGTTAGCACTGCTGCCTCACGGCGCCGATGTCCCAAAGTCAATCCTGGCCCCGGGTCACTGTCCGTGTGGAGTTTGTACATTCTCCCTGAGTTTGCGTGTGTTTCGCCGCCACAAGCCAAAGATGTGCATGGCAGGTGGATTGTCCGCGTTAAATTGCCCCTTAATTGGAAATAATGAATTGGAAACTCGAAAGAAAAAACTAATAAAAAGCGTTCATTGTATATACGGCAAAATTAATATTGATAACTTCAGAAGCAGTTCAGGAGAAAAGAGTGATATCAATACTTTTCATTCTATACAGACAGAGAATCATATGCAGGGAAGAGGTAATATCTGTTACTGTCACAACCGTTCCATAGGATTAAATAGAACATAAAGTGCAGAAGGAGACCATTCGGCCCATCGGGTCTGCACCGACCCACTTCAGCACTCACTTGCACCCTATCCCCATAACCCAATAACCCCATCTAATCTTTTTCGACACTAAGGGCAATTTATCAAGGCCAATGCACCTGAGCTGCACGTCATTGGACTTATGCAGGAAACAGGAGCAACGGGAGGAATCCCATGCAGAGACGGGGAGGACGTCCAGACTCCGCACAGTCAGGGACCCAGCGGGGAATCGAACCTGGGACTCTGGCGCTGTGATGCCATAGTGGCACCACGTGTGCTACCGTGCTGCTCATGAATAATAGCAATAAGCGCAATAGTACACATTTTATAAATGTATAACCAAGAATTTTACATAAAGAGTCAAAAGGAAATTCTTACCAACGCCAGAGTGATGGATAGGCACAGTAATACATTGTCGCTGGGATGAGGTACTCATTCTGGTAATTGCTTCAGGACGATGTTACATAGACCGATATTACCAGTAAAAATGTTCACTTCAGTCAGATGTTACTTTCTGATTCGTGCCCCACACTCAATGCAATTCATCATTGACAAATGCTCCCATCAATGCATGGTCAATAAGATGCGTTGTTCCACTGGAATTAGTGACACACGTTCCGTGCAATTGTGCACTGACTGATAGGCCCATGAATATCTGCCGACTGAAATCAGAAGTCTCACTCCAGTACAAAGTACGCCGTCAGTAATGCACACTAATTATTCCATGTACTGAGGAATCATTAAGTAGGATAATATATGCATTGCATTTCAGAGAGCCCCTGAGATCCAGAAAGAGGAAGACTGAGGCAAGATATTGCAATTGCTAGTCTTACCAAATGTCAATGACCACATGCTTGCCAATGGCGCCGTGTTAGATCGGAATTAAACATTAGCAGTCACACAGTATAATCTTGTGAAAACATCCGCATCTTCAAACTTGATATCACTTACCAGGAACACCAATAACAGCAAGGATCATGTAATATAACTTCCTGATAGTGTAGAATATGTCCAGCATCGTCAGTGTGAAGTGTGCGGTTCCAATGTGCAATAGCAAATTTCTCTGTGTTAAACAATGAGTCGGTACAATCAAATAATCTTTAATTTATAACCATTCGGGTTTCCCTGGAGATACAGAGCAGACACAGTGATTTATTTTTATTTCACAAACAGGTTACAACATCGAATTAAGTCTCTGAAGAGACAGAATATTTTCAGTAATTAAATTGAAATCTAAAACACAAGGTAGTGAATTTCAGTTAATATCCATTCACGAATATTCATCAGAAGGTATGTTCGCCCAGCAATCAGTCTGTACATTCAATCAGCATCTGGTCCATCTCCGGATATCATAATGTTTCAATCGGGTCCTTCACTCGGAAGTCTACACGGATTCTGCCAGACATGGTAACGATTTGTGATAGTTGCTATTGTCATTTCTGGCCTTCCCTCTGCCTTGACCATTGATGAATTACATTCAGAATGTTAGAGTATCTCTCATTAACATTGTATTCGAGAATGTGGCCGTCATGTTTAACTGTAAGTGTAATCTGCGTGATTAAAGGGTGATATTTAATATTATGTTTTGCAGACTTCATCTAATACTGCATCTGATGGAAACAGAAGATAAAATAAATCATAATGTACCTTCCTTCAAGCAAAACTTTCGAATCAACGCAACGCTTATAACACAAAGAACATCTGACGTAATAACCCATCCCCCCACAAGCAGATCGAGTTTATTCACGAGATAAAGGAGCTAAAATAATAAATATGTCAAATCACTCCATCCCCTCAAAAGACCAGAGCCTCCCCAACCAACACCGTCGCTTCAATAAATATGAGCATTCAGACTGAGAGAACAACCCTGCTTTGGAACAGCTATTCAACACGTACAAGACGATAAATAACGTAAACCCTCAGCCACATATAGGCCCTCAAGTCGACACGCCCTATCGACCGGTTCAAACTTATTTAAGAACATAAGAACTAGGAGCAGGAGAAGGCCACCTGGCCCCTCGAGATTGCTCCGCCATTCAAGGAGATCATGGCTGATCGTTGGTGGACTTAGCTCCGCTTCCCCGCCCGAACAGCATAACCTTTATTCTTTAAAAAACTATCTGTCTTTTATCTTTAAAAATTTTAATGAAGGAGCCTCAACTGCTTCACTGGGCAAGGAATTAAATTGATTCACAACCCTTTGGGTGAAGATGTTCCTCCTAAATTCAGTCCGAAATCTACTTCTTATTATTTTGAGGCTATGCCCCCTAGTTCTGCGTTCACCTGCCCGCGGAAACAACCTACCCGCATCTATCTTATCCATTCCCTTCATAATTTTATATGTTCCGATAAGGTATCCCCGCATCCATCTAAATTCCAAGGAGTACAGTCCCAGTCTACTCAACCTCTCCTCGTAATCCAACCCCTTCAGTTCTGGGATTAACCTAGTAAACCTCCTCTGCACACCCTCCAGCGCCAGTACGTTATTTCTCAGGTAAGGAGACCAAAACTGAACACAATACTCCAGGTGTGGCCTCACTAACACCTTATACAATTGCAGCATAACCTCCCCAGTATTGAACTCCCTCCCTCTAGCAATGGAGGACAAAACTCCATTTCCCTTCTTAATCACCTGTTGCATCTGTTAACCAACTTTTTGCAATTCATGCACGAGCACACCCCGATCTCTCTGCACAGCAGCATGTTTTAATATTTTATCATTTAAATAATATTCCCTTTTGCTGTTATTCCTTCGAAAATGGATAACCTCACATTTGTCAACATTGTATTCAATCTGCCAGACCCTAGACCATTCACTTAACGTATCCAAATCCCTCTGCAGACTCCCGGAATCCTCTGCACATTTTGCTTTACCACTCATCTTAGTGTCGTCTGCAAACATGGACACATTGCACTTGGTCCCCAACTCCAATTCATCTACGTAAATTGCGAACAAGTGTGGGCCCAACACTGATCCCTAAGGGACATCACTAGCTACTGACTGCGAACCAGAGAAAAATACATTAAAACCCACTCTTTGCGTTCTATTAATAAACCAATCCTCTGTCCATATTACTACTTTACCCTTAATGCCATGCATCTTTATCTTATGCAGCAACATTTTGTATGGGACCTTGTCAAAAGCTTTCAGGAAATCCAGATATACCAAATCCATTGGCTTCCCGTTATCTACCGCACTGGTAATGTCCTCAACAAATTCCACGAAATTAGTCTGGCACGACCTGCCCTTTATGAACCCATGCTGCAATTTCCCAATGGGACAATTTCCATCCAGATGCCTCGCTATTTCTTCCTTGATGATAGATTCTAGCATGTTCCCTACTACGGAAGTTAAGTTAACTGGCCTATAATTACCCGCTTTCTGCCTCCCTATTTTTTTAACAGTGGTGTCACATTTGCTAATTTGCAGTCCGCCGGGACTGCCCCAGTGTCTAGTGAATTTGGTAAATTTTCACTGGTGCATTTGCAATTTCCCTAGCCATCTCTTTTAGCACTCTGGGATGCATTCCATCAGGGCAGAGATACGTGTCTACCTGGAGCCCCATTAGCTTGCCCATCGCTACCTCCTTGGTGATAACAATCCTCTCAAGGTCCTCACCTGTCATAGCCTCATTTCCATAAGTCACTGGCATGTTATTTGTGTCTTCCACTGTGAAGACCGACACAAAAACCTGTTCAGTTCCTCAGCCAATTCCTCATCCCCATTATTAAATCTCCCTTCTCATCATCTAAAGGACCAATATTTACCTTAGCCACTCTTTTTTGTTTTGTATATTTGTAGAAACCTGGACTATCTGTTCATAAATTTTGAGCAAGTTTACTCTCAGAATCTATCTTCCTCTTCTTTATATCCTTTTTAGCAGTTTTGTCATGTCCCCTAAAGATTTCCCAGTTCGCTCGTCTCCTACTAATCTTTTCCACTATGTTTGCTTTTTCCTTCAATTTGATATTGGCCCTTATTTACTTAAATATCCACGGTCGATTTTCCCTCTTTTTACCGTCCTTCGTTTTTGCTGAGCACTGAGAAAAATTACTTCGAATGTTCTCCACTGTTTCTCAACCGTTTCACCATAAAGTCTTTGCTCCCAGTCTACCTTAGCTAGCTCTTCTCTGATCCCATTGTTATCCCCTTTGTTTAAGCACCAAACATTAGTGTTTGATTTTAGCTTCTCACCCTCCATCTGTATTTTAAATTCCGCCATATGGTGATCGATCCTTCCGAGAGGATCCCTAAATATGAGATCATGAATCAATCCTGTCTCATTACACAGGACCAGATCTAGGACCGTTTGTTCACTCGTAGTTTCCATTACATACTGTTCTAGGAAACTATCGCGGATACATTCTATAAACTCCTCCTCAAGGCTGCCTTGCCCGACCTGGTTAAACCAATCGACATGCAGATTAAAATCCCCCATGATAACTGCTGTACCATTTCTACATGCATCCGTTATTTCATTGTTTATTGCCAACCCCACCATAATGTAACTGTTTGGTGGCCTATACTCTACTCCTTTCAGTTACTTTTTCGCCTTGCTATTCCTGATTTCCACACAAATGGATTCAACCTTATCCTCCATAGCATCGATGTCATCCGTTACTATTGCCCGGATATCATCCTTAAATAACAGAGCTACACCCCCTCCCTTACCATCCACTCTGTCCTTCCGAATATTTTGATACCCTTGGATATTTAACTCCCAGTCGTGAGTTTAACTCCCATCCTTTAACCATGTTTCAGTAATGGCCACTAAATCATGTTCATTCACGATGATTTGCGCCATCAACTCATTTTCCTTATTCCGAATTCTACGAGCATTCAGGTAAAGTACACTTATGTTGGCTTTTATACCTCTGTTTTGAATCTTACCACCTTGATCTGTAACCTCTCCTAAGTTATTTTTCCTCTTAACTTTTCTCCTAATTTTCCTTGTCGTTGAACCTATATCTTCATGCAACAACCTGCCGCGTCGCTTTCCATTTATGTTTATACTTCCCGTTTTATTCCTTTTAGTATTACTGGACCTATTCACTGAGCTCCCCTCAGTCACGGTGGCTTGTACTTTCGCCCTTTTTGATTTTTGACTATGACTTTTCTGCCTTACACTTTCCCCCTTACTGCCTTTTGTTTTTGTCGCTGATTTACTACCTTCCGACTTCCTGCATGGGTTCTCCTGCCACATTAGTATAAACACTCCCCAACCGCTCTAGCAAAAAGCTAGACATCAGTTCCAGTCCTGCCCAGGCGTAACCCGTCTAGTTTGTACAGGTCCCACCTCCCCGCAAACCGGTCCCAATGCCCCAGGATTCTGAAACCCTGCCCCTAACGCCATCCCTTCAGCCACGTATTCATCCTATCTATCCTGTCATTCCTACTCCGATTAGCACGTGGCACCGGTAGTAATCCTGAGATCACTACCTACGAGGTCCGATTTCTTAACTTCCTTCCTAGCTGCCTGATTTCTGCTTTTAGGACCTCATCCCTTTTTTTTAACCTATGCCGTTTGTACCGATGTATACCACGACCACTGGCTGGTCACCCTCCCCCTCCAGAATGTCCTGTACCCGCTCCGAGACATCCTTGACCCTAGCACCAGGGTGGCAACACACCATCCTGGAGTGTCGTTTGTGGCCATAGAAACGCCTGTCTATTCCCCTCAGAATTCAATCGCCTATATCTATTGCACTGTCACAATTATCACCCGTCCCCTCTGCAGCAGAACCAACCGTGGTGCCACGTGTTTGGCTGTTGCTATTTTCCCCTGAGAGGCCATTCCCCTCAATACTATCCAACGCGGTATATCTGTTCTGCAGGGGAATGGCCAGAGGAGATTCCTGCACTACCTGCCTCACTCTCTTGCTCTGTCTGGTGGTCACCCATTCCCTTCCTGCCTACGGTCTGAGCCTGCGGTGTGACCACCTCTCGATACGTGCTATCCACGATGTCCTCCTACTCGCGGATGCTCTACAGTGCCTCCAGCCGCCGCTCCAGCTCTGAAACTCGAGATTCCAGGATCTGCAACTGGAGACACTTCCTACTCACATAGAACATAGAACATTACAGCGCCGTACAGGCCCTTCGGCTCTCGATGTTGCGCCGACCTGTGAAACCACTCTAAAGCCCAACTACGCTATTCCCTTGTCGCCCATATGTCTATCCAATGACCAATTGAATGGCCTTGGTGTTGCCGAGTCCGCTACTGTTGCAGGCAGGGCATTCCACGCCCTTACTACTCTCTGAGTAAAGAACCAACCTCTGACATCTGTCTTATATCTATCTCCCCTCAATTTAAAGCTATGGCCCCTCGTGCTAGATATCACCATCCGAGGAAAAAGGCTCTCACTGCTGTCCACCCTATCCAATCCTCTGATCATCTTGTATGCCTCAATTAAGTCACCTCTTAAGCTTCTACTCTCTAACGAAAACAGCCTCAAGTCCCTCAGCCTTTCTTCATAAGATCTTCCCTCCATACCAGGCAACATTCTGGTAAATCTGCTCTGCACCCTTTCCAATGCTTCCACATCCTTCCGATAATGCGCCGACCAGAATTGCATGCAATACTCCAAATGCGGCCGCACCAGAGTTTTGTACAGCTGCAACATGACCTCTTGGCTCCGAAACGCAATCCCTCTACCAATAAAAGCTAACACACCGTACGCCTTCTTAACATCACTCTCAACCTGAGTGGCAACTTTCAAGGATCTATGTACATGGACACCGAGATGTCTCTGCTCATCCACACTGCCAAGAATCTTGCCATTAGCCCAGTACTCTGTCTTCCTGATATTCCTTCCAAAATGAATCACCTCACACTTTTCTGTATTAAACTCCATGTTCCACCTCTCATCCCAGCGCTGCAGCTTATCTATGTCCCTCTGTAACGTGTAAGATCCTTCCGCACTGTCCACAACTCCACCGAATTTAGTGTAATCTGCAAATTTACTCACACATCCTTCTACGCCCTCTTCCAAGTCATTTGTAAAAATGACAAACAGCAGTGGCTTCAAAACAGATCCTTGTGGTACACCACTAGTAACTGGACTCCAGTCTGAACACTTCCCATCACAACCACCCTGTGTCTTCTTCCAGCTAGCCAATTTCTGATCCAAACTGCTAAATCTCCCTGAATCCCATGCTTCCGCATTTTCTGCAGTAGCCTACCGTGGGGAACCTTATCAAACGCTTTACTGAAATCCATATACACCACATCAACTGCTTTATCCTCATCCACCTGTTTGGTCATCTTCTCAAAGAACTCAATAAGGTTTGTGAGGCACGACCTACCCTTCACGAAATCGTGTTGACTATGTCTAATCAAATTATTCCTTTCCAGATAATTATATACCCTATCTCTTATAAACCTTTCCAAGATTTTGCCCACAACAGAAGCAAGGCTCACTGGTCTATAGTTACCAGGGTTGTCTCTACGCCCCTTGTTGAACAAGGGGACAACATTTCCTATCCGCCAGTCTTCTGGCACTATTTCTGTTGACAAATATGACTTAAAGATCAAAGCCAAAAGCTCAGCAATCTCTTCCCTAGCTTCCCAGAGAATCCTAGGATAAATCCCATCCGGCCCAGGGGACTTATCTATTTTCATCCTTTCCAGAATATTTAACACCTCCTCCTTATGAACCTCAAGCCCTTCTAGTCTAGTAGCCTGAATCGCAGTATTCCCCTCGACAACATTGCCTTTTTACTGTGTGAATACTGACGAAAAATATTCATTTAGCATCTCTCCTGTCTCCTCGGACTCCAAGCACAACGTTCCACTACTGTACTTGACTGGCCCTACTCTTACCCCAGTTATTCTTTTATTCCTGACATATCTATAGAAAGCTTTAGGGTTATCCTTGATCCTACCTGCCAAAGACTTCTCATGTCCCCTCATGGCTCTTCTTAGCTCTCTCTTTATGTCCTTCATAGCTAACTTGTAACTCTCGAGCGCCCGTACTGAACCTTCATGTCTCATCTTTACATAAGCCTCCTTCATTTTCATTTCATTTCATTTTTCCTCTTGGCAAGTGTTTAGACTGCCTTAGTAAACCACGGTTCCCTTGCTCGACCATTTCCTCACTGCCTGACAGGTACATACTTATCAAGTACTCGCAGTAGCTGTTCCTTGAACAAGAACCACTTTGCGATTGTGCCCATCCCCTGTAGTTTTTCTCTCCATCTGATGCATCCTAAGTCTTGCTCTTCCGGGGCAGGTGTGACCTATATAAGAAGGACGTGTTGAATCGAAACCGGAGAGGCATAAATATCCTGGTCGCGAGGTTTGCTAGTGTCACACGGGAGGGTTTAAACTAGTATGGCAGGGTGGGGGGGGGGGGTGGTCACGGGAGCAATAGGTCAGAAGTTGAGAGCATTGAGGGAGAACTAGGGAATAGGGACAGTGGGGCTCTGATGCAGAGCAGACAGGGAGAAGTTGCTGAACACAGCGGGTCTGGTGGCCTGAAGTGCATATGTTTTAATGCAAGACGTATTACGGGTAAGGCAGATGAACGTAGAGCTTGGATTAGTACTTGGAACTATGATGTTGTTGCCATTACAGAGACCTGGTTGAGGGAAGGGCAGGATTAGCAGCTAAACGTTCCAGGATTTAGATGTTTCAGGCGGGGTAGAGGGGGATGTAAAAGGGGAGACGGTGTTGCGCTACTGGTTCGGGAGAATATCACAGCTGTACTGCGGGAGGACACCTCAGAGGGCAGTGAGGCTATATGGGTAGCGATCAGGAATAAGAAGGGTGCAGTCACAGTGTTGGGTGTTTACTACAGGCCTCCCAACAGCCAGCTGGAGATAGAGGAGCAGATAGGTAGACTGATTTTGGAAAAGAGTAAAAACAACAGGGTTGTGGTGATGGGAGACTTCAACTTCCCCAATATTGACTGGGACTCACTTAGTGTCAGGGGCTTAGAAGGGGGGGGGGGGGAGGGGGGGAGTTTGTAAGGAGCATCCAGGAGGGCTTCTTAAAACAATATGTAGACAGTCCAACTAGGGAAGGGGCGGTACTGGACCTGGTATTGGGGAATGAGCCCGGCCAGGTGGTAGATGTTTCAGTAGGGGAGCATTTCGGTAACAGTGACCACAATTCAGTAAGTTTTACAGTACCGGTGGACAAGGATAAGAGTGGTCCTAGGATGAATGTACAAAATTGGGGGAAGGCTAATTATAACAATATTAGGCGGGAACTGAAGAACATAGATTGGGGGCGGATGTTTGAGGGCAAATCAACATCTGACATGTGGGAGGCTTTCAAGTGTCAGTTGAAAGGAATTCAGGACCGATGTTCCTGTGAGGAAGAAGGTTAAATACGGCAATTTTCGGGAACCTTGGATAACGAGAGATATTGTAGGCCTCGTCAAAAAGAAAAAAGAGGCATTTGTCAGGGCTAGAAGGCTGGGAACAGGCGAAGCCTGCGTGGAATATAAGGAAAGTAGGAAGGAACTTAAGCAAGGAGTCAGGAGGGCTAGAAGGGGGTCACGAAAAGTCATTGGCAAATAGGTTAAGGAAAATCCCAAGGTTTTTTACACGTACATAACAAGCAAGAGGGTAGCCAGGGAAAGGGTTGGCCCACTGAAGGATAGGCAAGGGAATCTATGTGTGGAGCCAGAGGAAATGGGCGAGGTACTAAATGGATACTTTGCATGAGTATTCACCAAAGAGAAGAAATTGGTAGATGTTGAGTCTGGAGAAGTGTGTGTAGATAGCCTTGGTCACATTGAGATCCAAAAAGACGAGGTGTTGGGTGTCTTAAAAAATATTAACATAGGTAAGTCCCCAGGGCCTGATGAGATCTACCCCAGAATACTGAAGGTGGCTGGAGAGGAAATTGCTGAGGCCTTGACAGAAATATTTGGATCCTCACTGTCTTCAGGGGATGTTCCGGAGGACTGGAGAATAGCTAATGTTGTTCCTCTGTTTAAGAAGGGTAGCAAGGATAATCCAGGGAACTACAGGCCGGTGAGCCTTACTTCAGTGGTAGGGAAATTACTGGAGAGAATACTTCGAGACAGGATCTACTGCCATTTGGAAGCAAATGGCCGTATTAGTGAGAGGCAGCATGGTTTTGTGAAGGGGAGGTCGTGTCTCAGTAACTTGATAGAGTTTTTCGAGGAGGTCACTAAGATGATTGATGCAGGTAGGGCAGTGGATGTTGTCTCTGGACTTCAGTAAGGCCTTTGACAAGGTCCCTCATGATAGACTAGTACAAAAGGTGAAGTCACACGGGATCAGGGGTAAGCTGGCAAGGTGGACACAGAACTGGCTAGGTCATAGAGGCAGAGAGTAGCAATGGAAGGATGCTTTTCTGATTGGCGGGCTGTGACCAGTGCTGTTCCACAGGGATCAGTGCTGGGACCTTTGCTCTTTGTAGTATATATAAATGATTTGGAGGAAAATGAAACTGGACTGATTAGTAAGCTTGCAGGCGACACAAAGGTTGGTGGAATTGCGGATAGCGATGAGGACTGTAAGAGGATACAGCAGGATTTAGATTGTTTGGCGACTTGGGCGGAGAGATGGCAGATGGGGTTTAATCCGGACAAATGTGAGGTAATGAATTTTGGAAGGTCTAATGCAGGTAGGGAATATTCAGTGAATGTTAGAACCCTCAAGAGTATTGAAAGTTAAAGAGATCTAGGAGTACAGGTCCACAGGTCATTGAAAGGGGCAACACAGGTGGAGAAGGTAGTCAAGAAGGCATTCGGCATGCTTGCCTTCATTGGCCGGGCATTGAGTATAAGAATTGGCAAGTCATGTTGCAGCTGTATAGAACCTTAGTTAGGCCACACTTGGAGTATTGTGTTCAATTCTGGTCGCCACACTACCAGAAGGATGTGGAGGCTTTAGAGAGGGTGCAGAAGAGATTTAACAGAATGTTGCCTGGTATGGAGGGCATTAGCTATGATGAGCCGTTGAATAAACTCGGTTTGTTCTCACTGGAACGAGGGAGGTTGAGGGGAGACCTGATAGAGGTACAGAGTGTATAGTCAGAGGATTTTCCCCAGGGTAGAGGGGTTAATTACTATGGGGCATAGGTTTAAGGTGAGAGGGGCAAGGTTTAGAGTAGATGTACGAGGCAAGTTTTTTAAGCAGAGGGTAGTGGGTGCCTGGAACTCGCTACCGGAGGAGGTCGTGGAAGCAGGGACGATAGTGACATTTAAGGGGCATCTTGACAAATACATGAATAGGATGGGAATAGAGGGATACAGACCCAGGAAGTGTAGAAGATTGTACTTTAGTCGGGCAGCATGGTCGGCACGGGCTTGGAGGGCCGAAGTGCCTGTTCCTGTGATGTACATTTCTTTGTTATTTGTTCTTTGCCTCATCGCATAATAATTGCCTTTCCCCCAGATATAACTCTTGCATGCGGTATATACCTATCCCTTTCCATCACTAAAGTAAACGTAATCGAATTGTGGTCACTATCACCAAAGTGCTCACCTACCTCCAAATCTAACACCTGTCCTGGTTCATTACCCAGTACCAAATCCAATACGGCCTCGCGTCTCGTTGACCTATCTACATACTGTGTTAGGGACCCCTCCTGCACACATTGGACAAAAACGGACCTATCTAAAGTACTCGAACTACAGCGTTTCCAGTCAATATTTGGAAAGTTAAAGTCCCCCATAACAACTACCCTGTTGCGTTCGCTCCTGTCCAGAATCATCTTTGCAATCCTTTCCTCGACATCTCTGGAACTTTTCGCAGGCCTATAGAAAACCCCTAACAGAGTGACCTCTCCTTTCCTATTTCTAACCCCAGCCCATACTACGTCAATCGACGAGTCTTCATCAAACGTCCTTTCTGCCACCGTAATGCTGTCCTTGACTAACAATGCCACCCCTCCCCCTCTTTTACCACCTTCCCTGAGCTTACTGAAATATCTAAACCCCGGCACCTGCAACAACCATTCCTGTCCCTGCTCTATCCATGTCTCCGAAATGGCCACATCATCGAAGGCCCAGGTACCAACCCATGCCGCAAGTTCACCCACATTATTCCGGATGCTCCTGACATTGAAGAATACATACTTTAAACCACCTTCCTGCCTGTCGGTACACTCCTGCAACTTTAAAACTTTACTCATGACCTCACTACTCTCAACCTCCTGTATGCTGGAGCTACAATTCAGGTTCCCAACCCCTCCAGAAGAGCATTAGCAACCCCCCCCCCCCCTCAGGATATTAGCACCCCTCTGGTCCAGGTGTAGAGCATCCCGTTTGTAGAGGTCCCACCGACCCCAGAATGAGCCCCAATTATCCAGAAATCTGAAACCCTCCCTCCTGCACAATCCCTGTACCACGCGTTCAACTCCTCTCTTTCCCTATTCCTCGTCTCGCTATCACGTGGCACGGGTAACAACCCGGGGATAATAACTCTGTCCTAGATTTAAGTTTCCACCCTAGCTCCCTGAATTCTTATCTTATATCCCTATCCCTTTTCCTACCTATGTCGTTCGTACCTATGTGGACCGCGACTTGGGGCTGTTCCCCCTCCCCCTTAAGGACCCCGAAAACACGATCCGAGACATCACGCACCCTGGCACCTGGGAGGCAACACATGCTGACCCTGGGGACTGGAAATGTCCCTAGCTTGCAACATAGAGCAAGATAAACTTTCCTCTTGGAGCTGTCCTGCCATGAATTATTTCTTTAAATTAAACCTTTGAAATTAAACTTTAGAAAGATGTTTCTGTGTCAGATTAAATCTAATCCCCGTGTACTATTTAATTAGACATTTTTTAAACTCAGTATTTATCACTCTTGATCTGACAACAAATTAAAAATAGTAATTAAATTGTAATTTAAAAAGTTATTCAAATCAAATTAAAAGTAGTAATTTAAATCAACCCAAACTAGTTATTTAAGTCAAATTAAAATTTTAAAAAATAGTAATTCAAATCAACGTAAAAATGATAATCTAAGTCAAATCAAAACTAGTATTTCAATCAGGAACTCCAGATATTCAAATTTAGCCTGATCTTACTGTCAGCCAATCAGCTCACAGTCTCGTGTGACGTCACAATACCGTTTATTTTTTTTCAATGTTGAGACAACCAAGCAGCTGTCTTTACTGAAGTCTCGCCCACTCTCTCACTGTGCTCTTTACTGAAGTCTTGCCCTCTCCCTCCGCGCTCTTTACTGAAGTCTCGCCCTCTCTCACTCCGTGCTCTTTACTGAAGTCTTGCCCTCTTTCTCTCCGCGCTCTTTACTGAAGTCTCGCCCTCTCTCACTCCGTGCTCTTTACTGATGTCTCGTCCTCTCTCTCTCCGCGCTCGTTACTGAAGTCTCACCCTCTCTCTCCATCCTCTTTACTGAAGTCTCGCCCACTCTCTCACTGTGCTCTTTACTGAAGTCTTGCCCTCTCCCTCCGCGCTCTTTACTGAAGTCTCGCCCTCTCTCACTCCGTGCTCTTTACTGAAGTCTTGCCCTCTTTCTCTCCGCGCTCTTTACTGAAGTCTCGCCCTCTCTCTCTCCGCCGTCTTTACTGAAGTTTCGCCCACTCTCTCTCTGCGCTCTTTACTGAAGTCTCACCCTCTCTCTATGCGCTCTTTACAGAAGTCTCGCCCTCTCTCTCTCTCTTCAAATCAACGTAAAAATTATAATCTAAGTCAAATCAAAACTAGTATTTCAATCAGGAACTTCAGATATTCAAATTTAGCCAGGTCTTACTGTCAGCCAATCAGCTCACAGTCTCGTGTGACGTCACAATACCGTTTATTTTTTTTCAATGTTGAGACAACCAAGCAGCTGTCTTACGCCTGGGCGCTCTTTCCAGAAGTCTCGCCCTCTCTCTCTGCATGCTCTTTACAGAAGTCTCGCCCTCTCTCTCTGCGCTCTTTACTGAAGTCCCGCCCTCCCTCACTCCGTGCTCTTTATTGAGGTCTCGCCCTCTCTCTCTCCGCGCTCTTTACAGAAGTCTCGCCCTCTCTATCTGCGCTCTTTACAGACGTATCGCCCTCTCTCTCTCCGCGCTCTTTACAGAAGTCTCGCCCTCTCTATCTCCGCGCTCTTTACTGAAGTCTCGCCCTCTCTCACTCCGTGCTCTTTACTGAAGTCTCGCCCTCTCTCTCTACACGCTCTTTACTGAAGTCTCGCCCTCCCTCTCTACGCGCTCTTTACTGAAGTCTCGCCCTCTCTCTCTCTGCGCTCTTTACAGAAGTCTCGCCCTCTCTCTCTGCACTCTTTACTGAAGTCTCGCCCTTTCTCACTCCGCGCTCTTTACTGAAGTTTCACGCTCTCTATCTCCGCGCTCTTTACAGAAGTCTCGCCCTCTCTCTGCGCTCTTTAATGAAGTCTCGCCCTCTCTCACTCCGTGCTGTTTACTGAAGTCTCGCCATCTCTCTCTCCACGCTCTTTACAGAAGTCTTGCTCTCTCTCTCTGCACTCTTCACAGAAGTCACGCCCTCTCTCTCTGCGCTCTTTACTGAAGTCTCGCCCTCTGTTACTCCGTGCTCTTTCCTGAAGTCTCGCCCACTCTCTCCATCCTCTTCACTGAATTCTCGCCCTCTCTCTCCGCGCTCGTTACTGAAGTCTCCCCCTCTCTCACTCCGTGCTCTTTACTGAAGTCTCACCCTCTCTCTCCATCCTCTTCACTGAATTCTCGCCCTCTCTTTCCGCGCTCGTTACTGAAGTCTCCCCCTCTCTCACTCCGTGCTCTTTGCTGAAGTCTCACCCTCTCTCTCCATCCTCTTTACTGAAGTCTCGCCCACTCTCTCACTGCGCTCTTTACTGAAGTCTTGCCCTCTCCCTCCTCACTCTTTACTGAAATCTCGCCCTCTCTCTCTGCGCTCTTTACAGAAGTCGTGCCCTCTTTCTCTCCGCGCTCTTTACTGAAGTCTCGCCGTCTCTCTCTCCGCGCTCTTACTGAAGTCTCGCCATCTCTCTCTCCGCGCTCTTTGCTGAAGAATCGCCCACTCTCTCTCCACGCTCTTTATTGAAGTCTCGCCCTCTCTCACTCTGTGCTCTTTACTGAAGTCTCGCCCTCTCTCTGTCCGCGCTCTTTACTGAAGTATCGCCCTCTCTCTCTCCGCACTCCTTACTGAAGTCTCGCCCTCTCTCACTCCGTGCTCTTTACTGATGTCTCGTCCTCTCTCTCTCCGCGCTCGTTACTGAAGTCTCACCCTCTCTCTCCATCCTCTTTACTGAAGTCTCGCCCACTCTCTCACTGTGCTCTTTACTGAAGTCTTGCCCTCTCCCTCCGCGCTCTTTACTGAAGTCTCGCCCTCTCTCACTCCGTGCTCTTTACTGAAGTCTTGCCCTCTTTCTCTCCGCGCTCTTTACTGAAGTCTCGCCCTCTCTCACTCCGTGCTCTTTACTGATGTCTCGTCCTCTCTCTCTCCGCGCTCGTTACTGAAGTCTCACCCTCTCTCTCCATCCTCTTTACTGAAGTCTCGCCCACTCTCTCACTGTGCTCTTTACTGAAGTCTTGCCCTCTCCCTCCGCGCTCTTTACTGAAGTCTCGCCCTCTCTCACTCCGTGCTCTTTACTGAAGTCTTGCCCTCTTTCTCTCCGCGCTCTTTACTGAAGTCTCGCCCTCTCTCTCTCCGCCATCTTTACTGAAGTTTCGCCCACTCTCTCTCTGCGCTCTTTACTGAAGTCTCGCCCTCTCTCTATGCGCTCTTTACAGAAGTCTCGCCCTCTCTCTCTCTCTTCAAATCAACGTAAAAATTATAATCTAAGTCAAATCAAAACTAGTATTTCAATCAGGAACTTCAGATATTCAAATTTAGCCAGGTCTTACTGTCAGCCAATCAGCTCACAGTCTCGTGTGACGTCACAATACCGTTTATTTTTTTTCAATGTTGAGACAACCAAGCAGCTGTCTTACGCCTGGGCGCTCTTTCCAGAAGTCTCGCCCTCTCTCTCTGCATGCTCTTTACAGAAGTCTCGCCCTCTCTCTCTGCGCTCTTTACTGAAGTCCCGCCCTCCCTCACTCCGTGCTCTTCACTGAGGTCTCGCCCTCTCTCTCTCCGCGCTCTTTACAGAAGTCTCGCCCTCTCTATCTGTGCTCTTTACAGAAGTATCGCCCTCTCTCACTCCGCGCTCTTTACAGAAGTCTCGCCCTCTCTATCTCTGCGCTCTTTACTGAAGTCTCGCCCTCTCTCACTCCGTGCTCTTTACTGAAGTCTCGCCCTCTCTCTCTACGCGCTCTTTACTGAAGTCTCGCCCTCTCTCTCTACGCGCTCTTTACTGAAGTCTCGCCCTCTCTCTCTCTGCGCTCTTTACAGAAGTCTCGCCCTCTCTCTCTGCGCTCTTTACTGAAGTCTCGCCCTCTCTCACTCCGCGCTCTTTACTGAAGTCTCACTCTCTCTATCTCCGCGCTCTTTACAGAAGTCTCGCCCTCTCTGTGCTTTTTAATGAAGTCTCGCCCTCTCTCACTCCGTGCTGTTTACTGAAGTCTCGCCATCTGTCTCTCCATGCTCTTTACAGAAGTCACGCCCTCTCTCTCTGCGCTCTTTACTGAAGTCTCGCCCTCTGTTATTCCGTGCTCTTTCCTGAAGTCTCGCCCACTCTCTCCATCCTCTTCACTGAAGTCTCGCCCTCTCTCTCCGCGCTCGTTACTGAAGTCTCCCCCTCTCTCACTCCGTGCTCTTTACTGAAGTCTCACCATCTCTCTCCATCCTCTTTACTGAAGTCTCGCCCACTCTCTCACTGCGCTCTTTACTGAAGTCTTGCCCTCTCCCTCCGCGCTCTTTACTGAAGTCTCGCCCTCTCTCTCTGCGCTCTTTACAGAAGTCTCGCCATCTCTCTCTCCGCGCTCTTTACTGAAGTCTCGCCGTCTCTCTCTCCGCGCTCTTACTGAAGTGTCGCCATCTCTCTCTCCGCGCTCTTTACTGAAGTATCGCCCACTCTCTCTCCGCGCTCTTTACTGAAGTCTCGCCCTCTCTCACTCCGTGCTCTTTACTGAAGTCTCGCCCTCTCTCTCTCCGCGCTCTTTACTGAAGTATCGCCCTCTCTCTCTCCGCACTCCTTACTGAAGTCTCGCCCTCTCTCACTCCGTGCTCTTTACTGTTGTCTCGTCCTCTCTCTCTCCGCGCTCGTTACTGAAGTCTCACCCTCTCTCTCCATCCTCTTTACTGAAGTCTCGCCCACTCTCTCACTGTGCTCTTTACTGAAGTGTCGCCCTCTCTCACTCCGTTCTCTTTACTGAAGTCTTGCCCACTTTCTCTCCGCGCTCTTTACTGAAGTCTCGCCCTCTCTCTCTCTCCCTGCGCTCTCTACTGAAGTCTCTCCCTCTCTCTCTCTGCGCTCTTTACTGAAGTCACGCCCTCTCTCTCTGCGCTCTTTACTGAAGTCTCGGTCTCTCTATCTGCGCGCTCTTTACTGAAGTCTCGCCGTCTCTCTCTCCGCGCTCTTTACTGAAGTCTCGCCCTCTCTCTCTCCGCGCTATTTACTGAAGTGTCGCCCTCTCTCTCAATGATCTTTACTCTTTAAAACGTGAAGTTTGGACTGAGGGGAAGGATGGAGGGTCCTTACAATTCATGAGCGTTCTTCATTGTGCACCTTCGCGAAGTTGATGACATGGAACATTGGGGGGTTGGTTAGGGGGTTGGGGAGGGAACTGTGTATGTTGATGGCCACTATGGGTGATTCCTGGATTCCCTTTAATTTGATGTTTGTGTTGACAGGCGGATTGTTGTTTGATGGTTGGTGCGAGGATGGGATTGTTGTTGTTGATAAGGGGGTTGACATTTTATTTGTCACCGTTGATTATTTGTTGGTGGGTGTAAATTTTGTAGAAAACGTGAAAATGGAGGAGAATAAAAATATTATAGGAAAAGAGAAACAAAAGAGAAACAGAGCCAAGGAGGACGTGAAAGAGAGAAAGGGGAGAGAACGTGTAAATCCAGTTTGATTGCACACCACTCCCTTCCACCTGACTGCAGCAAGCACATTGTTTCTGTGTTCCAGGATCCATGCTGTTAGACGTACCTTAAGTGCAGGTTCCTCTGATGCAGAAGTTATAGGATGCACTCCACCGTAAGAATGGAGAACAGTTCCGCCCAGGCTCCTGGAATTTAAAGCAAAATGCATTTAAAATCTCACTTTTACGGGATCTGCGAGTCGCTGGTTAGGGCAGCATTTAATTCGCATCCCTAGTTGCCATTCAGAAGATGGTGATGAGCTGCTTTCTTGATCCGCTGCAGCCCGTGAGGTGCAGGTTCATCCACCGTGCATTTATGGACGGAGTATCATGATTTTTGTTTCCGTTACCGTGAGGGCCCATTACATGAATCCAAGAGGGAGTGTTCAGTGACTTGGAGGAGAAATTCCAATTGGTGGTGTTCCCAAATACGGTCTTTTCTTCTCCTTCAAGATGATAGTCGTCCTGGATTTGGAAGGGGCTGTGTAAGCAATATTGGTGAGTTACATTCGTGCATTTTGGGATGGTACACTGATTTGCGACTGTGCGTCTGAGGTGGAGGGATTGAATATTTGTGGAAGGGGGAGCAATCAAGCGGGTGCTTAGTCCTGGATGGTGTCGACAGTTTTACTGTTAATGAGATATGGGGAACAGTAGAGATCATGCAAAACACAAAATTGATTGACCAATTTGACTGAGGAAACAATCTTGCTCCTAAATGATAAAACAAGATAATCGATAAAGTAAATGTCCTCAATGCACTTTTTCCACCATTTGAATTGTCAATAATTGACAAAGTGTAACACATCAGTTATTGTGCAGAGCTGGAATCGAACTTGGGTTTCCGCAATGTGAGACCAGAAAGTAAACACAAGCCGCTTTTAAAAATAATTGTAATGCAAATTCTAAAAAGGAATCCACATACATCTAACTATGAAATGTGTTTTTACCTTTATTCGGTGCGACACAAATGTTTTGGAAACATTAAAAACGCCAGGCAGCGCCTCCTGTGATACAGGTTCGAACTTACAATTTGGTTGATGCTGTGAAGTAAGCAGTGAGCTAAAACTGACGCTGGGTTCATGGCCGAACGAAGTGAATATATCGAATTACAGTGAGCATACACGCGGTGTTGGGGAACTGGGAGCTGACGGAGGACATTAATTCCTTTTGATGTCAGCGGCTGTACAGATCAGCAGATCATTCAATCCCACTCGACCACCCTTTCCCCAGAGGCAGGCATTTTATTTCTGTCACTTCTCCCATTCGCTTTTGAAAACCACGGATGTATCTGCCTCCAGTATCCCAGACAGTGCAAACCAGATCAGAACCACTCGTTTCTGAATGTTTTTGAAGAAGTTTCCCTTTCGGGTTAAGTGGATACGATCGGCCTGCATTATTGGAAATAAAAGTCGCTGGTGTGAGATTCGTTCGACACATTTAAGATTATATAAGTTCTGGATAATGTGGCTATAAATAAGCTGCTTCAATGAACAATAGAAATATCTGTTGGAATGATGTAACCTAAAACTCTTTTCTTGCAGCTATATTCCTCAGCGGGTAATGTGAAACCGGAACTGATAACAAATGCCAACATGGGGAGACTACACGGCCACTCACTTCTGCTCCACCATTCAAGTTATGAAGGCAGACACCCGAAGCCAAATTTCAAACCGACTTGGACATATAGACGGAGTGCTCGAATCTGCAGCGTTTCAGATCGGGAAGATGGGATAGAGTCACTGCTTCATAGATGTTTACAGCATGGAAACTGGCTCTTTGGCCCAAATAGTCCATGCCGCCCAGATTTAACCACTAAACTTGTCCCAGTTGACTGCATTTGTCTCATATATATATCCATGCCCATCTTACCTCTGAAACTGTCCAAACGCTTTTTAAAAGACAACTTTTTATCTGCCCCTTTACTGCCTCTGACAGCTCATTCCAGACTCTCACCGCACTTTTTGTGAAAAAGTGTTCTCTGGACCTTTTTGTATCTCCCCCCTCTCACCTTAAACCTATGCCCTCTTGATTTAGACTCCCCTGACTTTGGAAAAATATGTTGATTATTATCTCTTCCCGTATTACTTGATAGACATCTATAAGATCATCCCTCAGCCTCCTATGCTTTTGGGAAACAGTCGCAATCAATCCAGCCACTCATTATAATGCAACCCATCAATTTCCGGCAACATTTTGAAAATCTTTTCTCAACTCTTTCCAGTTTAATAATATACTTCTTTGATAGGGTGAACAGACCTGCACGCAATATTCCATGTGTGGCCCTACTAAAGTCTGGTACAACTTCAACAAGACGTCCCAACTCCTGTATTAAGGTCCCTGTACAACAGTGAATATGGGCACAGGCACAGTAATTACAGTGCAAATGGCCTCCTTTACTTCTGCGCATTTTCAATTATGCTTCACGTTTGCAGTGGTTCCAAAAAGCAACAAAGTCGCAAATTATGTATTACTGGAAAAATATGTTGCAGAATATTCTGCTCGGGAGAACTGCTGCAAATCAAATCTTCACTCAATACCAAGAGAAACATATCAGAAACAAAATGTTGTCGAGTGTTAAGAGAGAGCGCTTCAAGCCTGGTTACATTGCACAACACACCTTTCCACCTTTCTACAGCAAGCACCTTGTTTCTGTGTTTCAGGATTCATGCTGTTAGAAATACTTTAGCTCCAGGTTCCTCTGAAGCACAAATTACGTGATGGACACACCTTAAGACTCAGCCCAGGCCCCTTAAATCAAAGGTACAATACATTAAAAAGACGAACACTTCTTTGGAATGTGCGAGTTGTGGTTAGGGCACCAGTAATTGCCCATCCCTGGTTGCGCTTCAGATTGTGGTAGTGTGCTACATCCTTGAACCGCTGCAGTCCGTGAGGTGTAGGTACAGTCACTGTACTTTTAGGGGGGGGGGGCAGTTTCATAGTTGTGTCCCGTTACCGTGAAGGAATGATTACATGTCTCCAACTGGGAGTGCTGAGTGACTCGGAGGGGAAATTCCAGTTGGTGGAGTTCCTAGTGACGGGCTTTTCTGGTCCTTCAAGATGATAGAGGTTGTGGGTTTGGAAGATGCTTTCGAAGGAATGTTGGAACGTTACTGCTGTGCATTTTGGCATGGTACACATGGCTATAATGTGCGCCTGTGATGGAGGGGTTGATTGTGGGAGGGGGTGAAATCAAGCGGGATGCTTTGTCAAGGATGGTGTCGAATTTCTTGAGTATTCTTAGAGATATGGGGAGCAGTATATCACGTGCAAAACACAAACATGGATTAACAATTCGCCTGAATAAACAATCTTGCTCCTAAACTATAAAATCAGAGAATCAATTATCATTATATACTGAATGCAATATTCCTCCATTTAAATTGTGGACAATTGACAACGTGTGATAGGTCAGTTATTGTGCAGAGTTGGAACCGAACGGGTTTCCGCAATGTGGAAGCAGAAAATAAACACGTGGCACAAGCCGCTTCTAAAAATAATTGAAATGCACCCTCTAAACACATGACACCTATTTATAATTATTAAATGTTCTTCTGCTTTTATTCGGTGAAGCACAAATATTTTGAAAATATTCAAACCTCCAGGCTGCGCCCACTGTGAGACAGGTCCGAACGGACAATTAAGTTGATGCGATGAAGTAACCAGTGAGATAAAGCTGACGTCGGTATCAAACATGGAGAAACATTATATAAAGGACTACAGTGAACATACTCGCGATGGTGGGAACTTCGAGGAAACCTCCAGATGCTGGTGCACATCATCCCAGAGCCAGACGAAACCCCAAAACGTAAAAGGACGTGAAGTACGGGGCATCTTGACATATACAGGAATAGGATGGGAATAGAGGAATACGGAGCCAGGAAGTGTAGAAGATTTTAGTTTAGACGGGCAGCATGGTCGGCATAGGCTTGGAGGGCCGAAGGGCATGTTCCTGTGCTGTACGTTTCTTTGTTCTTTGTTCTTTAAGAACATCCATTCATGTTGACCTTAGCGGCTCTATAGATTAGCAGATAATTCAATCCCCCACGACCGCCCATCCCGCAGAGGCATGCACTTGATTTTGGTCACTTCTCCCATTCCCCTTAGTAACCACTGTTATTTCTGCCTCCACCAGTATCCATGGCAGTGCAGTCTAGATGAGAACGACTCGCTGTTGGAATTGTTTAGAAACGAATCTGGATAGGCTGGGGTCGGTTTATGGAAAGAAAAGACAAGGATGTGGAATTCATTCGACACAACTAAAATTATGTAAATTCTGAATAATGTGGCTCTAAATGAACTATTTTCATGAACAATTGAATTTCTCTTGGAAATATATAACTTAAAAATCTTACCTTGCAGCTAAATCATCAGCGAGTAATGTGGCAACTGGAACTGATAACAGATGATAACATTGGGGGACTACACGGCCACTCACTCCTGCTCCACCATTCAGTTTGATCATAGCTGAGCTTATGCCTCAATGCCACTCCCCGCCTGTTCCTCAGTTCCTTGTATTCCCTCAAATATCATTGTCTATAAGAATGATGGAGGCAGACACCCAAAGCACATTTGCAAACCGAATTGGACATACGGATGGAGTGCTCGGATCTGCAGGTTACAGAGATGGAAGGTAGGATAGAGTAATTGCTTCTTGGAAAGAGGTCCTTTGGCCAAAATTAACCCTGTCGCCCTGTTATTATCACCAAGCATGTCCCAATTGCCCGCATTTGGCTAATATCCCTCTGTACGTTGTTTACCCATAACATTGTCCAAATGCTTCTCAAAAAAACACAATTAAATTCGCCTCTCTCCTGCCTCTGACAGCTCGTTCCAGACACTCCCCACTCTCTGTACATAAGCATTGCTCCCTCGAGACTTTTGTATATCTGCCCCCTCACCTTAAACCTATGCCCTCTAGTTTTAGATTCTTCTATCTTTTGGAAAATATGTTGACTATTATCTCTGCCCCTATAATTTTATAGAGATGTTGAAGATCACTCCTTATTTTCCAACGCTATAGGGAAAAAGTAACTCCTTCTAACGCAAACCAGCAAGTTCAGTACCATCCTAGTAAATCTTTTCTGGACTCTTACTGATTGAAGAATATACTTCCTATTATAGAGTGACCAAAACTGTACACAGTGTTCCATGTGTGGCCTTAATAATGTCTTAGAACGATAGAATAGAAAATTACAGCGCAGTACAGGCCCTGATGTTGCGCCGATCTGTGAAACCAATCTAAAGCCCAACTATACTATTCCATTATCATTCACATGTTTATCCAATTACCATTTAAGTGCCCTTAATGTTGGCGAGTCCACGACTGTTGCAGGCACAGCATTCCACGCCCCTACTACTCTCTGAGTAAAGAACTTACCTCTGACATCTGTCTTATATCTATCTCCCCTCAACTTAAAGGTCTATCCCCTCGTGCGAGCCATCAGCATCCGAGGAAAAAAGGCTTTCACTGACCACCCTATCTAATGCTCTGATCATCTTTTATGTCTCTATTAAGTCACCTCTTAACCTTCTTCGCACTAATGAAAACAACCTGAAGTCCCTCAGCCTTTCCTCATAAGTTTTTCCCTCCATTCCAGGCAATATCCTGGTCAACATCCTCTGCACCCTTTCCAATGCTTCCACATCCTTTCCATAATGCGGCGACCAGAACAGAACGCAATACTCCAAATGCAGCAGCACCAGAGTTTTAGTCAGCTGCAACATGACCGCATGGCTCCGAAACTCAATCCCTCTACCAATTAAAGCTAACAGATCGTACGCCTTCTTAACAGCCCTATCAACCTGGGTGGCAACCTTCAGGGATCTATGTACATGGACACCGAGATCTCTCTGCTCATCCACACTGCCAAGAATCTTGCCATTAGCCCAGTACTCTGTCTTCCTGTTATTCCTTCCAAAATATATCACCTCACACGTTTCTGCATTAAACTCCATTTGCCACTTCTGAGCGCAGCACTGTAGCTTATCTATGTCCCTCTGTGACCTGCAACATCCTTCAGCACTATCCACAACTCCACCGACTTTAGTGTCATCCGCAAATTTACTCACCCATCCTTCTACTCCCTCCTCCAGGTCATTTATAAAAATAACAAACAGCAGTGGCCGCAAACCAGATCCTTATGGTACACCACTGGTAACTGAACTCCAGGCTGAACATTTCCCATCAACCACCACCTTCTGTCTTCTTTCAGCTAGCGAATTTCTGATCCAAACCTCTAAATCACCCTCAATCCGATGCCTCCGTACTTTCTGCAATAGCCTACCGTGGGGAAACTTATCAAACGCTTTACTGAAATCCATATCCACCACATCAACTGCTTTACCCTCATCCACCTGTTTGGTCACCTAGTCAAAGAACTGAATAAGATTTGTGAGGCACGACCTACCCTTCACAAAACCGTGTTGACTATCTCTAATCAAATTATTCCTTTCTAGATGATTATAAATCCTGTCAATTATAATCATTTCCAAGACTTTGCCCAAAACAGAATTAAGGTTTACTGGTCTCTAATTTCCGGGGTTGTCTCTACTCCCCTTCTTGAACAAGGGGACAACATTTGCTATCCTCCAGACTTCTGGCACTATTCCTGTAAACAATGACGACCTAAAGGTCAAAGCAAAAGGCTCTGCAATCTCCTCCCTAGCTTCCCAGTGATTCCTAGGATGAAGCCAATCCGGCCCAGGGGACTTATCTATTTTCACACTAATTACTGAATTCCGCCTCCTTATGAACCTCAATCCCGTCTAGTCTAGTAGCCTGTATCTCATTATTCTCTTCGACAACATTGTATTTTTCCTGTGTAAATACCGAAGGATAATATTCATTTAGCGCCCCTCATCCCTCCTCGGACTCCACGCACAACTTCCCACTACTGTCCTTGACTGGCCCTACTCTTACCCTAGTCATTCTTTTATTCCTGACATACCTATAGAAAGCCTTTGGGGTTTCCATGATCCTGTCTGCCAAGGACGTCTCATGTCCCCTCCTGGCTCTTCGTAACTCTCTTTAGGTCCTCCCTGGCTAACTTGTAACTCTCGAGCGCCCTAACTGAACCTTCATGTCTCATCTTTTATCCCCCTCCTTCTTCCTCTTGACAAGTGTTTCGACTGCTTTAGTAAATCACGGCTCCCTTGCTCGACCACTTCCTCCCTGCCAGACAGGTACATACTTATCAACGACCCGCAGTAGCTGTTCCTTGAACAAGCTCCACATTTCAATTGTGCCCATCCCCTGCAGTTTCCTTCCCCATCCAATGCATCCTAGGTCTTGCCTAATCGCATCATAATTACCTTTCCCCCAGCTATAACTCTTGCCCTCCGGTACATGCCTATCCGTTCCCATCGCTAAAGTAAACGTAACCGAATTGTGGTCACCTACCTCCAAATCTAACACCTGGCCTGGTTCATTACCAAGTACCAAATCCAACGTGGCCTTGTACAACTTCAATAAGAGTCCCAACTCCTTTATTCAATGTTCTGACCATGTGTATGTTTAACAGTAATGATGGAGCAAATAGCCTCCATCAGTGATGTGAAATTCCAATTATTCTTCATGTTTGCAGTGGTTCCAAAAAGCAATAATGTCCCAATGTATGTGTGGCTGAAAAATGATGCCGAGGAATATTCTGTTCAGGAGAACTGCAGCAAACCAAATATTCGCCAGATACAAAGAAGAAGAAAAAACATGAACATAACAAAGGAAAGTGTTGAAGAGAGAAAAGGGTCGATAGCGTTTGAAGCCTGGTTAGATTCAACACCACTACCGCCCACCTGACTGCAGCAAGCACGTTGTTTTTTCTGTGTTCCAGAATTCCCGCTGTTAGAAATACCTTAGACCCAGTTTCGTCTGAAGCAGAAGTTGCATTATGCACTCAACAGTAAGAATGGAAAACAAATCATCCCAGACCCCATATATTCAATGCAACAATGCTTTACAACGATCAGTTTTACGGGATGTGCGAGTTGCTGGTTGGGGCAGCATTTGTCGCCCATCCCTAGTTCGTCATTAAGATTGTGATGGTGGGCTGTCTTCTTGATCCGCTGCAGTCCAGAGGTGTGTGTGCATCCAACGATCTTTTCGGAAGGGAGTTTCATTATTGTTTTAGCGTTACCGTGCAGGAACGATTATATGATTCCAAGTGAGAGTGGTGACTGATTTGGAGGGGTAACGCAACTTAATGGTGTTCCCAGGTAAGGTTATTTTTTCATGTCCTTCAAGATGATAATGGTCGTGACTTTGGAAGATGCTGGCTAAGAAACCTTGGTGAGTTAATCCAGGGCATTTTGGCATGATGCTCAGGGCCACCATGTGCGACTGTGGTGGAGGGAACGAATGTTTGTGGAAGGAGGAGCAACCAAGTGGGCTGGTTGGTCCTCCGTGGTGTCGATCTTCTTGTGTTCTTGGAGATATGGGGAACAGGGTATCACGTACAAAATGGATTAATACATTTGGCTGAGTAAACAATCTTGTTCGTAAATGTAAAAAAATTATAATCGAAAAATAAATATCCTCAATTATCGAGCTTGGTTTTCCGCAGTGAGAGACGAGAAAGGAAACAAGAGGCACAAGATGTTTTTTAACATAATTGCAATACAACCTCTATAAAATATACACATGGATCTAATGATTAAATATGGTTCTGCTTTTATTCAGTGCTACAGAAATGTTTTGGAAATATGGAAAATGCCCACGGGGAGACAGGCTCGAACTTACAATTACGTTGATGCTGTGAAGTAACCAGTGAGCTAAAGTTGACGCTGTTTTCAAATGCGGACACAGTGTTTATAAAGGATTGCCGTGAACATACTCGCAGTGCTGGATAACTTCTCGGGGAACCTTCCGGTGCCGGTGCGCATCATTCCACAGCCAGACGTGACCCAAAAACGTAAAAGTGCGTGAAAAACCGATGAAGGACATTCATTTCTTCTACCATCAGCGGCTCTCTAGATTCGCAGATGATTCAATCCCACGACACGGTTATTTCCGAAGAGGCATTCATTTGATTTATATCGATTCTTCCATTCCCTTTTGAAAGCATTGTTATGTCTTCCTCCAGCAGTCTCCCAGGCAGTGCAGACCAGATCAGAACCACTCGCGGTGTGAATTCTCGAAGTAGTTCACCGATCAGGATGATTGAATAGGCTGGGGCTGGGTTATTAGAAATAAAACACGATTATTAGAGATTTGCTCGACACATACAAAATTATGTAAGTTCTGAGTAATGTGTATCTAAATGACCTATTTCCATGAATAATAGGAATATCTGTTGGAACGATGTAACTAGTTTTTTTTATTTTGCAGCTTTACTTGTCAGCGTGTAATGTGGCCACTGGGACTGATAACAAATAACGACATAGACAGACTGCACGGCCACGCAATCCTGCCCCACCATTCAATTTAATCATCGCTGAGCTTCTGCATGAATGTAATTTCCCGCCTGGTCCTCAGATCCTTTCATTCCCTCGAAGATCGTTTCCTAAAAAAATAATTGAGGCAGACTCCGAAAACAAAATTTCAAACCGTCTTTGACATAGACATGGACTGCTCAAATGTGCACGTTACAGAGCTGGAAGATGGAATAGAGGCATAGAGTCACCGAGCTTTACAGCATGGAAACAGGCCCTTTGGCCCAACTTGTCTATGTCGTCCAATTTTAATCACTAAATGTGTCGAAATGCCCGCATTTGCTCCACATCCCTCTGTACCCATCTGACCAATATAACTGTCTAAATGCTTTTCAAACGTAAAAAATATACCCGCCTCTACTACTGCCTGTTACAGCTCGTTCCAGACACTCACTATCCTCTTTGTGAAAAAAGGTAACCCACCGAACACTTTTGTATCTCTCCCATCTTTGGGAAAAAATGTTGTCTATCTACATTAGCTATGCCCAACATAAACCACTATAAGTTCACCCCTAAGACTACAAAATATCCTGGAAGAAAAATACCCATTCTATCCAACCTTTCCTGACAGATAAAACCATGTAGTTCCGGTAGCATCCTAGTATATCTTTTCTGCCATTTTTTTCTTCAATGATGTCGTTTCTATAACATTGTCACCAGACGAGAACTGTACACAGTGTTCCAAGATTAGCATTCCTAATGTCGTCTCAAACTTCATCAATACATCCTAATGCATGTATTCAATATTCTGACCATGTGTCTGTACAGCAGTAATAATGGGAAGACAAATAGAAAATGCTGGAAAATCTCAGCAGGTCAGGCAGCATTTTTACCAAGAGAAAGAGCTAATGTTTCGAGTCCTGACGACCCTTTGGTAAAGCTAAAATAAATAGAAAGTGGGAAAACGTTATCCTGTGGCGTGAGAGAATGAAAGCCACAGGAACCAAGGGAACAGAGTGCTAAGGTAATAAACAGAGAGAGTATTGATGGAGCAAGTAACCTTCTTCAGTGTTGTGAAATTTCAATTATTCACCCTGTTTGCAGTGGTTACAAAAAGGAGCACTATCCCAAAGTATGTCTGACTGGAAAGAGATGTTGAAGAATATTTTGCTCAGGAGAACTGCAGCTAATCAACTCTCCAACCGATACCAAGAGAAACAAGTCAGAAACAGAACGAAGTAGAATGTTAAAGAGAGAAAGTGGGAGAGAGAGTTCAAAGTCAGACTAGATTGCAACCACTCTCTTCCACCTTACTGCAGCAAGCACATTGTTTCTGTCTTCCAGGATTTATGCTATTCGAAATACCTTAAATCCAGGTTCCGCTGAAGTAGAAGTTACATGATGGACTCCACCTTAACAATGGAGAACGTGGTCAACCCAGGCCCCCAAAATTAGAAACAGAAATGCATTAACTTTTATAGGATTTGGGAATTGCTGGTTACGGCAGCATTTAATCGATAAGGTGGCGGTGAGCTGCCTTCGTGAACCACTGCAGTCCATGAGGCTTTTAGTGAAGGACTTTCAGGATTTTTTTTTCCCGGTATCGTGCAGAAATATAATTCTTAGTCGGAGTTATGAGTGACTTGAGGGGAAATCTCCACTTACGGGCTTTTCGTCTCCTTTCAGATGATATTGGTCGTGGATTTGGACGGTGGTGTCTCAGGAACCATCATGAGCTCCTGCAGTATTGTACACCGGGCTGTCACTGTGCGCCTGCGGTGGAGAGATTGAATGTTTGTGAATAGGGGAGAAATCAACAGGACTGCTTTGTCCTGGAAGATGTCAAACCTCCTGAGTGTTCTTGGAGATATGGGAACAGTGTATCACGTGCAAAACACCAAACGGATTAATCAATTTGCTTGAGTTAACAATCTTGTTCTCAAATTCGAAAATAAGATATCCATAAAGTAAATATCATTAATGCACATTTCTTCCATTTAACGTGTGAACAATTGACAACGTGTGATGCGTCAGTTACTCCGCAGAGCTAGATTGGATTAGATTGGTTTATTGTGACGTGTACCGGGGTACAGAGGCAAGTGTTGTTCTGCGTACAGTTGAGGCAGATCATTCTGTAATTGAAAAGGGAATACTTAGGGAAAGCATAAATACACAATGTAAATACATGGACACAGGCATGGGGTGAAGCATACAGGAGTGTAGTACTATGCAGCAGAGAAGATGTGTGAAGCGATCAGATCAGTCCAAAGAGGGTCGTTTAGGAGTCTGGTAACAGCGGCAAGAAGCTGTTTTGAATCTGTTAGTGCTTGTTCACAGACTTTTGTATCTCCTTCCCGATAGAAGAAGTTGGAAGAGTGAATTAATCGGGTGGGAGGGGTCTTTGATTCTGAAGCCCGCTTTCCCCAGGCAGCGGGAGGTGTACATAGAGTCGATGGATGGGAGGTAGGTTCTTGTTATGGACTGGGTAGTGTTCAAGACTCGGTGTAGTTTCTTACAGCCTTGGGCCGAGCAATTGCCATTCCAGGCTGTGATGGAGCCAGATAGGATGCTTTCTCTGGTGGATCTAAAAAAGTTGGTAACGGTCAATGTGGAAATGCCGAATTCCCTTTGTTTCCTGAGAAAGTATAGGCGCTGCTGTGCATTTTTGGGCGTAGCATTGGCGTAGGTGGACAAGGCCAGGTTTTTGGTAATGTGCCCAGCTTTGAATTTGAACCTATCAACCACCTGCACCTTGGCCCCGTTTATGCAGACAGGGGTGTGTACAGTACTTTGCTTCCTGGCGTCAATGTCCAGCTCTTCAGTTTTGGTGACATTGAGGGAGAGATTGTTATCGTTGCACCACTCCACTCGGTTCACTTTCTCCCTCCTGTATTCTGATTCCATTGTTAGAGATCCGACTGACTACAGTCGTCTCGTCAGCAAACGTGTAGATAGAGTTGGAACCAAATTTTGCCACGTAATTCGTGTACAGGGAGTATAGCAGGGGGCTAAGTCCGCAGCCTTTCGGAGCCACGGTATTGAGGACTATCATGGAGAAGGTGTTGCTGTTTATCCTCACTGATTGTGGTCTATGGGTCAGAACGTCGAGGATTCAGTAGCAGAGTGAGGAGCCACGTCCTAGGTTTGGAGCTTTGATATGAGCTTGCCCGTGATTATGGTATTGAAGACGGAGCTGGAGATAATGTATAGGAGTCCGATGTGGGAGTGCTAGTTGTCGAGATGCTCCAGGGTTGGGTGTAGGGCCAGGGAAATGGCGCCTGCAGTGGTCGGGTTGCGGCAGTATGCAGATTAAAGTGGAACTCGGCATTCTGGGAATATAGTGGTGATGTGCCTCACGACCAAGCTCTCGGAGCACTTCATTACGATCGAAGTGAACACCAGTGGAGGAAATTCGTTGAATCACTTTTTCATCCTTTCATTGATCCCGGTATGATGGTGGTCTTCCTGTAGCAGGTGGGGACCTCGGAACGGAGTGGGGAAATGTTGAATATGTCCGCGAACATATCTACGTCTGATCCAGGAATCCCGGCGGGGCCCGTGGCTTTCCGAGGGTTCTCATTCACGAATCCCATCTGATTTTGGAAGCTGTGCCGGTGGGTATAGACGTGGCCGCGGCTGCTGGGGCAGTCGACAGCCGACTGATGGTTTCCTGCTCGAAACGAGGATAGAATACATTGAGTTCATCAGGGTGCGTTGTGCTGCTGCCAAAGATCCTGCCCGGCTTTGCTTTGTAGCCCGATATATTGTTTAGGCCTTGCCACAATCGCCGAGAGTCTGTAACGCTAGTCTGTGACGCCAGCTGCGTCTGATATTCTCTCTTGGAATCACGGATGACCTGGCGGAGGTCGCACCTGATTCCTTGTATAGGTCCAGTCCGCGCACGTGGCTTGCATGCCTCAGACCTGCCCTTCATTAGGGAGTCAACCTCGTAATTGAACCATGGTTTCAGTTTGGGGAACATACGTATCGGTTTCTTTGGCACACAGTCTTCCACACATTTGCTGATAAAGTCTGTGACGGTGGTGGCATTCTCGTTTAGGTTGGTCGCTGAGTTTTTAAATATGACCAGTCCACGGTCTCTAAGCAGTCACTTAGGAGTTCTTCTATTTCCTCGGACCAGCACTGCACGGCTTTCTTCGCTAGATTCTTCCGCTTAAGATTCTGTTTGTATGCCGGAAGAACGAGCACCGTCTTATGGTACGATTTTACAAAGTGCGGTCGGGGGATGGAACGGTAGGCGCCTTTGATTTTTGTGTAGCACTGCTCGTCAGTGTTGTCGCCCCTGGTGGGATAGGAAATGTTCTAGTGAGATTATGGCACCACACTTTTACAATTTAAGACCAATTAAACAACGTCCTACATTAAACAGAGATCATTTTAAAAAGTCCTGCATTAACCAGAGACGGCGGTTGCAGTCAGATTTCAAAAGAAGGTTTGTCGACAAAAGATACCCATTGGTTTAGATGCCTGTATAAGAGACAACTTGTTGGAATAGGTAGTGGATCAATAATGTTTGTGATTTTATAACCGTAGAATAACTAATGTCAGAAAGGCACAAAATCGCTGCGTGCTGATCGAGCCATGCTAAAGACACAAAATGGCTTTTAGCTGAAGTAGCCACATTGTTGAACAATCATTAGCTGGGTTGAGTTGCAAACTGGTATAAATCACAGCATTTAATGACAGACAGAAGAGCTAGTCACGGAGACAAGAATAATGGATATCAAGGCATTGAATGGGAAACGTTTATGGGAGATTCTCGGGTGAACGTCGCCAGCGACTGATAACAGCTCCACAGGACAAAGAGCTTTATGCATCCTCGCCAGCCCAAGATCAGGTGCAGGCAGGAAATATACCGTTAACAGTTAGTATGAGTGAGTTCTTCATGAAGTCAGGGGCTGGTAAGGGGCCAACCCACTTCATGTAATGTCAAATTTAATTGGATTTGTAACTAATGTATGTAATGTAGAAACAATATTATTTGACAAGTTACAGCCGAAATTTGGTATGAAAAATAGAAGAATGGATGTTTTCCTTTGTTCGGTGGAGAGAAAGTCTGGGAGTTTAACAGACGCCATCTTCCAGCCGGCGAAATAAACTGTTTGATGTGAGGACCAGTAGCCTTGGGCGTTGAGTGATTCTTTGAGATCCTCTCCCGATTACAGTTCGGTACCGTGCCTCGAATTCTTCAGTGCACCGATATGGTCAGAGAACCGGGTGAGTAAACATATCCCGTGGACCACACGGTTTCCGGCGGCTGACGAATTCTGAACCTGTGAACAGTGTCTGGCCTGCAGTCAAACGGTGGCGGCTAGTTCGTTAAGGGACGTAGGCGTTGTCGGGTGTTGTCTGAAACTACCTTATAGGCGTGTGATAAGTAAGTTACTGACTTGTGATCCGACAACGCGCCAAGAGACGTGTCTTCCCGTACCAGCCTCCCCGAACAGGCGCCGGACTATGTCGATTCGGGGCTTTTCACAGTAACTTCATTTGAAGCCGACATGTGACAATAAGCGATTTTCATTTCATTTTCATTACCACAAGGTGCGCTCGAGTTAGAAGCGGACTCTGAGAGTAGATTCCTGACGGTTCCAGTCCCAGCCAGGCATGACAAGTAAAATATAGAGCTCGAGTGGGGACAGAAGTGTTCCCTGATGTACCATTTGATAGTTAGAACAAAGGTTTATCGATCAGATGATTAAATACAATCTGATCTTTATTGAGTTGTGAGGTTTCCTGCCAGGGGGACGCCCCGGATTCGCACAAATGTATATCTTTAATCAGCATTTATATTAAAAAGACATGTCAAAAAGAAACGGAATAAAAATCAAATAAAGCTAAATCCAAAAGATCTGTCTCTCTTGTGGAGACCATGAATTGGATTCAATGTGAATTGTTTTTCGGAATAGGCAGGGGCTGGATTAGGGGTTCGCCGCTGTCCAGACTCTGGAACCTGGCTTTGTAACTCTGATAAAGTAAATAAAAAAACAGCTGAAGATGTATTTTTAATTGGGAATAACAATCGTTAAGTTTTGAATTGTCAGATATATTCATATTTATTAACCCACTCTGTCCCAAGTAGAATGGTCCTTTTGTGTTTTACTTTACAAGTAACTGCAAGTGGAACAAGATTTGCAGTAGCTTCAGGAATTTGAGATAGTTGGGGAGAGGGCATGGGTTATAGTAAGGTGGCTAACTAAACAGGCACAAGCACGTCAGGGTCGGGGGTTTTCGCAAACACGAGGAAAATAGACATGAAAAGGTTGTAAAACATGTGACCTTCTGACCCGTTAATAACAGATGTGTTCGGCCCATACAGGAAAAGCGTTATGCGGACAACAACCAGCATCTGGTCACGACCAGGTCAAATCTCCTTTAAATTTTCACATTAAACATTCAAAACGATGGAACGACAGCAGCTGCTTCAACTGTGGGGACTCGTGATTGCTCTTCAGATCTCAGAACAACTACAAGCACATACGAGCGCAGGAACATCACTGATGTCGCAACGGATACAGGATGAATGTACCTACATGATCTATGGTGCTTTGTATAATTTTGGTGACGGGATATGTATCCCATCAACCAGACATTGGGACAATGGTAGAACTCATTTTAATGCGTGGCTGCAGGTACATTCGGGGAAAGACAGAATATGCGGATACAAATTGTGCCTGTACTTCTCCCGGGATCTGATGCCGGGATATTGTTTATAACATGAAATAAATATGTATAGTGTATTAAGTAAGGTTGTAATGAAGCAGGCTGCCAATGTCACGGGTGCCACAAGATTTTGAGTGCAGGACGACCTACACAGGGTAAGAATGGGCATAATCAATGATACAGTGACAGGACTTAACAGAGGAACTTCTGTGGTAAAGTCACGAGACATGCAAGGGTTCAATGCAAAGGTGGAACAAATTCAAGGAATACTGAAGGGATCTTATAGAAAGCAGATAAAGGCCTAGCCAGCAGGGAGAAGAGGGGCGGGGTATACAATTGGGTGTGATAACAGTGTTAGAGGCCCACACTAAGATAATCAACAAACTCATCGACCGAGAAAGGGAGAACGCCAGACTGATCTGGCAGGCGCAGCTAAGGCAAAACCTTGATCAGATCCAAAGGGGCGAGGTTGGATTGGATAGACAGCCCACAACAGGCTAAGCCAGCCAAACGAGCCTTTCCGAACAGGCGCCGGAATGTGGCGACTAGGGGATTTTCACAGTAACTTCATTTTGAAGCCGACTTGTGACAATAAGCAATTTTAATTTTCATTCTTTTTCATTTCAAGGGACGCTGGACAATTGTACTCTGAAGGGACGAACCAGAGTATACTCAGCGATCCCTGACTGCAAAATGGGCGAGATAACGGCGTAGGTGTGCCCTATCATCACACCGGATTCAGGGCCATTCCCTCACAACCAACTGGAGATCATTTGAATTGTACAGGCTACAACCTCCCTCAGGTGCTATCTCACTGAGACCTCTGCTATACCAGGAATAATACACTTACCCTATATGGGATCTCCCTCATGGGGTTTAAACAGAAAGGGGGCATTACAGTGTGCCCCCACCCGGTGAGAGTCTGAGATTTGGACGAATATGAGTTCATCAGAACTCATGGCTGTGTTTTAGAGATTACACCTGGCCCCATGCAATTTAAGGTGATGGAGGAAAAGGAAAATACTGTGTATCCACCACTGGAACCTCCTATTGATAAAATGGTCTTGTACTCATGATCCCCCAACCTAACTTTTGTTCCCCTAAGGCCCACCAGTATCGGCCTCGAAAGGATCATTCTAGTTCGGATTATAAAGAGCCAAAGATGGCCCCGCATCCGCATCTTCCAAATACTCTGAGGGAGCCAAGACTCAAAGTCAGTCATTCAGTTGAGCTTTACCACCACTTACAGACAAAAAATCCATGCATTGGAAAAAGACACACACGATGTACTTCAGAGTGAAAGTTGGTGGCAGAGAGTGTGGCACGGAATTAAATGTTAATATATAACCTTGTATAAGAATCATTTCGCACACAATTGTGGAATTGCAATTGCTAATAGCCCTGGAGCATCACTGCTTGCCGAACGTGTAAAAATTACCAGCAACGCAAGAGGGTTAAGGCCACTGCTAAGGACTTACGAGACAATACCCAGTTGAACAGACAAACTAAATCGGACCAATATCAATTGATATGACGGAACGGTATTCCGCAAATCACGTGACTTCAGGACGCTGAGGCATGGAGTACCAGGCGAAAAAATACTATCCTGTACATTAGTTTTTAAGGGTTCGGTTTCGGAGGCTGGGCTTGTTGAATCAGGTTTAGAAAGAAGGTTTTTAGACAAAAGGTACCCATTACCTTAAATGCTTGTATAAGAGCCAATTTGTAGGAATAGATAGTGTATAATCAATGCTTGTGATTTTATAACCTATGAATTACTAATGTCAGAAAGGACACAAAATGCGTGTTGGGTGAGCTAGCAATACTAAAAGACACAAAAAAGCTTTTAGCTGAATTAGCCACATTCCTGAGCAATCATAATCTGGGTTAAATTTCAAACTGGTATAAACAACATCATTTGATCACAGACAGCAGAGTTAGTTAAGGGGACAAGAATGATTGAAACAGACACGGTAGGACTTCACCAGCGACTGATAACAGCTCCGCAGGGCAGAGAGCATTATGTTTCCTCGCCAGTTCAAGGTCTCCAAGTGCAGGGAGGATGCATAACTTTAACAGTTAGTTTTGAGTGACCTTCATGGAGTTAGGGGATGGTAAGACATCAACCACTTTACTTAATGTCAAATTTAATTGAAAATATATCTAATGTATGTAATCTACAGTCAGTATTATTGGACAAGGTCCAACAGAAATGGGCTGTGTAGCTGTTTTGAAAAATATAAGAATGGATAATTTCCTTTGTTCGGTGGTGAGATGGTCTGAGACTTTGACAGAAATCATCTCCCCGCCGGCGAAATAAACCATTTGTTGCGAGCACCAGTAGCCCTGGGCGTTGAGTGATTTCTTTGATATTCTCTCCCACTAACATGGGAGCAGCCGGAAATATAGAGTATGGTTCCGCATCCATACAGGTTCAATCAAACTGTCACCATACCAGCCACTGGAAGAACCTCTCGAAACCTAGTTTGAGGATGCAGATAGTTATGAACAAGGTGACACAGCTGTTTAGCAACATAATTGCTCAATGAGTCACTAACACTGTGACTTTGGAGTAGCTGTAGGGTGATGACGTATTCCTGGATATTCCCGGGGTGGGAAGGACACAGAAACACGCGATCTTTCCAATCATGATGTATCTGTTGGTATGTGTGTCTGTGTGTATGAGGATGTGTGAGTTTGAGTGTCTGAATCAGTGTATGCGTCTTTTTGTGCAGTGAGGATGTTTATATATGAGGGTGATTGAGTTTGCCTGAGTGGATCAGTGTGCTTTGTGTGAGGATAATTATTTATTTGTGTGTGTATTAGGATCAGTGAGAGTGTTAGGATTAACGTCTGTGAGGTGGAGAGTGTTTTGTAAGGGCAGTAATGAGAGACAGTAATGATAGACTGCAGTGTGAATATATGTCTGAGATAAACGTGTGTGTGGGTACTTTTGAGGAAGAGACAGATGAATCTGCCCGATATGCGAATTAACTTTGCAGCATCATTCCTCCCATTGAAAAAAAGAAACATTAAGAGTTGCGTTATATTTTTCAAATCAGATAACGAATTAATTATGACCAGATGAACTGCTGGCAAAGACGGACTTAATCCATGGTTTATGTGAAGTGGAACTGGGAGTTTGGCTTGGCCAGGCTTTTTAACATATGGTGGTCTTGGAGCTGCTGAACGCATTTGTGAATGTGTGCCTGTTTCTAATTCTGAAATATACATAAGCGTAGCAAGGAAACACGTTTTACATTTGAATTATGTAATCGCACATATTCTGCGACAATAAGGGACGTCGATATTATGGCAATGCTGAACGTCCCCGATGTACTTGAGATGTCACGACCGGCCCCTTGGGTCCAAAGCTTTGGGAAACCCTGAATTCAATTGCCCTTTTAGATGATAACGTTGGGACTATGGATTGCTAGTACAAACGGAGGGGATGAACCAAATAATTGTCGCCACCAAGTAGGGATTCGAAAGAGTTTGGAGGTTCGAAACAGGTTCGAGGGTCTAAATGGGTTTAGCAGTTTATGTCATATGGCCAATAAATACGATTCCCTCGGTGTGATAAGATTAGGCAATGGTATATTTTGATGATCTGAATAATTTGAAGGTTATGCATCAGTTGGTCGGATATCTTCATTGGAACACCCACCTAACCTGCACATTTGTGTACTGTGCAGACTCCACACAGCCCGCCATCCAATGTCTGATCCGCACTCGGGCCACTGGCGCTGTGGGCATTTATAACGTGCCCACCCCCCTCCCCCACTCAAGGAACCTATTACTGTGTGGCCAAAGTCGAGTGCAGGTCATCACTGAAACAGCAAGATATTACGAGATCGCGCCAATGGTGCGTCAGTAACAAAGAAAACAAGAAAAAATAATATGGTCGGATAACTTGAAATTGTTCTTGTCAATAGTGAGTCATTGTGATGGAGATAGTCCAGTTTTAAAAGATCAGCAATTCAGTCTTTGAACAGAATCTATTCTATCACAACACGGGCGGACTGAAATGGGTGTCGTAACCTGATAGATCTTTAAGGCTTAAAGTGCTCGCTGCTTCCCTGAGGCGAACCCACAGGGTATAAATATAATGTTCTGAAAATGTACCACATCAGTGTTTAATAGGGAAAGACTTCCCTCAGCATCAAGTGATAGAAAATGCATGATCTTTTTAACAGAATTGAGAAAACCTATTACCTGACCCTTGCTGCTCTTGGTGTTCCTGGTAAATGAGTAAAACAATCAATGTTGTGCAAACATGTTGTGCTGGATGATTATCATTTCATCTTGTTGTTGGAAATGTTACACACTGCTCTAGTGTTGACGGATGTAGACACCCAGTCAATGATAAAATGTATTTCCTGAAATCTGTTTTATTATCTGTGCGTCGTGTTGCAGTAACCGGTTCTGAAAACAAGCTTATAGTTCTACAGTTGAGGCGCACTAAGATTTATACTTCACAGATCATAGAATCCACAGTGCAGAAGGAGGACACCCGGCGTATAGGGTCCGCATCTGCCCCTGGAAAGAGCAGCCTTCCCAAGGCACACCTCCACCATGTCCCCGCAATCCAGTAACACCACCTAAAGTTTCTGAGCGCTGAGGGTAATTTATCATGGCCAATCCATCTGACCTGCACATCTTTGGACGGCGAGAGGAAACCAGAGCTACTGGAGGTAACCCACACAGACACGGGGAGAACGTGCAGACTCCACATGGACAGCGACCCAAGCCGGGGATCGAACCTGGGACCCTGGAGTTGGGAAGCAACTGTGCTCACCACTTTGCTGTCTTGCCGCCCTTGTTGTCTTCAGTTGAGCATAGTCTCCTGTTGCAGCATAACATAGTGCAGACTTAACTGTCCACTAAATTGTTGTTCAGACATTGTGCCAGTGCAGTTTTATGTGTGTGTTCATGAAAGTCAGTTTCACAGATGGTCGCAGAGAGAATGTGTCAGGGGGAGAGTCCGTCGTCGTCGAATGGTAATGAATAATGTTGAATAAATGAGGGCCCATCTGAATACGGATTCCCTATATAGAATGCGTACAGTGCAGATGGAGGAAATTCGGCGCATCGAGAATGCACTAACCCACCAAGACAGCACTCCACATAGACCCACCCCCCTCTTCTTCTATCCCCATGACTCCGTGCTTTAATCATGGAATGATCACATATAATTGGGATTAGCCAACACAATAACATTTGATCGGATGTGCATCAGAGGCTATAAAAAGCTTGCTCGATTTTGAAACCATAGTTCAGGTGACTTAGTACTTGTGTTTATGTACCAATTACCTCTGCTCACCGAAGAACATCCTGAGAATTTGTTATTCAAGAGCGTTTTCGTCCTGATATTTCTGTTGGTGAATGCTTTGAACCCGTGAGAATATGTAAGTGATTAAACTTTGAAGAACACTCTCATACCGACCAATCAGAAATTAGGCATATGATGTCGAAGCAGAACTTAGTTTTTTCTAAGCTCAGCGAGATGCCAACTTCAACATGCGCGCCCTGTGTTTTTATAACATTTCAAACAAGTCTCAGTCAATAGGTAATGACATTGGGGCATTGCAAATGATGAAGTGAGGAGACAATTCTACTCACCTGTTGTATAATGTTGTTTGAAATGTTACAACAACTTTTTTGGAGCAGAAACATAGATTTTGAAACTGAATCAAGCACACAAGATCAGATAGGAGTTCGTGGAATTGTGGGATCGCCAACTACTGTCTTTCCTTTCGGGATTTATGTGTAACAGGGACATAGGATCGGTCAGAGAACAACATGTTTTAAATGGATTAAATCAGAGATTCCGGATTACAGCCAAGTGCAGTGGCACAAACCTCGTTCTGGGACTATTTGTCCAACTCTACGCTGCCTGAAACAACTCGATTTTAGAACATCATAGGAGGTTTGGGGAACTCTTGTTTGCAACTTTAAAATTATAGCCTCTGACATGCCACAAAAATATTGAAAATTTTGCTGATAAAACAATCAGTTCTTTCTCAGTCAAAACGGAAAAGATTTCACTATTAATTCACAGTCCATTTGTGCTTCTCTGTTACATACCGTTAATTTACTGGCGATCCTGATATTGTCCCGAGGAAAGTGTGGCCTCTACTTGCACCACCCACTACATGGTGGCCATGACGGCGCCGGATCTATTTCTTATTTTCGCGGAGGTTATTCTGCGGTGGAACGGTAACTATTATTTCCCAAGGTCTTTCCTGAACATCACCCTTGTCTTTAGCGTTGTCAGTGTTGTGAGCCGTGCTGCCACAGACTGTTCCGTCTGGTGTACTGTAACTTTCTCATTTGATCGATATGTGGCTATTTGATGCCAGAATCTAAGAACAAAATACTACAACAAGGAAACTGCGACCGTGGTTCTAGCAATAACCTGCAGCCTGCTCTGCTTAAAAAAATGTTCCATTCTATGTTCCTCAAGAAACTGGGAGGATAATTGACAACGTTTCCTGGTACTGTTTTATTAATCCTAGCTATTATTGAGACAGCATGGATGGCCTTTGACTGGTTTGATACAATTTTAACTCCATTGCTACCGTTCACTTTTGTTTTGTTGCTGGATGCTCTTACAGTCAGACACATTTTAGTGGCAAGTCGAATCCGTAAGGGATCAGAGCAAGGGAGGGAATCACAATGACCCAGAAATGGAAAGCAGGCGGAGATCTATTATTTTGCTCTTTACCATATCCAGAAACATTATTCTTCTTTGGTTGATAGCTTTTATAGAATTCATATATCATAACATGTCCGGTAAAGCTCCAGGAGATGACAACGATTCTGAGTACAGATTTCAACAAGTTGGAAGGATGCTGAGGAATTTAAGTTGTTGCATATACATTTACATATGGGATGACACAGTCCAAATTCTGAGAGCACGTCAAAAACATGGGAAATTATCCCGTAAAATCAATCATCCAATTCATTAATAAACAATGTAAGTAATAGATGCCCAGAGGGGTGCCCCGCATTTCGCAGCGCGTAATTTAAATATTAACCAGTGGACGCCGAGCAAATACATTTTACATAACAGTACTCTGTTGGAGATGAGTTTGTAAATTTGGGAACCTGATTGGCCAGAACGAAAGTCAGTTTGGTATCTGAAGGAGAGACGATGGAACATCAATCATTGTCTCTCCTTACCCCACCTCCCAGTGGCCTAACCCTCTAGATCTTACAACTCCGCAGAATGGAATTAATTAGATTTACAAAAGCAGTAGTGCTTTAAATAATCTTACGTTGATTCTGCATCATATCAGTACGTGCAAATACATACTTGGACCACACCACTGTTCAATTTCCCATTGCTGATCGCTGCCAGCTCTCTTCCACTGGGCAGCTAACGGACAAGGCTGCCACTTCCGAAGAATGCCATGTGAGGGGCTCCGTTTGCTAAATGAAAGAGAGCTGACGGAAAATGGTTTATGATTCTGTTTACTTGGGCGCTGACACACTCTCTGAAAAGCATTGCGTCATCTTCTGAACCGAAGCGATCGATGGTTCATTCCGGTTCTGAAATACCCGTCATTGCTGTTGAGTGAACCCTTCTTTCCACGTTCCTCTACACCTGTCCTATTCCCATGTCCATCCACATTCTGCAGTACGAAGTATCGATTGCCAATACAATAATGCACAAGGGGGAGACAAATCCTAGCTGGCTCTCACTCCCCCTTTAAACCTCCGTCAGCAGCACCCACATCGCCTAAAAGCGCAAAACCCCGGCTCTTCCTGAATAACCTGAGAGCTACCAGTAATAAACTGACTGCTAATCTGTCATTCAATACCGGATCAGTGTTGCCGTATCATATAATTTCTATAGTGCACAAGGACGCCATTTGGCCGGTCAATTTTGCAAAAACCCTCCAAAAGATCACTCCATCTGTCACCACTCCCCCTGCCCATTCCTCCTAACCCCTTAACCCCATCGAACGGGTGCTCCGTTTTCCTCCGACATTACAAAGATGCACATCTTGGGTCACTGAAGCACAGTTTATCATGGACAATCCACCCAATCTGTACATCTCTGTAATGTGGGAGGAAAACGGAACACCCGGAGGAAACGCACGCAGCCAACAGGAGAAAGTGCAAACTCTACACAAACAGTCAACTTAGGCCGGAATTAAACGGTGTGCCAGCCGCTGTGTGGCAACAGTTCTAACCACAGTGCCAACGGACGGCACCACAAAGCTCTCAACACACTAACAAGTGGTTTTAAGATGATGACGAGTTGCATAATATGCATCCTCCTCCACCCATCTCCCGTTTCGTCCACCGTAAAGAACTAAAATACGTTCCCATGTTTTCCCACATTTTCCATTTTCATCCTGCTAATGTTCTCAAATCACCCCATAGTATTTGAAATGATGTGGATTCCAAGTATAATTCAAGGTCACAGCGATACAACAGTCCCACACCAGCAGAATGGCTAGGCTAGACAGGCAGAAAGTGTTCAGCTTCATTGCGGCAGTCAACACCGCTGTGGCATGGATGAAGTACAATCAGAGTAGATCTCACTAAATATGGTTATTTGATGCCGTTCTGCGGATCCGAGATGTAGATGAGCAGATTATCCGCATAGAATGAAACTCTGAGCCCTCTACCTCCTCTTCGGATTTCCTTCCATCCACTCGTTCAACGCAGGGCGATGGCCGGAGTTCAATTTCCAGGGTGTACAGGAACATCCTTGCCTGGTGCATCTGTGCCTCTGGATTAATTCAGACATGGCCCTGTTGGACCGAACGCTCTCCTTACGGGCGTTGCTACGTCAAAAGCATTCTCTGCAAGGAGACGACGAGGTACCCGAGAGCCCCGAGAAACAGAATTTTGGAATAGCTACCAGCTGTGGAATATGTGGAAAAGGGAACTGCAGGGACAGATATGGCCAACGTTTATAAATGGCGGCATCGCCACTGGAGGAACAAGGCAGAAGCGGGAGGAAGAACTAATGACGGATGTAGTGTGGGAATCCTGCGGGGGAGGGGGTCAAAGTGTAACAGCATTTCAATTGTAACGAATAATAGTTTCAGTCATCTTCTGCGCCCTGTGGAATGTAAAGTTCAATGACATTATTTATTAAATAATCACCCTATATATGTGTGCCGTGTTCTTCTGCAACCCGCTGTGTAGACTAAGAGACTGAGTCATGGACACAAGCGAAACGTATGCTAAAGACATGGATGCCATTGGGTCAGATGATGATTCCGAATGAAAGAGCAGTATGAAGAGGAATATAGTCAAATCTGATGTCAGACCCATTCTGCAGGGTGCGAAAAATGTAATCTATTGTCAAAACTCCTGTCATATCAGCCACCAATTTGCTGAAGCATTGAAATGTTCGCTCCATCCAAGGCAATAACAATAATGCTGAGGACTGAGAGACCAAAATTGCAGTTTCTCTGTGCGTGGTCTGACAATATTTTTATTTTTTCGAAATAAATTGAGAGCACCCAATTATTTAATTCCAATTAAGGGACAATCGAGCGTGTCCAATCACCTAGGTGCATATATTTGGATTGTGGGGGTGAAACCCACGCAAACACGGGAAAATGGATACCAGGTGAACTTTACAATGTGGCACTTAAACTTGCTGGTTTAGCACAGTGGGCTAAAAAGCTGGCTTGCAATACAGAAAAATGCCAGCATCGCGGGTTCAATTCCCGTACCGGCCTCCCCAGGGAAGGGCTGGAATTTGGCGACGAGCGGATTTTCACAGCAACTTCATTGTAGCCTACTTGTGACAATAAGCGATTATTATTGAAGGATATCAATCCATTTTTCTTGCTTATTGCAGATACCTCTCCGCTAGCTTTTGTGATTTATATAGAAGGAAACCCAGATACCTTCCTCATGCTGAAATCTGTAGTCTCTCTCCATTTAAGTTATGTTTTGTATATAATTTATTGCTGCTAACGTGAACAATTATAATCCATGGGCCAATTTCCACAACTCAGTAGATAATTCTATCCATTTGCAAACATGTTTTTAACATCGGAACTTGCTGTGTTAACTCTCAGTTTAATGATCGGAGCGCAATAATGTAAGTGCAATCGTGTCAGCCCCGTGATCAATGTTATTGGTACAGATTGAACATAATTGTGGCCCAGCCCATAGGCTTGGTCGGCCCCACTCTTCAGAATTATTCAACAGCAACATAAGGCAGTAGTCGCGATTATAGGACAGCAACCGATTTAAAAATCCACATCAATGTCAATAAATCACCAGCAGAAGATTTTTGCAGCGATATTTGACACAGCATGGTAGGAAACGGATTTTGAAATTCTAAATAGTTCACATCTATTCATTCCACTTTAGCACAAAACTTGTTAATCTAAAAAAAACGGTAGATTGAGCAAAACATGTTCACAAGTAGCACGTTAACCCCGTTCTGATGGTATTCTGATTTAAGTCAACCCCTGCTGCTTCCAGTGACAATTTATCATCTTGTTTGCATGATGGCAAGTTTTAGAATAATTCGTCTATAGTTTTTTTTCTTCTCATATCGGACTAATACTTGCGACCACAAATTTCACAAGAACTTTCCCAGCGTCAGTTTAGTCCGGAAAGTTACAGGAAATACATCTGCCAATTTTGTCCCCATTTTCTTTACGTGAGACACGTGATTAGGCCCAACAGATCCCTGGAAGCTTTAATACACCACGTGATTATTTTGGTTTTGACTGTACCGTTTAATTTCTGAGTTTCTACTTCACTTGAAAATGTTTCGCTCCCCTTTCACCAAATGTAGATTAACATATCTGTAACATATCCTCCGGGTGCTCCGGTTTCCTTCCACAGTCCAAAGATGTGCAGGTTAGGTGTATTGGCCATTTTAAATTGCCCTTAGTGTCCAAAATTGCCCTTAGTGTTGGGTGGGGTTACTGGGTTATGGGGATAGGGTGGAGGTGTTGACCTTGGGTAGGGTGCTCTTTCCAGGAGCCGGTGCAGACTCCATGGGCCGAATGGCCTCCTTCTGCACTGTAAATTATGTGATAATCTATGAAAAAGACTCTGCCATTTAATTCTTCCCTCTTATTTATTCCGTTTTCTCACTCTTTCTGAAAACATTGCTTGGAAGCATTACATTAAAAAAATATTGCTTCCTAGTTCATTGGCGTACGAAAATTATTTCCCCTTATTATGTCTTATTTACATTTTTTCTCATTTAATGCAAAATCCAATCTTCTGGTAGTTAATTATATTTTGCAGTACTGCAGTAGGTCGTTTTGAAATTGGATCCAACAGTCACTCCCTTACTTCATCATTGATGTTACGCCCTTCATGTTATATTATTTGTTGTTTGGGATTCGTCGAATCCCTGCAGTGTAGAAGAAGGCCATTCGGCCGACATAGTCTACACTGAGCCTATCTAGGCCCACTCCGCTACTCTATCAACTCAACCCGGTTACCCCGGCAAACCTACATCTTTGGACCGTAAGGGCCCATTTTAGCACGGCCAGTCCATCTCACCTGCATATAATTCGACTGCAGCAGCTTGTCCTGTCGGAATGTAGACTCTTGCTTTCGCAAAAAAAATGACAATAAGGTAACGTTTCCTTGAATGTTTTCTCAGCCCTTCGGCCTTATGTGTTAACTTATTTTCCATTTCCACTTCGGCCAACTCTATCTTAAGCCACTTATTATTGCCGCCAGTTATGTTCAGAATCAGTTTTCAGACCTGTGATGACATGTGCCTGTATGAATCATAAAGTCACATACTCAGTAGGCTAAAGGTTTACGTGTAACTGTAGTTTAACACCGCCAACGGTGTGATGTGTGGTAAGAGTACAAATTGGAAGATCAATCTGAAAGCAACTGCCATGCTTGGCGGAACATCAGAACCACGCAAAACTTCGAACTGATTGGCGATCAATAAATGTGCTTATGTTTAAATACACAAACCTGATGTTCACATAACTGAATCATCATCACAGGAGCACAACGAGTCCACATTATGAAAAGACATGCATTTTTAGCAATCTTAGTGAATGCATGTGTTGACTTGAATTGTTGGTCCTTCGCTTTTGGGTCATTTATTATGCATCTATTCATTATTTCTGGCCGACTTGTCACATCTCGGCTGAAGTTAAAAATCCTCTGCTTGTCACCAGAAAGTGTTATTGAAAGAATATGTTACAAATGTACACCATGGACAATGCCTCCAGACTAGTTTTGCCAATTTTCCCTTCCCATTATGCGGAAAATGAAGAACTCTCACGATTATCACATCTATTGACCCTTAACCCAACATATTTACTGATACATTCTCGCGCCTCTTGTGCCATTGCTGTCAGAAGGCCAGTTTTCTAAACAATTATTATGCAGTACTATTACACAGGACTGATGATGTTGATAGGGTCGCGTTCTAATTAACTATCTTTGGCTGTAGCATTCTGCCTCTAGGAGGTTCAATTGACCACTCCTTTTCCTGTTTTTCTCATACCATATTTTTCAGAAAGAACTATTCTTTCTGAGTTCACCTTCCAGCTCTTCGCCTGATGCCCTGGACGTAACCACACCTCAAAGAAAAATCGTGTCCTTGATTACTAAGTGGATTTCGTGACTAATAATGGGGTCAGGAGTTATGAGGAGAAGGCAGGAGCATTTCAGCCACGATCGAATGGCGGGGCAGACGCAATGGGCCGAATGCACTAATTCTGATCCCTCACCTATGTGGTCCTCCATGTGTATTTCGATATTTGCATTGTTTTCCTTGAATAGATGGTATACAGTGCTACTGAACAGCTGCACAAATTTTCATACTGGAAAAAAATGCTTTGGCGAAAAGTGCGAAATAACCAGGGAAAACAAACAGACAAAAGGCACTCCTACATAGGCCATACAAGTACTGTGAGAGATTTGAGGAATTTAAGTAATGCAATCTCTGAAATGAATAAAATTCAAAGCGTTATTATTGCAGTTTACAAATACAAAACAAAATCTAAGATAGAAATGGATGTCAAGTTTGGAATGTCTTGGGGTAATTGCCACTCTGTTACCCTGTTTACCGCAGTATTTACAGTGTGTTACATCATGTGACTAACTCAGCCTTGCATACATCTGAACATCCTTGCCTTTCTGCGTGGAGAATTGCATCCATCAGTGATTATTTTCGAGGCCTTTAATTAATTGTTGCTTTTAAGGCCAGTTTCTTGCCCCGCTCTGCTGTGAGGGATCTTGCTGCTCCTCTGGCATGTTTTACAGCAGTGACCTTTCGGCCCATCCTGTCCGTGCCGCCCAACAAGCACCCTAACTGTTCAATTCCCATTTGTGGGGTTTTAAATGTTCATCTAAACGCTTCTGAATTGTTGTTCGGGATGCGCATTACGCAGAATCGCCGAGCAGACACTTATAGCTAAGTTCCCACACATGAGTACGGCCTTGAATTCATGTCGCATTACATTCACCCCCACCATCTAGCCTGGGCTTGCGAAACCCTGCCAACTGTTCTGGTTTGAGACAATTCACGCCTCTTTAACCTGCGATTCTCTCTCTCTGGCTCTGTAAAGACTTAATTCTCTGCAAATGTTCGCATTCAAAGTATTGTCTTGCATCTTTGACTTTGTCTATACTAATGTTTCTGTAACCTACCACTTCATTCACCTGAGGAAGGTGCATTGCTCCGAAAGCTAATGATGTGAAACAAACCTGTTGGCTTTAACCTGGTGTAGTAAGACTTCTTACTTCTAATCTCTGTTAGAAAAGGGAGATCTCTTAATGTTATCTCGCCCCCCCCCCCCACTTTTGAAACCAACACCATTAGCAACAGCAGTGGCACTTCCTGTATCCAAATTTCCATGTCAAGATATTCGTTGTGTAATTTATTTTTCAGTTAGAAGGCAAACAGTTTAATATGGTGTACTGATAGTTTACACACCAGCTGTTCAACAAAGTCATGTACAGATAGGAATGCATCAGCGGTTTCCAGTCCCTCACAGCTTTCCCACTGACCATGAGTATATCTGCCTTGTCGGTGGAAGTATGGGAGGTTGGTGACACGGAATAATGACCAGGCAGAAAGGCCTAATGTGTAAGGACATGTATTCAATCACATGGTCGAATATCTTAGGAAGAGGAAGAAGATTTATGTTGACTTCAGCATTACATCAAAGAAAGAATGGAATGTGACAATGGAGTTCAATTTGGAAGACGATGCTGCAATGCTTTTGGGGAGCGCAACAAAATAAAGGAAATACTCAAACACCGGGAGGATTTTGAGAGGGAGTCAGGAAGTGAGATACGGTTGAGTGCACGCCAACAGGTCGTGAAAGTGGCAGGGTAAGTGTACAAGTCGGCAGGCAGATATATAATGTTTCCCTTTATTGGACAAAGTGTTGATTACAAAAAGCAGGGATTTAACGTTGGAACTGTATTAAACGCAGCTGGAATTTTGTGTACATTTATGGTCGCCACATTACAATAATGTCATTAATGCTCTATTGAGAGTGGAGAAGATTTGCCATAATATTGCTGTGACTTGAAAATGCAGCGATTCGGAAAGATTAGATCGCTTGTGATTCCCGTTGATAGAAATGACTTGGACGAAGAGCCAGGAGGGTCGGACAATAAATTTGCTGATTGCAGAATACTGGCGCTAAAGTAATTTCTGAAGATGACAGAAGGAGGCAACTGAAGGTAACCTCAAAATGCTGACACAATGTGTCAGTGGGAAACGTTCTAGTGAATGAGATAAATCACATGGTTGCATGGTGTACCGAAAATAACCTCTCTCTAAATGTCGGAAAGACCAAGGACCTAATCATCGACTTCTGGAAGCGGAGCAGGACACACACTCCCGTCTGCATCATTGGCTCCGAACTGGAGGTGTTCGATAGCTTAACGTTCCTGGGGTCACCATCACCAGCCGTCTGTCCTGGTCCGCTCACGTTGATGCAACAGTCAAGAAAGCTGAACAACGTCCCTACTTCCCACGGAAACTGAAGAAATTTGGCATGTATGCATCGACTCTCACAAACGTCTACAGATGTGCGACAGAGCGCATCCTGTCTGGCAGCATCGTAGCTTGGTATGGCAACTGCTCGATCCAAGTACTCAGCAAACTGCAGAGTGTGTTTAGCTCAGCTCAACGCATCACACAAGCTTGTCACGCCAATATTGATTATGTACACACAGACAGCATTATCAGAGACCCCTCGCATCCAGGCGTTGCCTTCTTTCAGACCCTTCCGTCAGGCAGAGGGTACAGAGGTCTGAAGACCCGCACATCCAGACATAGAGAGAGATTCTTCCCCACAGCCACAAGACACCTCAACGACTCCCCCTCGGACTGATCTGTTCCCTGTAAGAACTCTATTCACTAAGCCGTCTGCTACTCTTGCCCATGTATAAAGGATCTACTTCCCTCTGTTCCCCGCCCGTACATACATCTGTCTAGATGCATCTTAAATTATGCTATCGTGCCCGCTCCGCTGGCAAAGCGTTCCAGGCGACCACCACCCTCTGCGTAAAAAGAAATTCCACGCACATCTCCCTTAAACTTTCCCCCTCTTACCTTGAAATCGTGAACCCTAATAATTGACACCCCCACTCTTGGAAAAAGCTTGTTGCTATCCACCCTGTCCATACCTCTCATTATTTTGTAGACCTCAATCAGGCCCCCCCTCAACCTCCGTCTTTCCAACGAAAACAATCCTAATCTACTCAACCTTTCTTCAAAGCTAGCACCCTCCATACCAGGCAACATCCTGGTGAACCTCCACTGCACCCTTTCTAAAGCATCCACATCCTCATGATAATGTGGCGAACAGAACTGCACGCAGTATTCCAAATGTGGCCAAACCAAAGTCCTTTACAACATGACCTGCCGACTGTTGTCCTCAATGCTCAATACTCCGTCCGATGAAGGTACGCATGCTGTGTGCCTTCTTGACCACTCTATCGACCTGCGTTGCCACCTTCTGGGTACAATAGACCTGAACTCCCAGATCTCTCTGGACATCAATTTTCCCCAGGACTCTTCCATTGACCGTATAGTCCGCTCCTCAATTAGATCTTCCACAATGCATCACGTCGCATTTGTCTGGATTGAACTCCCTCTGCCATTTTTCTACCGACTCTCCAGTCTATCTATACGTTGCTGTATTCTCTGGCAGTCCTCCTCGCTATCTGCAACTCCACCAATCTTAGTATCATCTGCAAACTTGCTAATCAGGCCACCTATACCTTCGTCCAGAAACATTTATGTATATCACAAACAACAGTGGTCCGAGCACGGATCCCTGTGGAACACCACTAGTCCCCTTTCTCCATTTTGAGACACTGCCTTCCACCACTACTCTCTGTCTCCTATTTCCCAGCCAGTTCTTTATCCATCTAGCCAGTACACCCTGAACACCATACGCCTTCACTTTTTTCATCGACCTGCCATGGGAAACTTTATCAAACGCCTTACTGAAGTCCATGTATATGACATCTACAGTCCTTCCCTCATCTATTAACTTTGTCACTTCCTCAAATAATTCTATTAGGTTTGTAAGACATGACCTTCCCTGCACAACACCATGCTGCCTATCACTGATAAGTCTATTTTCTTCCAAATATGAATAGATCCTATCCCTCAGTATCGTCACCAACAGTTTGCCTACCACTGATGTCAAGCTCAGAGGTCTATAATTCCCTGGATTATCCCTGCTACCCTTCTTAAACAAAGGGACAACATTAGCAATTCTTTAGTCCTCCGGGACCTCAGCCGTGCTCAAGGATGCTGCAAAGATATCTGTTAAGATCCCAGTTATTTCTTCCCTCGCTTCCCTCAGTAACCTGGGATAGATCCCATCCGGACCTGGGGACTTGTCCACCTTAATACCTTTTAGAATACCCAAAAGTCCCCCCCTTCCTTATGCCGACTTGACCAAGAGTATTTAAACATCCATCTCTAGTTTCAACATCCGTCATGACCTCTCCTTGGTGAATAGCGATGCAAAGTTCTCATTAGGAATCTCACCCATTTCCTCTGACTCCACGCATAAATTCCCTCTTTTGTCTTTGAGTGGACCAATCCTTTCTCTCGTTACCCTGATGCTCCTTATATACGAATAAAAGGCTTTGGGATTTTCCTTAACCCTGTTAGCCAAAGATATTTCATGACCCCTTTTAGCCCTCTTTATTGCGCGTTTGAGATTTGACCTACTTTCCCGATATTCCTCCTAAGCTTCATCAGCTTTAAGTCGCCTAGATCTTATGTATGCTTCCTTTTTCATCTTAGCTAGTCTCACAATTCCACCCGTCATCAATGGTTCCCTAAGCCTGCCATTTCTATCCCTCATTTTAACAGGGACATGTCTGTCCTGCATTCACATCAACCTTTCCTTCAAAGGTAGTACTTGATGGGCATGTTTCTTCTTGTCGGAGAATCCAGTAAGAGGAATCACTGTTTGGATATAAGTGGTCAGTGATTTTAATCAGAGTAGGGGGTATGGAATTCTCTGAGCCATGTGTGTTTTTGGAAGTCTCTTCCTTGAAAGGGGGTGGACGCAGAATCTTCCAATGTTCTAAAGCATAGCTAGATAGATTATTGACTACATCGGGATTGAAACGTGATTGGGGGTAGGCAGGATTATAAGGGTGAGTTTACATTCGAATCAGACATGATCTTACTGAATTCCAATTCAGCCTCGTGGGGCAATTGACATAATCCTAATTATTATGTTCATCTATGCCAGAAATTCATTGAAATGTAAATTACGCACCAGGGCAGTGCTTTGGGGTTCGCACTATAGCAACGTCTGGGGGCACCACATAACTCCCCGTCCCTCCCCACACCTGAAGTGTCGATATAATGTTTCCACAAGTGCAAACGTCTGACCGACAATTATTCGGCATCGGAAATATCTAAAATTGTAAGACATTGCAATCCTCTGATCGCTCTGGCATTCTAATCTGAGTCGTTATGGAGTAAATTGCAGATGAATTAAATTCAATTCTAGTTTCTGGATAACGGACCTCGTCCGGCACGCCACAGGGTAACCCGCCCAGCCACCATCGCGAACATTCGGAGGTGAGAAGAAGCCGTCTGTTACTCACCCAGTAATCTACAAGCACCAGAGCGAATTTCCTCCCCACTCGCTGACGACACGGCAGCCGCCTGGCCAATTGCATTCACCCGCTCCCACACACGTAATGACGACCTAATTTCCCTCACTGATAACATATCATGAATAACATAGAAGATACAGTGCAGAAGGAGGCCATTCGGCCCATCGAATCTAAACAGACCCACTTAAGCCCTCACTTCCACCCTATCCCCGTAACCCAATAACCCCTCCCAACATGTTTTGGTCACTAAGGGCAATTTGTCATGGCCAGTCCGCCTAACCTGCACGTCCATGGACTGTGGGAGGCAACCGGAGAACTCGGAGGAAACCCACGCATGCAGAGGGAGAACGTGCAGACTCCGCACAGACAGTGACCCCGCGGGGAATCGAACCTGTGGCCCTGTGAAACCACTTGTGCTAACGTGCTGCCTATCCTAATCATACCTACCCTATCCCATGGGACTGCTTTCGTCCCCTATATCACGTCCTCCAATCCTTCCCACTTCCTTTATGAACTGAGCTATCAGTTTGTGGACTTCACGGTAGCACAGTGGTTAGCACCGTTGCTTCACAGCACCAGCGTACCAGGTTTGACTCCCGGCTTGGGTCACGATCTGAGCTGAGTCTGCACCTTCTTCTCGTGTCTGCGTGGGTTGCCTCCCGGTGCTCGGGTTTCCTCCCTCAGTCTAAAGATGTGCAGCGTAGGCGGATTGGCCATGCTAATATCGGCGCATGCTCGATCGCCAAATGGTCTCCATCTGCACTGTAAATTCTATGATCACTGGCTGCTCAGTGACTGACTATTTGGACAGATCTGCTTCAGGGCAGAAAGTGCCCTGAAAAAAAAGCATATTCACTAGTTTCCCCCGCTGACTGCCTTTTTGCGCTACACACATTTCTCTCTTCCTGACACAGAAGGTTGGGCAAGTGACGAAAGTGTGTTATTCCAGGTAAACAACATAGAAAATCGAAAGAATGTAAATAGTAGAAGGAGGAGACTGTTGGGCCTCACATGCCAGACCCGCCATTGGACATACTCATGATTGATCCTCCGTCTCTGCGGCATATTCCAGCACACTTCCCATTTCCTTCATGACTTTATATTCAAATATTGACTTCCGTAATATATGAGTAACTTTGACTCTAATGCCTTCTGGCGTTGAACATTTCACAATTTCGCAAACCTCTGAGTGCGGAGGTTTCGGCGAATCCCAGTCTTAAATGGCCCAACACATCTTCTTTGACTGTGACCTATTGTTCTAGATTTGCGAGCCAGATGAAACGTTCCTGCAGATCTTCGATTGAAGTGGCAATCCGTCTCCACAACCCGCTACTGGAATTTCCGGCCAAATATTCTCTCTCCCTGTCACTCTCTATGTCTGTAAAGTGCTTGTAGAATGTCTGGGAGCATGGTCTAAAACGAAGGCAGGGCAGCAGGGCATTTATGAAAATTACCACGAAGGTAGTAGTTGTATCGCTGCGTAGTACTTCACAAATTATGGCCTCCCCTGAGAAGTATAATCCGATCATTGTCCTGACATCTTTAGAATTTCCCAGCACAAATGTCGTGGCTTTGGCATGCAGCAACTGAAGCCAACCACGGATCACCCACAGATTCAGAGAGCTTTGGACAGAGATCATCAGACTCAGAAATCTACGCTTGCATCTTATTTTCATGGATTGCCAAGAGATTACGAAAAGGAATTGATTTTTCTCTTTAGTTTCCTTCGAACATACCTATTACGATTAGCCTCTTGGTGCTGAATGTTTACGGTCCAGGCGAATGCTATCTTGGCATGTGCTGAAATCACATCAGATTAGCAGCTAAAATACAAGTTCAGTAAAGACATTAATTGTGAATTATAAATCTAGGCTCAATAATAGTAACGGGAAATGGCCACAAATGTTTTTTTCACGAATGCGCTTTGGGAATTGGACGCTTCATTGTTACTTAGTCTGCATTCTATATTCATCCATTTAGGTCGAATACTTCTTGACTCTTCGCTACCCTTTGATATAACCGAGCAAGCTATGCTGTTGAACGCAAGTTAAGAATGGACAAAAGTTGTCCTGCTGAGTGACTCCTACATTCCATTAAATATTAATATTCAAATACATAGCAGGGCACCTATCGCGTGGTGGTTGGTGAATTGTTGGAACATTTTTGGTCTTGGTGCCTGTGAGGGGAGCTGTATGAGGTGGAGTGGTGTTTAGATTGTGGTGTAATATTTATTAAATTATTGCATGAGAGGCAGGCATCGGGCGCAGTAGATAGCACAGAGACTGCGGCGCTGAGGAACCGGGTTCGAATCCTGGCCCGGGGTCACTGTCCGTGTGGAGTTTGCACATTCTCCCCATGTCTGCGCTTGTTTCATCCCCACAGCCCAAAGATGTGCAGGTTAGGTGATTTGGCCACGCTAAATTGTCGCCGAAGAACAAATAACAAAGAAAAGTACAGCACAGGAGCAGGCCTTTCGGCCATCCAAGCCCCTGCCGACCATGCTGCCCGTTTACACGAAAATCTTCGACACTTCCTGGGTCCGTATCCCCCTATTCCCATCCTATTCATGTATTTGTCAAGATGGACCTTACATGTCACTGTCGTCCCTGCTTCCACCACCTCTTCCGGCAGCGCGTTCCAGGCACCCACTACGCCCTGTGTAAATAATCTCCTCCAAATCTTGCCCCTCGTATCTTCAACCTATGCCCCCTAGTAATTGACCCATCTACCCTGGGGAAAAACCTCTGACTTTCCACTCTGTCTATGCCCCTCATACTTGTGTAGATCTCTATCATGTCGTCCCTCAACCTCTGTCGTTCCAGTCAGAACAAACCGAGTTTATTCAACCGCTCCTCGTAGCTAATGTCCTCCCTACCAGGCAACATCCTGGTAAATCTCTTCTGCACCCACTCGAAAGCCTCCACATCCTTCTGGTAGTGTGGCGACCAGAATTGAACACTATACACCAAGTTTGGCTAACTCAGGTTCTATACATGTGCAACATGACTTGCTAATTCTTAAACTCATGGCCCCGGGCAATGAAGACAAGCATGCCGTAAGCCTTCTTGACTACCTTCTCCACCTGTGTTGCCCCTTTCAGTGACCTGTGGACCTGTACACCTAGATCTCTCTGACTTTCAGTACTCTTGAGGGTTCTACAATTCACTGTCTATTCCCTACCTGCATTTGACCTTCCAAAATGCATTAACTCACATTGGTCCGGATTAAACTCCATCTGCCATCTCTCCGCCCAAGACTCGAAACGATCTAAATCCTGCTGTATTCTCTGACCGTCCTCATCGCTATCCGCAATTCCACCAAACTTTGTGTCGTCTGCAAACGTACTAATCAGACCTGTTACATTCTCCTCCAAATCATTTATATATACTACAAACAGCAAAGGTCCCAGCACTAATCCCTGAGAACAACACTAGTCACAGCACTCCAATTAGAAAAGCACCCTTCCATTTCTACTCTCTGCCTTCTATGACCAAGCCAGTTCTGTATCCACCTTGCCAGCTCACACCTGATCCCGCGTGACATCTCCTTATGCACCAGTCTGCCATGAGGGACCTTGTCAAAGGCCTTACTGAAGTCCATATAGACAACATCCGCTGCCCTACCTGCATCAATCATCTTTGTGACCTCTTCGAAAAACTCTATCAAGTTATTGAGACACGACCTCCCCTTTACAAAACCATGTTGGCTCTCACTAATACGTCCATTTGCTTCCAGTTCGGAGTAGATCCTGTCTCGAAGAATTCTCTCCAGTAATTTCCCTACCACGTTGTAAGGCTCACCGGCCTGTAGTTCCCTGGATTATCCTTGCTACCCTTCTTAAATAAAGGAACAACATTGGTTATTCTCCAGTTCCCTGGGACATCACCTGAAGACATTGAGGATCCAAAGATTTCTGTCAAGGCCTCAGCCGTTTCCTCTCTAGCCTCCTTCAGTATTCTGGGGTAGACCCCATCAGGCCCTGGCGACTTATCTACGAAATATTTTTCAAGACGCCCAACACCTCGTCTTTTTGGATCTCAATGTGACCCAGGCTATCTACACACCTTTCTCCAGACTCAACTTCTACCAATTCCTTCTCCTTGGTGAATACTGATGCAAAGTATCCATTTAGTACCTCGCCCATTTCCTGTGGCTCCACACATAGATTCCCTTGCCGATCCTTCAGTGGGCCAACACTTTCCCGGGCGACCCTCTTGCTTTTTATGTACGTGTAAAAAGCCTTGGGATTTTGCTTAACCCTATTTGCCAATGACTTTTCGTGACCCCCTTCTAGACCTACTGACTCCTTGCCTAAGGTCCTTCCTCTTTTCCTTAGATTCCACACAGGATTCGTCTGTTCCCAGCCTTTTAGCCCTGACAAATGCCTCTGTTTTTCTTTTTGACGAGGCCTACAATATTTCTCGTTATCGAAGGTTCCCGAAATTTGCCCTAGTTATCCTTCTTCGTCACAGGAACATGCCGGTCCTGAATTCCTTTCAACGGACATTTGAAAGCCTCCCACATAACACATGTTGACTTACCCTCAAACACCCCCCCCCCACCCCCCCCCCACCCCCCCGTCCCAATCTAGGTTCTTCAGTTCCCGCCTAATATTGTTATAATTAGCCTTCCCCAATTTAGCGCATTCACCCGAGGACCACTCTTATCCTTGTCGGCAAGTACTTTAAAACTTACTGAACTGTGGTCACTGTGGCAGGGGCTGTTTAGCACAGGGCTAAATCGCTGGCTTTGAAAGCAGACCAAGGCAGGCCAGCAGCACCGTTCAATTCCCGTATCAGCCTCCCCGAATAGGCGCCGGAATGTGGCGATTCACAGTAACTTCATTTAAAGCGTACTTGTGACAATAAGCGATTTTCATTTCATTTCATTTAATTTACTGTTCCCGAAACCTCCCCCACTAAATGTTCTACCACCTGACCGGGTTCATTCCCCAATACCAGGTACAGTACAGCACTTCCCTAGTTGGACTGTCAGCATATTGTTTTAAGAAGCCCTCCTGGATGGTCCTTAATAACTCTTCCCCTTCTAAGCCTCTAGCACTAAGTGAGTCCCAGTCAATATTAGGGAAGTTGAAGTCTCCCATCACAACAACCTTGCTGTTTTTACTCTTTTCCAAAATCTGCCTACCTATCTGCTCCTCTACCTCCTGCTGGCTGTTGTGAGGCCTGGAGCAAACCCCCAAAATTGTGACTGCACCCTTCTTATTCCTGACTCTATCCATATAGGCTCGCTGCACTCTGAAGTGTGCTTCCGTTGTGTAGCTGTGATATTCTCCCTAACCGGTAGCGTAACTGCGCCTCCTCTTTTACATCCCCCTCTATCCCGCCTGAAACATCTAAATCCTGGAACGTTTAGCTGCCGAACCTGTCCTTCCCTCAACCAGGTCTCTGTAATGGCAACGTCATCATATTTCCAGGTACTAATCCAAGCTCTCAGTTCATCTGCCTTACCCGTAATACTTCTTGCATTAAAACATATTCACTTCAGGCCACCAGACCCGCTGTGTTCAGCAACTTCTCCCTGTCTTCTCTGCCTCAGAGCCATACTGGCCCTATTCCCTAGTTCTCCCTCAATGCTCTCACCTGCTGACCTATTGCTCCCGTACCCACCCCCCTGCCATACTGCTTTAAACTCTCCCGTGTGACACAAGCAAACCTCGCGGCCAGGATATTTATGCCTCTCCAGTTTAGATGCAACCCGTCCTTCTTATACAGGTCACACCTGCCACGGAAGAGCTCCCAGTGGTCCAGATAACGGAAACCCTCCCTCCTACATCTGCTTTTAAACCACGGGTTTAGCTGCTCTATCTTCCGATTTCGAGCCTCACTGGCACGTGGCACAGGGAGTAATCCCGAGATTACAACCCTAGAGGTCCTGTCTTTTACCTTTCTGCCTAGCTCCCTGAACTCCTGCTGCAGGACCTCATGCCCCTTCCTGCCTATGCCGTTAGTACCAATATGTAGAACGACCGCTGCCTGTTTGCCCTCCCCCTTCAGGATGCCCTCTACCCGTTCGTAGACATCCTGGACCCTGGCACCAGGGAGGCAACATACAATCCTGGAGTCTCTTTCACGTCCACAGAAGCGCCTATCGGTAACCCTGACTATTGAGTCCTCTATGACTGTTGCTCTTCTGCGCATTGCCCCTCCCTGCCGAACATCAGAGTCAGCCGTGGTGCCACTGCTCTGGCTGCTGCTGTTTTCCCCTGATAGGCTATGCCCCCCGACAGTATCCAAAGGGGTATACCTGTTCGAGAGGGGGAAAACCACAGGGGATTCCTGCACTGACGGCCTGCCCTTTCTGGTGGTCACCCATTTCTCTGCCTGCACCTTGGGTGTGACCACATTTGCATAACTGCTGTATCTGATGCTTTCTGCCACCTGCATGCTCCAAGTGCATCCAACTGCTGCTCGAACCGAACCAGGTGGTCTGTGAGGAGCTCTAGTTGTTTGCACTTTCTGCAGATGAAGCCATCCGGGACGCTGGAAGCCTACCGGACCTGCCATATCTCTCAGTCAGAGCACTGCACCACTCTAATTGAAATTGCGTCAATTAATTCGTAAATTATTTTTTAAAACTTTTTTTTTAAGAAGTTAGTCTTAACTATATGTTTCCTAGCACTAGATTTCTACTATAAATGTGAAAGCGAAATACAGCACTCTTCGATCTCTGGCTTAGATAACCTTCTAAATTATAATTAAGTAATTATGTTTAATTAGTGTAACAATGCTTAATTTTAAAATTTATTGTAGATTCCCAACCAGCCAATCAGATCATAGCTTTACTGTGATGTCACTCAGAGACACCAACACATGCATCACACCCTCAGAAGTGACATCTTGAAGTTGAACCCAGGGAATGCAACGGCTCCTGACGCACTACCTGATCATGAATTCAGATCGTGCGCGGACCAACTGGAGGGTGTGATTGCAGATATCTTGAACCTCTCCCAACTCATTTCGGGAGTCCAAGAGGGCAACTATGATACCGGTGCCAAAGAAGAACTTGGCAATGTGGCGCAGGTTCGACAGTCCGGTGGCCTTGACATCAATCATTATGTAGTGCTTCCATAGGTTTGTCAAGAGATCCTTCAACTCCATACTCCCAGATTCACTGCAATTCGCATCCCGCCACAACTGGTCCATGGGCCCTACACTCACCCCTGGGACATTTCGACAACAAGGACTCCTACGTCAGACTCCTATTCATTGACCACAGCTCCGCCTTCAGCACCATAATGCCTACTAATCTCATTTGGGGATGGTTTAGCACAGTGGGCTAAACCACTACCGCAGCCCCTACCGGCCTTCCCCAACGGGTGCGGAATGTGGCCACCAGGGACTTTTCACAATAACTTCATTGAAGCCTGCTTGTGACACGAAACTATTTTTATTATCAAAACTCCAAAATCAAGTACTTGTCTCCTCATCCTCGTCTTCTTGTCCCACAGACCAGGATCAGGAAGGAGAAACAACAACACCTCCTTCACGATAGTCTTCAATACCGGATGTGTAATATGTAAGCAAGGCTGCGTACACAACCCCATCCGATGCTCTCTATACACACGCGACTGCGTAGCAAAATTCGGCTTCAACCCCATTTGCAAGTTTGCTGATGACACGACCATTGGAAATCGGATCTCGAACAAGGATGAGTCAGAACACAGGAGGGGGATCGAGGGGTGGTGCAACGCATTAATATCTCCATCAGAGTTGGGGAAACTAATGAACTTTTCATAGATTTCAGGAAATGAAATACCGGACACATCCATGTCTGCAGCTGTGGTGCCGAGAAGGAGATGGTTGACAGATTCAAATCCCTGCGTGTGGACACAGCCAACAGTGTGTAATGGTTCACCCACGTCGACACTACGTCCAAGAAAGCACAACAACGCATCGACTTCCTCAAGAACCTAAGGAAATACGGCATGTCCACATTGACTCTTCCCAACCTTTACAGATGGAACACAGAAATAATCTTCTCTGGCTTTATCAAAGCTTGGTATGGCACATGCTCTGTCCAAGACCGGAAGATTCAACAGAAAGTCGTGAACACAGCTCAGTCCATCACAGAAACACCGCTCTCATCCATTGACTCTGTCTACACTTCCCGTTAACTTGGGAAAGTGGGAAGTATAATCGAAGACCTCTCCGACCTGGGTAATTCTCTCATCCAAACTCTTCCACCGCGGAGAAGATACAAAAGTCTCAGAACACGCACTAACAGATTCAAAATCAACTTGTTCCCCACTCTACCCGGTAGCCTGAATTACCCTCTGACTGGTCTCTCCTTTCATCTTCTTTACAGTTGTCGCACTACATACACTAAGTATGCTTCACTCGATATCCATATCTATGTATTTACATTGTGTATTGATCCTATCTTCCATGTTTTTCATGTATATAGCAATTTTACTGAACCGCACGGTAGCACAGTGGTTAGTACTGCTGCCTCGCAGTGCCAGGGACCCCAGTTCAATTCTGACTTCGGGCGGCTGTCTCTGTGGAGTCATCACGTTATCCCCTTTCTGCGTGGATTACCTTTGAGTTGTTCGGTCTCAAAAAATCATAGAATCATAGAACCTATAGTGCAGGAGAAGGCCATTCCGCCCATAGAATCTGCATAGGCCTTTGGAAAGAGCACCCCACTTAAGTTCACACCCTATCTCCCTAACTCAGTGACCCCACTTAAACATATTCGACACAAAGGGCAATTTAGCATAGCCAATCCACATAAACTGCACATCTTTTAACTGTGGGAGGAAACCGGAGCCCCCAGACGAAACCCACGCAGACATGGAGAAAACCTTCATACTCCGCAGAGGCAGTAACCTAAGCCGGGAATCGAACCTGGGACTCTGGAACTGTGAAGCAACTATGCTAACCAGAGCGATTCCGTGCCATCCACGTGCATTTGACTCCGCACAGAGTGCAAAGATGTGCAGGTGAAGTGCATTTACCATGCTAAATTGTCCCTACGTTTGGTTCCATGGAGGGGGATTTGGACTGGTGCGCGTGCTTTTTAAGGGCACCAGTGCAGACGAGATGGGCCAAATCGGCTCCTCCCATACTGTAGGAATACTATGATGCTATACTGTACTCTGGTGCTGTTTCAGCAGATCAGTACACGTGACAATAAATCTAAATCTTGATCTAATTTAACATGAGACCATAAAATGCATTTTTTTAATGACGTAAATAATTTTGCGTCCGCCCTGTGATTTGAAAGTATGTTATTACCCATTCTTAAGTTTCGTTAGCATGGACCTCGTGACTGTATTTTCCTTAGTCATTACTTTTATTGCGATACGAGGTTAGGACGGAGCGGGAGCTTGAAGAGAACTGGAAAGCTTGTCATTAATCAAAATTCCCCTACAGCCATGGCCCCCAAATATACTTTCCTATTCAAATCCTTGTCAATCTATACCAATATCTGATTTTCCATGTGTTCTGATGTGAAGGCGATTGTTCAGCTGCTCTGAGCAACATAGATGATGTTTGGACGTCCAAAGACAGCTTTAATTATCAATCTGACAGGGCTAACGAAGTATGTCGGAGCGAGATGGTTATCAAAATACGCAACGCCTGACGACTCAACCTTCATCCAGCAGAGGGCAATCGAGCGGAGATGCTGATTGGCTGCTGCGGGGGAAATTTGCATACGTCCGTTGTGCTCACCCTAACTTGAAGGTGTACCTGAGCAAGAGACCCATCTGTTCAAGTGAAGACAAGCATCCAACAAAGGGTCGTAGAGCGCAGCTGCTGATTGGCTCTTGCGGGGGACATTTGCATACTTCCGTTGTGCTCACCCTAACTTGAAGGGGGCTGGTGGAGAAGCTGTAGTCACGTGGCAATTGCTGATAAGGGGAGTGAATAACAGGTAAGCTCTTTCTTTCTTTTCCTTTTTTTATCTAGAGGGGATGGCAGGGAAGGTAGTGCAATGTTCCTCCTATAGAATGTTTGAGGTGAGGGACGCCATCAGTGTACCTGCTGATTTCAACTGTGGGAAGCGCACCCATCTACAGCTCCTCAGAAACCCGTTAGGGAACTGGAGCTGGAGCTGAATGAACTTCGGATCATTCGGGAGGGAAAGGTGGTCATAGATAGAAGCTTCAGCGATGTAGTTACTCCGAATAATAAAGATAGATGGGTGATGTGAGAGGGGCTGGGAGGAACCAGTCAGTACAGGGATCCCCTGTGGTCGTTCCCCTTACTAACAATTATACTGCTTTGGATACTGTTGGCGGGGACGACATACCAGGGGTAATCCATGGGGCACAGGTCTCTGGCACAGAGTCTGTTCCTGTTGCTCAGAAGGAAAGGGGGAAGAGGAGTAGAGCATTCGTCATTGGAATCTCCATAGTTATGGGGATAGATAGGAAATTCTGTGGGAACTGGAGACACTGGCGGTTGGTGTGTTGCCTCCCACGTGCCAGGGTGCGTGAAACAGGAGAGGAGAGATCACCCTGTTAGGGGTTTTCTATAGGCCTCCGAAAATGTCCAGAGATGTAGAGGAAAGGATTGCAAAGATGATTCTGGATAGTAGCGAAAGCAACAGAGTAGTTGTTATGGGGGACTTTAACTTCCCAAATATTGACTGGAAACTCGATAGTTCGAGTACTTTAGATGGGTCCGTTTTTATCCAATGTGTGCAGGAGGGTTTCTTTACAGTATGTAAATCGGCCCATGAGATGTGAGGCCATAGTGGAATTGTACTGGGTAATGAACCAGGACAGGTGTTAGATTTGGAGGTAGGTGAGCACTTTGGTGATGGTGACCACAATTCCACTACGTTTACTTTAGTTATGGAAAGGGATAGGTATATACCGCAGGGCAAGAGTTATATCTGGGGGAAAGGCAATTATGATGCGATGAGGCAAGACTTAGGATGCAATGGATGAAGAGGAAAACTGCAGGGGATGGGCACAATGGAAATGTGGAGCTTGTTCAAGGAACAGCTACTGCATGTCCTTGATAAGTATGTACCTGTCAGGGAGGGAGTAAGTGCTCGAGCAAGGGAACCATGGTTTACTAAAGAGGTCGAAACACTTTTCAAGAGGAAGAAGGAGGCTTCTGTAAAGATGAGACATGGCGGTTCAGTTAGCGAGCTCGAGAGTTACAAGTTAGCAAGGAAGGACCTAAAGAGAGAGCTCAGAAGAGCCAGGAGGGGACATGAGAAGTTTTTGGCAGGTAGGATCAAGGATAACCCAATGCTTTCCATAGATATGTCAGGAATAAACGAATGACTAGTGTAAGCGTAGGGCCAGTAAAGGACAGTAGTGGGAAGTTGTGCTTGGAGTCCGAGGAGATAGGAGAGGTGCGAAATTAATATTTTTCGTCAGGATTCACACAGGAAATGACAACGTTGTCGAGGAGAATACTGAGATTCAGGCTACTCGGCAATAAGGGCTTCAGGTTCATAAGGAGGAGGTATTCTGCAAAGTGTGAAAATAGATATGTCCCCTGGGCCGGATGGGATCTATCCTAGGATACTCTGGGAAGTTAGGGAGGAGGTTGCTGAGCCTTTGGCTTTGATCATTAAGTCATCTTTGTCTACAGGAATAGTGCCAGAAGATTGGAGGATAGCAAATGTTGTCCCCTTGTTCAAGAAGGGGAGTAGAGTTAACCCCGGTAACTATAGACCAGTGAGCCTTACTTCTGTTATGGGCAAAATCTTGGAAACGTTTTTAAGAAATAGGATGTATAATCATCTCGAAAGGAATAATTTGATTAGAGATAATCAACACGGTTTTGTGAAGGGTAGGTCGTGCCTCACAAACCTTACTCAGTTCTTTGAGAAGGTGACCAAACAGGTGGATGAGGGTAAAGCAGTTGATGTGGTGTATATGGAATTCAGTAAAGCGTTTGATAAGATTCCCTGAGGTAGGCTCCTGCAGAAAATACGGAGGCATGTGATTCAGTGTGATTTAGCAGTTTGGACCAGAAATTGGCTAGCTGTAAGAACACAAAGGGGGGGGGTGGTTGATGAGAAATGAACAGACTGGAGTCCAGTTACTAGTGGTGTACCACAAGGATCTGTTTTGGGTCCACTGGTGTTTGTCATTTTTTTAAATGACCTGGGGGAGGGCGTAGATGGATGGTTGAGTAAATTTGCAGATGATACTAAAGTCGGTGGAGTTGTGGACAGTGCGGAAGAATGCTACATGTTATAGAGGGGCTTTGATAAGCTGCAGCGCTGGGCTGAGAGGTGCCAAATGAAGTTTAATGCAGAAAAGTGTGAGGTGATTCATTTTGGAAGGAATAACAGGAAGACAGAGTACTGAACTAATGGTAAGATTCTTGGCAGTGTGGATGAGCAGGGAGATCTCGGTGTCCATGTACATAGATCCCTGAAGTTGCCAACCAGGTTGAGCGGGTTGTTAAGAAGGCGTACGGTGTATTAGCTTTTACTGAGAGAGGGAATACGTTTCGGAGCCATGAGGTCATGTTGCAGCTGTACAATATTCTGGTGCGGCCGCATTTGGAGTATTGCGTGCAATTCTAGTCGCCGCATTATAGGGAAGATATGGAAGCATTGGAAAGGGTGCAGAGGAGATTTACCAGAATGTTGCCTGGTATGGAGGGAAGATCTTATGAGGAAAGGCTGAGGGGCTTGAGGCTGTTTTCGTTAGAGAGAAAAAGGTTAAGAGGTGACTTAATTGAGGCATACAAGATGATCAGAGGATTGGATAGGGTGGACAGTGAGAGCCCTTTGCCTCGGATAATTATGTCTAGTACGAGGGGATATAGCTTTAAATTGAGGGGAGATAGATATAAGAGATGTCAGAGGTAGGTTCTTTACTCAGAGAGGAATGCCCTGCCTGCAACAGTAGTGGACTCGTTGACACTAAGGGCGTTCAAATAGTAATTGGATAGACATATGGACGATAAGAGAAAAGTGTAGATGGGCTTGAGAGTGGTTTCACAGGTCGGCGCAACATCGAGGGCCGAAGGGCCTGTACTGCGCTGTTATGTTCTATATTCAGGGTGAATACATTCTGTTGGAAACATTCTGAGCCTGTGAGTTTGAACGCAAGACCACCTTGGGCAGGCCCCAATGTAGGATTGCCTGTATCCACTCGATTTAAACATTTGAGTTCATCAGAGTCAAGAGCCTTGAGGATACGTGTGCGGAGAGAAGACAATGCCACGATGCATCGCTCTTGCTTCATTTTCAGTGCTTGTAATTGTGTATACAATTCTGAATCATGTCTAATATCACAGAGACAAAATTGGAAATAAAATTAGGGCCTTTCCACAGTAACTTCATTGAAACATACTTGTGACAATAAGCTATTATTACTTTTATTATTAAGTTTGTGAAACATAAGGTCCCAATATCAGAGAACGGTCATAGAAAATTTACAATATATATACTTACTTCAAAATCCCAAAGTGAAAGGGGTTAACTGAACCTGTTTGTTTAATGCCTGTAATTAATGTCAGTCTCCTTGGATTCCTAGTGTCTCACTTGAGGGTTGCATCATTCATCTCATCCATTAATAAGAGATGATAGTTCGTTTGTTGACCTGTAGTGTGAGTGAGACGATCGATCTGGACACCAACAGGGAGCAGAAGCTCGACAGTGAGAGAAGGAATGGACGAGTTTTTGGTATTCGCAGTAATCCATGAGATACAAAAGATATACTATCCAATCCTGGCTGTTGTCGGGGTCTCTGGTATGTTGCTACCGTCAGCTATTAATTGTTTATATTCCGATTAATGTGAAACTGTGTTTTTTCTATGATGGAGTAGCTTTTCAAATGTATCCTCTTACTTCGTGTGTGTCACAGAATATTCGACGATTTCCATATACGACTCTCTCACATTCAAACTTTCATGTTCGGGATGCATTCATTGGGCCAGCGTCTCTCCATTGGATTGTCTATGTGAGATGGTGAAAGTGAGATGAGGAACGTCTATTAATTCCCCAAATAGACCGGACGGTCTGCACCTGGGCCGGACTGGAACCGATGTTTGCTTGAGCTGTTGGGGGGAGTTTAAACTAATGTGGCAGGGGGATGGAAACCGATGCAGGAAGTTGGAAGGTAGTAAAATAGGGACAGAAACAAAAAGCAGTAAGGGGGAAAGTGTAAGGCAGAGAAGCCAGAGTCAAAAAAATCAAAAAGGGCGACAGTGCAAGGTACAGTGACTGAGGGGAGCTCAGTGAATCCGACCAGTAATACTAAAAGGAATAAAACGGGAAGTGAAAACATTAATGGTGAGCGAAGTGGCAGGTTGTTACATGAAGATATGGGTTCAACGACAAGGAAAATTAGGAGAAAGGCTAAGAGGAAATATAACTTAGAAGAGGTTACTGATCGAGGTATTGAGATTCAGAACAGAGGTAAAAAAGCCAACATAAGTGTACTTCACCTGAATGCTCGTAGTATTCGGAATAAGATAATTGAGTTGATGGCACAAATCATCATGAATGACTATTATTTAGTGGCCATTAATGAAACATGGTCAAAGGATGGTCACGACTGGGAGTTAAATATCCGAGGGTATCAAACTATTCGGAAGGGCAGAGTGGATGGTAAGGGAGGTGGTGTAGTTCTGTTATTTAAGGATGATATCGGGGCTACAGGAAGGGATGACATCGGTGCTACGGAGGATAAGGTTGAATCCATTTGGGTGGAAATCAGAATAGTAATGGTACCGCAGTTATCATGAGGAATTTAAATCTAAATGTCGATTGGTTTAAACAGGTCGGTCAAGGCAGCCTTGAGGAGGAGTTTATAGAATGCATCCGTGATAGTTTCCCAGAATACTATGTAATGGAACCTACGAGGGAACAAGCGGTCCTAGATCTGGTCCTGTGTAACGAGATAGGATTGATTCAAGATCTCATAGTTAGGGATCCTCTAGGAAGGAGCGTTCACAATATGGTGGAATTTAAAATACAGATGGCGGGTAAGAAGGTAAAATCAAACACTAGTGTTTTCTGCTTAAACAAAGTAGATTACAATGGCATGAGAGAAGAACTAGCTAAGGTCGACTGGGAGCAAAGACTTTATGGTGAAACAGTTGAGGAACAGTGAAGAATCTTCGAAGTGATTTTTCACAGTGCTCAGCAAAGGTTTATACCAACAAAAAGGAAGGACGGTAAAAAGAGGGAAAATCGACCGAGGATATCTAAGGGAATAAGGGAGAGTATCAACTTGAAGGAAAAAACAGACAAAGTAGCAAAGATCAGTGGGACACAAGAGGACTGTGAAATCTTTAGGGGGCAACAGAAAGCTACTAAAAAGCTATAAAGACTAGTAAGATAGATTATGAGAGTAAACCTGCTCAGACTATAAAAACAGATAGTAAAAGTTTCTACAAATATATAAAACAAAAAAGAGTGGCTAAGGTATATATTGGTCTTTTAGAGGATGAGATGGGAGATTTAATAATGGGAGACGAGGAAATGGCTGAGGAACTGAACAGGTTTTTTGGATCTGTCTTCACATTGGAAGACACAAATAACATGCCAGTGATAGATGAAAATGAGGCTATGACAGGTGAGGACCTTGAGAGGATTGTTATCACCAAGGAGGTAGTGATGGGCAAGCTAATGGGGCTAAAGGTAGACAAGTCTCCTGGACCTGATGGCATGCATCCCAGAGTTCTAAAAGAGATGGATAGGGAAATTGCAAATGCACTAGTGATAATTTACCAAAATTCACTCGACTCTGGGGTGGTCCCGGCGGATTGGAAATTAGCAAACGTGGCACCACTTTTTGAAAGAGGAGGTAGGCAGAAAGCGGGTTATTATACGCCAGTGAGCTTAACTTCGGTAGTAGGGAAGATGCTGGAATCTATCATCAAGGAAGAAATAGTGAGGCATCTGGATGGAAATTGTCCCATTGGGCAGACGCAGCATGGGTTCATAAAGGGCAGGTCGTGCAACAGGTGATTAAGAAGGCAATGGAATGTTGTCCTTCAATTCTAGAGGGATGGAGTTTGAGTCTAGGGAGATTAGGCTGCAATTTTATAAGGTGTTAGTGAGGCCACAGCTGGAGTATTGTGTTCAGTTTTGGTGTCATTACTTGAGAAAGGACGTACTGGCACTGGAGGGTGTGCAGAGGAGATTCACTAGGTTAATCCCAGAGTTGAAGAGGTTGGATTACGAGGAGAGGTTGAGTAGACAGAGACTGTACTCGTTTAAATTTAGAAGGATGAGGGGGGGATCTTACAGAAACATATAAGATTATGAAGGGAATAGATAGGATAGATGCGGGCATGTTGTTTCCACTTGCGGGTGAAAGCAGAACTAGGGGGCATCGCCTCAAAATAAGGGGAAGTAGATTTAGGACTGAGTTTAGGAGGATCTTCTTCACCAAAGGGTTGTGAATCTATGGAATTCCTTGCCCAGTGAAGCAGTAGAGGTTCCTTCATTAAATGTTTTTAAGACAAAGATAGATAGTTTTTTGAAGAATAAAGGGATTAAGGGTTACGGTGTTCGGGCCGAAAAGTGGAGCTGAGTCCACAAAAGATCAGCCATGATCTCATTGAATCGTGGAGCAGGCTCGAGGGGCCAGATGGCCGACTCATGCTCCTTGTTCTTATGTTCTTATGTTAACTAATTGTGAAATGCAAACCCCAAGATGTTTTACCAATGTAATGGTAACACGGCTAGTTCAGGAAAAAGTGCGAACCATCCGAGATGAATGGGGATCTTGTGTGCCGAATGTGGATGCTGTGGGGATGGTTTTAAATGCTATTTTGTTTTCGTGTTTCGAAAGGAAATGGAGGATGCATAGATAATGTTCCACGAGGAACGCTGCGATATATTATACGGGATAATCATAAAGAGAGAGGAAGTCCACTAAGAATTCAAATACTTGAAAGGTAATGAATCGGCAGGGCCAGATGGATTGTTTCCGAGGCTACTGAAGGTGGTCAGGATAGAGATAGCAGATGCTCTGAGGATGAGTTTTCAATCCGCACTAGAAACATGAGAGATATCTGAGTGCTGGAAAATGCAAACTGGGCTCCATTGTTCAAAACGGGATTAAACGAAATGCGAAACAATTCTAGGACAGATAGTCTTAAGTGAACCGTGGGCAAATTAGTAAAATCAATTCTGAGAGAGAAGATTAATTGTCACATCAAAAGGCATGGACGAGTTAAAGAAAGTTATTAGAACATAGACCATACAGTACAGAAGGAGGCCATTTGGCCCTTCGAGTCTGCACGGACCCACTTAAGCCCTCCCATCCACCCTATCCCCAGAACCCAATAACTCCTCCAACCATTTTTGGACACTAAGGGCATTTAGAATGGCCAATTCACCTATCCTGCACGTCTTTGGACTGTGGGAGGAAACCGGAGCACCCGGAGGAAACCCACGCACACACGGCGAGAACGTGCAGACGCCGCACAGACAATGACCCAGCCGGGAATCGACCCTGGGACACTGGCGCTATGAAACCACAGGGCCAGCCACGTGTGTACCATGCCTGCCTCATGAATTTGATCGAATTCTTTGAAGAAGTGACAAAGCAGGTTGATGAAGTTAGTGCTGGAGATATGGTTACAAGCATTTTAACAAGGCGTTTGACAAAGTCCCACATGGCAGGTTGGTTTTGAATGTGAAGTCTCATGGGATACAGGGCAACGTGGCTAACTGGTTAAAACGTTGGCTTAGTAACAATATATAAAATGTACAGGTCGATGGCTGGCATTGCAATTGGAAAATTGTTTCAAGTGGTGTTCAACAGGGCTCGGCGTTGAGACACTCACTGTATGTGTTGCATATTAATGATTTGGACGTGCACGTGGGAGGACGATTCGGAAATTACCCGATGACACAAAGTTTGGCCGAGTGGTGGACAGTGTAGCATTTAGCGATAATCTCCAGAATGATATAGATGGGTTCGAGGAGTCGATGATTAAGTGGCAGATGCTATTTAAAACCGAGAAGTGTGTGGTCACGCATTTGGAGATGTCAAACAGTTGTAGGGAGTACAGAATAAATGGGAAGTCACTAAAACGGGTATATGAAGTGTGAAATATTGGCGTAAAAGTACACAGGTCCATGAAGGCAGCAGTTGAAATACACACGGTGCTAAAGAAATCATATGGAATGCCCTCCTTCATTGGTAGATGTATATAATATGAAATGAAGGAGTTTATACTGGAATTGCATAAAACACTCTGCAGATGAGGCCACAAGTGGAATAATGTGTGAGGTTCTGGTCGCCACATTATTGAGCTGGAGAGACTGCAGAGGACGTTTACACGAATGTTGCCAGGGATTGAAAAGTGTAACTACGAGGAGGGATTGGATAGGTTGGGGTTATTTTCCTTGAAACAGAGGGGACATAGATTCAAGATAAGTGGCAAAAGGTGCAGAGGGAACATGTAGAAAATTTTTTTTGCGGAGAGAGTAGAGGGAGTCTGCAATTTGCTGCCGAGTTGGTGGTGGAGGTTGGGAACCCAAATTCTTCTACAAGGTACCTGGATCTGCACCTTTATTACTCTAATCTCCAGAGCTACGGCGGGGCTCAGGATGGTGGGATTGGAAAGGTCACCTGGGTATCCTCAAACTGCTATGGTCAATGTAGGCCGAATGGCTTCTCTCTGTGCGGTAACTTTTCTATGATTGTTCGATTCTATAGAGACTTTGCTCATGGCTTCTTGCTGCATTGGCCATTTATATCAATAAATAATGTAGTCGGGGTGGATTTAAATTTGTAAGGCAGTGGGGTGTGTTGACTGAAGGGCTTAGTTTTAGATATACCAGTGAGGGAAAACGAGAGACGATGGGGAACATGGAAAAGGAGTAGCAACGCTAGAGTGCTGAAAGTGAACAAAGAAATCGTCGCCTTCGATGGGGCAATGAAACAGAATAGGGCAGGTTGAAATTGTGTGTATGTCCATGCACGGTGTATAGTGAACAAAATTAGGGAAATATGAGCAGAAATGATCTCACGGCATATGACAAAGCAGCAACGACATAATTATGGCTCACATCGGAACAAGGCTGGATACTTAACATCCCGGGTTATAACGGTTTTAGTAGGAAGAGGGTTGGTAAAAAAGGAGGAGGTGCAGCAGTCTTGATCAAAGATAGTATCATTGCTCTTGAACGAAATGCAGTTCCTGAATCAGAATATATATGGTTGGAGGTGAGAAACAGGAAAGGAGCGGTAACCTTCTTTAGTATTTACAATAGACTTGCAAATGGACGGGAGAAAGGGAAACAGAGCATTTGTAGGCAGATTATGGAAACCTGCAGCGTAAGTAGGGTTCTGATTGTTGGGGATTTAAATAACGCTAAGATAGACGGGGAAGCGGGTAGCTCGGTAGAGTATGGCGCACGGAAGGGGAGAAATTCCAGCATTGTGTGCAGGAGAACTTTCTGGAACACTATAGTTCCAGTACTACAATTCTGAACACTTTTGATAGGGTACAAGATAGGGCAGCACGGTAGCATTGTGGATAGCACAATTGCTTCACAGCTCCAGAGTCCCAGGTTCGATTCCGGCTTGGGTCACTGTCTGTGCAGTGTCTGCAAATCATCCCCGTGTGTGCGTGGGCTTCCTCCGGGTGCTCCGGATTCCTCCTACAGTCCAAAGATGTGCAGGTTAGGTGGATTGGCCATGATAAATTGCCCTTCGTGTCCAAAATTGCCCTTCGTGTTGGGTGGGGTTACAGGGTTAAGGGGATAGGGTGGAGGTGTTGACCTTGGGTTGGGTGCTCTTTCCAAGAGCCGTTGCAGACTCGATGGGCTGAATGGCCTCCCTCTGCACTATGAAAAGAAGAATATTTTATCTCCACCTGTTGGAATGTCAGTGACTCGGGTTAACAATTTCAATGTGGTCAGCTAGAGAGATCGGAGGTAGATCAGGACACACTTCTTTACTCAGAGTTGTTGGGGTTTGGAATGTTATGCCTGGGACAGCGATGGAGGTGGATTCCATAGGACGTTTCAAAAGAGAGCTGGGTATATATTTGAAAGTAATGAATTGACAGGGGGACAGAGATAGGGCTGGAGAATGGGACTGGTCTTTTGGCAGCCGGTGCAGACACGATGGGCCGAATGGTCTCTGTCGATGTTGTAAATGACAAACAAACTACCAAAAAATGTATTATCCGATATATGGGTTAATTATTTTGCAGAATACATCACTGACTAATGGGAACGTATCCGGCAGACATTTACAGTGAATTTTGAATTCGGATTCACCACCAGCCAGCTGGTCGAAATTCTCCCTTCGCTTGCTCCTTATAAGTTCATTTTCTGGGTGGTTTGGATAAATAATAGTCCTCACGTTGAGTCAGTAATGTTTACATATAACCCTAGACCATGGAACGGATTTCTGCTGTTACCTTTGACAAAATAATATTGCGGAGGTCGGAAAAGTCCACTGGAGAACATACCTATGTCTCTTACTCTCGCTGCCACATTTAACACTGATTTTAACTGATTATGCACAGTAGTCACTTGAGTTTAATTGAAAGTTATCAGTTATTGGGTGGAATTCACTGCATTAATACGAATTCTCGTCCGAGATCATCAGCTGTTCGGCTCTTCAGTTTCGAGCTCACTAATGTGTGTTGCGATGGTGAATGTAATATTGTCATCTTGTATGATTTTCCTGGTTCGAGTTAATTTCGCTGAGTATAAATACGTATTGAAATCTCACCTATTGCTACTTTATTACACGTCCTGGCTATTCCGTTTCGCATTAGACCTTCAATTCTCAACAATAGAGCCAACGATCAAGGTGAACTGGACTTCTCACGTTCAGTTATCATTCAGTTATCACAGAAGATCCACCGCTTTTTCCGGAAATCAAAAATAAATCGCCAACAATAACGAATTCGGAGAATGATAGAGATGTATGATGGGCTAATGAGGAAAAAAAACATCCATTTTGCCAATCATTCCACTTCGGTGACATTTTGAACCCTGACAAAATTCGTGTAAAACTCACATTTTCTTTCTCCTGAGCAATGCCGACCATCCTCTGATGTTGTCATCTGTGCACAAATTTCCATTTTTCGCCGAACCAGTGTGTTTTGCAGATATGACATTGCATCGTTCCTATCGTCTTTAATACCACGTTCAATGATGGGAAACATTCCATCAGACGTGTTTGCCAGCTTATATTCCAGTCCTATCACCTTCCTGGACCTTTGGTTATGCATTCCAAATCCTCTACCCCTCTTAATATTCTCCCGTTCATCGAGCAATCATCGCACACGCATCAGCACTCAAATTGTACAGATTAAATTCCATGTGTCAAACTTCCACCCACTCAACCAATTTTTCGATCTAATTCTGGAGTCAACAGCTATCTTCTTCACCAGAAACGGCATGGGCAAATTTGTATCATCTAGAAATGTTCCAACCATGCACCCCATATGTGATTGTAAATGATGAATGTATGGACAGACAGACAGCATGCGAGTACGGAATCCCATGGAACGCCGTTGAAAACAGATTGTCATTTCTATTTTTAAAATAAATAATTGAAACTTATTTTCAGTCAACTAACCGAAGTTTCGATCCAGGCCGCTGCCTCCCCTTGTAGCCCACGGGGATTCACTTTTTTTAAAAATTAAGAGTACCCAATACATTTTTTTACAATTAAGGGGCAATTTAACGTGGCCAATCCACCTACCCTGCATATCTTTGGGTTGTGCTCCTGAAACACGGGGTGGGGGGGGGGAGGGGGGGGGGGGTCGGGGGAGGAGGTTCTACTTGCAGCTGCAGCTTGTTGTAATAGTTAATTGGATTAAGCCAGTTTTCACAAGCTGGAGTCAGGCAGTATAATGGTGAGCCATCTTCCAGTGCTGAATTTAACTGCACTGGAATGCAGAATTTGCGCTGCATTAGAGAGCTAAAGAGAGAGTTTAGTGACTGAGCTAGTTAGGTGAGGAGGATGCAAAGTGCTCCTTTCATTTCATTTCCGACATTTCCTCAAAGAGCGTGAAGGGAGCCGGGAGTTTACAGAGAGTGCAGCTGACTGGGAGATGTGTCGGAGGGCGGAGTTCCAGTTGGTTCAGAGGGCAACTGCATTCTGTAAGGTAAGAGTTGTGGGCTTTTTTTCGGGATGGGGGCAGCAAGCTATACTTGTATCATTTAGCAGAATCACCAATTTTAGTGGGCTCACTTGG